>NC_137776.1:131702411-132302411 GCF_963455305.1 Plecotus auritus | reverse complement strand
CATGCTAATTCTGATCACAGGGTACTGCACAATGGCAGGAGAGTCTACTGCCTTCTCCCTGAAAAATGGCGAAAGTTGTGTTTTTTTTTAACAACTTCTATAATGGCTTACATTTTTTTTAAACTGACACATTATGCAAATGTCTCTTTCCATTTCCCAATGAAATGCTTTCTCTGTCTCATCCAACATCTCACTCTCTGTTTTCCTGTCTCAGCAACAGCCCCCTTCCGGGAGCATATTTTTTCCATCTTATAAGAACTGACTTGCTGAAATGGGCATGTCACTGAATCTTAGAAAGCTAGAGAGAAGTGATCCGAGGGATCACCAACCCAATCCCTTCCCTGTGAGGAGAGGAAAAAATCCAAACATTAGGAGAGTTAACAGAGTTGCTCAAAGGCACAGCTACTTTGGGGCAGAGCTAGAGTTGAAACTCAGATTACTAGAGATTTAGACTTGAGGACGTTTGTATATTGTTTTCTGTCTTGGTGATGATCATTCGTAAAATATGATGCATTTATATGGAGTAGATACTCAATGTACGTATTGTTTCATAAAATATATCTGTATAACTAGGTAACTTAATCCATCTCATTTTTGGTCACCTAACTTTTTTAGACAATAATTTTATTTTGTATGTGTTCTATGGACAAACTAGTTTCCTATGAGTAGATTAAGAGCAACAATGTTATATACAGGGTGGAGCAAACATAGATTTACAATTGTGCGTGTGGAAAAAATAATACAATAATTAATCAATTACATAGAAGAATAAACCCTGTGTTTTGCATACTCACAACTGTAAACCTATGTTTGCCCTGCCCCTTAGTAATCCTGTTTTATGTTACTGCTGGTGGTGTTTTGGGGGGCAGTGTTATTTGGGAATGGGCAAGTCTGGGGGGAAAAATCCACTAAACTTAAAAAAAAATAACATTTTACATGTTGTTTGGGATGACAACAAAATGTGTATTTTCTAATTTTTACATAAAAATATAAGTTCAAGAACATGACATTTAGTCAGATAGAGGCACACTTGATTACATTTTCTGTAACTTCTCTCATAGAATGGGAATTATGTAGCCAGAAGGAAGGATTCTTGATGTCCTTCCACTTGCCTGAAAGAGGCATGACTGCCTTAAAGGAAAGTCTTTGGATGACGATATTTCCTTTCCCATGCCCAGTGGCTGATACCGTAATGGAGAGGACATTTACATCCCAGTTGTCATTATATAAATTTATATCACAAGTTTCCCTCCTGATATCTTTGGTCAGAAAGAAATAGTGACCAGTGAATCAAAGATTCAGAAAGAACCAATTCCCTCTGGCTTATGATTGCTCTTCTTAAAACACCCTCTCTGATCCTATTCTTACCCCTCACTGGAAATCTAATATCCAATCCCAAGTCCTTAGTAGAATTCTACAATTAGTTAGGCTCAGCCCTTAATACCTTCTGCGTGACATCTGAGGCCTCCAGTTAAAGTTCTGCTGAGCAGGGAAAACACATGGTATGATGGATATGCTCAGCCTCCTAAACCGACACAGAACAAGAGAGCTGGGATCTGCTTATGTTTTCACAGCCACACAAAAAACTTGAAAAATGACCTAGAGGCTGTAACTACCACATTTAACACCCCCTTCTTCCAAGACTTCTTCTAGGAACTACAGTCTACAGTGTATAAGTGGTAATTGCCCAAATAGCTCATTCCAGGGCATGTTCAGCCCACGCTTGTGGTTACCCTTCCTTATGAAAACAGTTTTTCAGAGCGAGGGCAATCTGAAGTGAGCTACAGAGGGAAACTTTTCCCTCAATGCACATGGGTGGCCACGGTATTCTTTCAACGTCTTCTGCATTAGCCACACAGGTTAGATGTTTAAATCTGCAATTAATTAGGTTCTGTGGTAGCCTGTGTGAAATAAATTAGTGATCTCCATCCAGCCCAATTAGACAAAAACCCATCAGGACGGTTGGCACATTTTTGGCATGATCAGCAAAGTGAGGAAAAACGTAAATGACCCATGTGCACCAAATGAGCATCTGATTAGGCCTCTGGATGACAAAGTGTAAAGCAGTTTCCATCCACTGCAAAGCAAGTGGACCTGCCAATGTGATTTGTGAGAGAAAACTAACTTAAAATGGGCACAAAGTGTGATATGAAACCCTTCACTTTTGTTAATGACATTCATATTCTAGAAAAGTTTAAAAGTTTACCATTAGAATACTTTGAAAAGATGATCATTAATAGAATTATCAATAGTTATTTAAGATGCTTAAATGAAGGAGTAACTCGAAGAAACAAAGCTAATTTCTGAATGCATTTATTTCATCCTATAAGGATATATGAAAGCATTCTATTTTAAGGTTATGTTTAGACTACTTTTCCATTATTCAAAATACCTTTTGAGTTTTTTTCATGAAACATTTCCAAAATTGCTAAACTTAGTCTTTACAAAAAATAAGGTTTCACTGTGTTACTAGAACCATAAATTTCATACAAATGTACTTACATATGATAGATATTCCCATAGAGAGTCAATATCATATTAAAATTTCCAAATAGATTTGTTTTATGTGGGGGCTAGTTGGATAAAAACAGATGAGATTGGGGGACTCTAATAAGCTGGGAGGCAGAAAAACATAAATCCATGTAAATGTCTACGTGAAGTCATATCTTCCTCCAACTTTCTGTTAATGCCTTCGTTAAATGCATAAAAATTAAGTCAAGCCAACTGACTATCATTGTTTCCTTTTAAGGAATTTGTTCAAGGAACTCAGGAGGCAAAAAATAAATTTCTGGTAAATTTCACTTTATTAGACCTTTGTAATACACTTTCTACATAATAGCATTAGTTCTAAACTAGGTGAATAAATGAAAATGAAAAATTAAAAAGATCTACAAATGAGTTGATTTTGCTTCAGAAGAAATGGTTCTACAGTTTTCAGATCTTTTATGTATGTTTATGTGAATATGTACATATGTATATTAATATATGTACATACTTCTTATAGTTTGTATTAATAGTTTATATAACAGTCTTTAAGGGTCCTTTCAATTCTAAAATATGGCTTCTAACTCTTGTCTGCTCCTTTTGCCTAATGTCTGATTCTTGTCTGATACATTTTATTCCTTCCTTTACCTTTTCAGGTATTTAAAATACATGTTCTCAAAAAAATATTGAGTCATTGTATTTTAAAATAATTTAAAATTATTTTTTAAAACACATTAATGCAGTTCAATTATCCGTAGTTCAGAGACTATGGTTTCTACTTCCATTGATTGGGCTTAGTGTGCACTGTGAATTGGAACTGGTTTTCGTGCTGTAGAATTGGAACCAATGAGCCCAATGGGGCCCGAATGATCTCATATGGGGCTGTATGCCCTGGAATGAGGATGTCTCTGATAGGTGAGTGTTTACCTGGTTACCTGTTCCACACGCTATGGGAGTCATTGTTTCTGACCAGCTTTTAGGTTAGCCTCTGGGTCCTAAATATTGCACTGGAAATCTCACCTTATGCTAAAAACTGATCGTTCTCCTCTTACTGTGTGGGCGTCATAGCGACTGGTCAACCGGTTGGTCGATCGTTAGGTTGTATATATATATATATGTAAAAGCCTAAGCAATCGAACAACCTAACGATCGACCAACCGGTTGACCAGTCGCTATGACGCCCACTGACCACCAGGGGCTGATGCTCAACACAAGAGCCGCCCCCTGGTGATCAGTACACTCCCACAGCCAACCAACCTCCCACGGTCCCTCCCCCAGGCCAGCCTGCCCTGACCGGCCCCGATCAGGACTGGCCTAGATGCCCTGATCGCTCTGATCACCGGCCAGGCGGAGGGACCCCACCTGTGCACGAATTCATGCACCAGGCCTCTAGTTTTGTATAAGCCTGTGTCCTGCTGGAGAGATAAACTTCAGTCTGAAAGCCTATCATCCATTTGACTATCATCTTGGGATATCTTCTCTGGGGAGTCTCTTTGTTTTTAGCCCCTGGAAATTTCTTCTTTGCAAGCCTACACATGCATTTAATCTAAATTTTCAGGCATTTTATCAACATCTCTATGTGTTGATAGGGGGATGAAGAACTTTCTGTATGAACTTGAGCTTGTCATAATGGTCAGGAATATAACTCAAATCTGACTTAATTGTTTTTAAGCCGTATTCTGTTACATGCATTTCAAATATCTGTATCCAGTTGCTCAATATGTCCCCTTAGACTAAGATGTTTATATTATTTAAAATATATTTCAGCATATAATGTAAATAATTTAATATTCTAAGATTCCTGGACTAACCAATTGATTTTGGTATTAAATAATTCTAGAAGGAATGTTATTGGAATTTATAAAACATGTAAAGTAAGTAAATCCCTCAATGGAAAAACAGTAAAATGGAGGAGAAATATCATTAATCTACATGTTCCCCCTGTAAATATTAAAATTCAATTCCTTCTTTCCAATTCCCTTCATCTTAAGAAAGCCTGTTTTTATAAATTGTGCAAGAAAGCAAAGTAAAGTTAAAAGCAAAATAAAACAAGTAAGGTGTGTGTGAGAGAAAAATAGATAAAGGTACAAAGGTTAGTCTGGAAATATTAACTATGAGGCAAGCCAAGTCAATTAATGTTCTTATCTCTATCCAAAAGCCTGCTTTAGATATATACAACACAGTATTATTAACCGTTATCCTTTATTTTTCTAGTACTGTCATTCTAAAGACAGTCTAGGAAGCAGACACACTGTACTGGATATTTGCCATGTCATGCCATGCTTTGGTCAAACTGCATAAGCCACATAGCCGGAGTCACTTTGCATCAACAGATGTTAGTTCAAGAAATATAAAAGACTGAAATAAAAACACATAATTTTTAACTTAAAGAAGAAAGATGCCTTTCTTGCTTTGCTTCCTCTGCTTCAGAACAACTCATCTGTAAGGTAGAAGTTGTTCCTTTCATTTTGTAAAAAGGAGTTGCTGAGCTCGGTATGAAATCTCCATACACAAGTAATGCTGCTGACATGAAAAACAGTAGCATACCCTGTTTTCTTTCTAGGTTTTCCACCAAAAATCAAAATGGTATCTGGCATCTGAAATCAGAATTTCTTTGGGATTTTTCTTTTCTCTCTCTGATTTGCATTTTCCAAGACTCATGAAAGAAGTCACCCACTGTCTATTTAAAAGTTGAGCTCTTATAACCATTTGATTTCAATTTATTTCCGATGTAAGTGTCAGGACAATGCTGGTCTTTTTGATGGCTTAACAATAGAACACCTGGGATATAGAATTTCAACAATGACACAAGCAACAAACTTGCACTTGAGTACTTACCACGCAAAACTGTGAGTTTGGTAGATACACTTATTTCTCCGACATTATTCGAGGCCACACATTCATAAATGGCCTCATCCCGGGGAGTCCTTAAGGGCTGTATTCTGAGAACTGATCCAGATCCATCGTCAAACTCTATTACCTATTAGAGGAAGCAATAGCTGTCACAGGTGTTGTTACAATTGTCCACCTCTTGAGCTAAACCTCTTAATGAAACCACTTAGTGAACCAGCCTTTAGACTCAGGTTAAACTCGGCAGCATTTTGAGATTGCATTTTTATACAGTGGCGAAACGGGATGTTTGGATTAATTTAATGAATCCACTGAACAAAGGCACAAAAGACATGAAACTACATATGCAAAAATGTAGATTTCTCATCTCTGCTGAATATCATCATGAATTCACTCACGAAAATATTCTAGTAGGTGTATCTAGGGCAATTTGACCCTATTAATTCTGCAAAAAGACTTGCTTCTATGATGCATAAACTTCACAAATTATTCTATCTCTGAAAACATACATGCACAGGTAGATCTATTCAATAATTGGACTGTAAAGTGAACAAATAAAGTGTGCCACCACCAAGCTTTTCTGGTTTAAAATGTCTCAGCCTGAACAGTATAGATGAGTGAACCATGAAGAGAAACTGCATAAATCTAGCACTGAGGCAGCCAACAAGAAGGCTTTCACAACCCAAGAGCCTAATGGCATGCATTAATTTTGCCATAAATCATTCCAGTGTTTGTTCTAGCTTAGCATTTTGTGCATTTTTAGGGCATTTTGCTGTAAAATGGAGGCTTGCTTCACCAGGCAGAAAATAAATGTCCTAAACAGTCAGCCTGAATTCACTATCATTATGAACTCTGCTGAGAGAGTTAGCAATCCTAGGTATTTATCAGCCACTTCAAGTACTACTTTTAAACAAAGATGATGATGATGATATTAATAAACCATGGAATCTTCTACCTGTCTCTTCTATAACTATGCTGAGTTCTTTTAGCTGTTCACTAAGATACTGTGTGTTTTTCCCTGCATTTCCCTGTGAATGATACATACATAGGCTTAAATTATGAATAAAGAGAGAATGCCTTATAAATACATTGATGGAATGTTCAATCCAGGATGCTATGTGTGAATATGTATGTCAGCATATGAAAAAAAGAGATGGCATGTTTTTAAAATATATCCATTTCAAGTTTTTTCTGCATTCTCTTTATGTTTGAAATCCACAAATATAGCCAAATTGTCTCACTTCTCAGTGCAACACAATCCACTTTCAACTCTATTAAGCATGCATTTAGAATGAATCTACTATGCATCTTGGGAGCTTCAGAGTTGTAAGAATACTAGAGACCCAGTGCATGAAATCTGTGCACTGGTAGGGTCCCTAGTGGCTGCTGGCTACCAGCCCAGTACTCCCATCCTTCCCCTCCTCCCCCCGCCCCAGCTGCCTGCCACCACTGCCACAGGCCAGGGCCTCCCTCCCTTTCCCCAGCCGGCCCATCCCCTGGTTGAACTCCCGGAAGAACTCCAGTGGAGGGGACAATTTGCAAACTACACTTTTATTATATAGGATTTGTCAAACATGCCATATTTTTTTTAAAAAGCATTTATGAGCATCTTATGGCTTAATGGGGAGAAAGATTTAAACATCTTTAACACCAATTTAAATTCGGATTCTTTAATTGTTACCTGGCATTGTATGTTTACCTTTCTGAACTATTTCCTAGATTTAGACGGAAACTCTTACAACAAACACTATATCACATGTTAAAAGCTGGTGTTGTAATTTCTGATTTGAAAACCCTATTTAATATCCAGTATTTAATGAAGTGTACCTAAACTAGGCCAGACACTGTATTTGGCACTGGAGATAGAAGAAGAAACAAAATCAGTTTTACGTACTGCTCTCATGGGCCTTATAAATGAGTGAAACCAAAAATAGACATATATAATGTTACAGATATTAAAGATTCCCAGCTCAAGACTCAATACTATTTGATGAAGGAGCTTTGTGTGAAAATAAATAATTTTTCCTAAAAATATTTATGTGATTCTCATTAGGAATTTGTGCTAAATAGAGTTCGTGCTTTGAATATTTACCATTGTAATGATTCTGTCAAGAAGCCATCATCATTAGCAAGCATGATATCAAACTACTCTTTGACAAAAGTATTCTTTTAAATTTTTTAAAAATGTGCAGCAAAGATGTACACACATCATTTTCTAAAGGCTGTAGGAAATATTTCCCAAAGATTATTTAAGATTAGCTTTTATTGATTTTAAAATCACTGTAGAGATCTGAGTTTCAAATAAACAATTAAAAATATTTTTATTTCTAAACTACAGTCCATATTTCAATTTTCACTAGTGTAATTAATTAGATCCTTTATGCATTTAGACCATTTATTGCTCTGTGATTACCAGTGAAAAATTAGTATTATCAAATAGTTTTGAAATTTGTAGTTGCTATGTTTCTTTAACTAGAAATTGCCTTAATTTGCCAATTTGTGAATAAGGTTATGAAGTAGGTAAGAAACTCAACTAGGAGGAAGTAAGTTTTATAATTTGGAAGTCTTAGTGTCATCTAAAAATAAAGCTATTCTCTTTAGATCTTAAATTATAAGCATAATATTTTGTGTTTCTTCCAATATTTTTCTATGTAGCTTACCACCTATTTTTTCTCACCCCGAATGAGCAAATTTCTAAATCATAAGGCTCTCACAAATACCAAAATAATATCTGAATTATTTTTCATCCTCTTCATTGTACTGAGCTTTCTGAATGAAGAAAATGGACTTCTTCAGTTGGTTTACCTGCAACTTCAACCTGGTTGGCTATGTTTCTTAGAGAGTATTACTTTGCATTAACACGCTAGAGCAGCCGTGGCCAAACTATGGCCCGTGTGCCGGATCCGGCCCGTTCGACTGTTCTATCCTGCCCGCGGAGCCGAAAGAGCGGAGGGTTCTCTTGCTCTCCCCTCTGCTCCTTTACTTTGAATTTATATTAGTTCACACAAACACTCCATCCATGCTTTTGTTCCGGCCCTCTGGTACAGTTTAAGAACCCATTGTGGCCCTCGAGTCAAAAAGTTTGCCCACCCCTGCACTAGAGCAAATTTCTTATTCTAGTTCATGATACTGGCAAAACACAGGGGCAAGGTGGAGTGGGCAACTTCATTTTCCATCCACTATCTATCCCCCTTGCTCCTAGTAATAGGAACTTGATCCCTTTAGGAAAACACAGCTACCTCATTCCAGGCCATGGGGTTGAATGGGACTAACTTCACGCCCAGCAAAAGAGGTAGATTCTAGTTAACTTAAGTAGTACTGTCTAGCTGTCCACACCAATTGGTTTAAGGATGAACAAGTAAGTCAGAAAGAGCCAATGACATAGAAACACAATGGTGCAGGAAGCCATCACGTATCCTCTAAGCTCGACTGTGGGAGGATGAGTGCCTCTGTCTGAGGATGAGGCTAACAGATAGATGCTAGGAACTCTTGAGCCTTGGTACATGCAGAGACAACGTGAGCAATCTGAACTCCCACATTCCTCTTCTTTCAAAGCCTTTGGAAGTTGACTTTTCCATCACATGCAACATAAAGAATGCCATATCTCAGTGACCAGGACACCTTGTAACAGAGTAAAACAAGCAAGGAACATCCAAACCAAAGACACAGCAGATTCGTTCTTCCCCCAGAGAAACAGAACAATGGACCTAATACCTCAAATCTCTGATTGCTGACTTTCTTTCCTTTTTTGTTCCAGACAATTTTAGGTCTTGGGTCCCCTGAAGCTTGGCAAATGAAAGAGGCAACTCCACCAGAGACCCCCGTCTGGTCAACAGGAGTTCGTGTAAACCTCGGAGGTGCTGAAATAAAAAGAATTAATCACAATTAGATGGAAAATTCAAACACAGACTATTACCCCCTGCCACAGCCCTCCCCATTTCCATCGATACAAACATACAAACATACATGCTTCAATGTGCCAGGATTATAGAATTAGAGAAGCGCCTTTACTTCTGACGGTAGCTAAAGGGGGAGACGGGTAACTTTCTGGTCAAGTTATCAGCTCAAGCTTTTATTGAAGAAATCTGTATTAAGGCAGAGATCCAATAACATCCGAAAAGCAACATCACACATTAATTTTTATTACAAGTATTAAAAAAATCCAATTTGTCCTCTGTAACAAAATGAGCTCATCAATCACTGTGAGAGAAATATTAGCTCTTTGCTTTGTTGCCGCTATCAGGACACTGCCAGAAAGCAGCAATGCCACCACTCAGCTTTTAAAATTAGTGAGATTTAAGATAAATTCTAGGAAATGTTAAAGAGACAAGACATGTAGCCCTAAATTAGAAGGTTTGGCAAGAAACAAAAATGGGAACGTGACTCTCTAACCCAGATAATATGGGCTGCCTTCCTTGAAACTTAACTCTGCAATCAGCATCAAAGTTGAGTCAAGAAGCCTCCAAAGTCATAGCAAAGAAAAAAAAAATTTTTCTGTTAAGAAAGATTTAGAGTTAAAGTCTCCTAACTATGAAAGGATAGAAACTGGAGGCTTCCTCAAGTCCTCCTTCTCCTTTAAGTGTTCCTAACATGACCCGTGCCCTGAAAATTCTACTAACTATCCATTTTGTGTTTCCAGCTCTACACCTCTTTTACTAGGATTTGAGAATCACATAAAATGTAGGTAAGTATTTACCTACAAGGATATTCATCATGTTACTTATTTAGCAAAGATTGTAAGTGCCCAAAATATCAAATACTATAGGAATTGATGGTGAAATAAACCATGGCATACTGATGAAACATCATGCAAATAATAAATGTTACAACTGAAAAATTTTTATAATATGACATGAGAAATACTTATGATTCATAATAAGCCACATAACCACCATACAAAAATATATATGAGGGGGATAATGAAAATGAACACCCCTCCCCCAAATAAAAAGATGTGACAAACATGCTGAAACACTATTGATGGTGATTTGAGAGGGGGGCATTTTAATTATTTTTCCTATTTCTTTACACTAGTCTTACATCCTTGAGTTTTTAAAATTATGTTAGAGTTGGACATTTTTTAAAACCAAAAACATTTTACTTTTCCATTTTATTCTCCACTTTCTAACCCCTTGTACAATTTTTGTTCTCTCCCACTGTTTTCCAGTTATATGTCATTGAAAAATGGTTTTAAGTGACGATAGCTAACATTTATTTTGAAAACAATCCTTAGATTCAAGAAGGGAGAAAATAACAAAGTTCAACATTGTTCATCACCACTATCTTCTCTGCCTTCCATCTAGCATGTTTCCCATGTGGTTCTCCTCCGGACCTGCTGTGGGTTCTGACTCTCATCTCGGTTTCCTTGGGAAGCCAGGTTCCCATCACAGCTCTACTATTAGCATCTGTAATATCTTGTGTGTTTGTGTGTGTGTGTGTGTGTGTGTGTCTTATTTTCTTAAATTTCCTGTTTCTTAACTGAAAAAAATACGAGATGTGAAATAAATTAGTTCGCAGAGATCCCTTCCAATTGTAAGGTTTCCTAGATTAATGTGGTATTTCCAAGATGAAGGAGGGAAGGAGAAGAGAGGTGGAGAGACATCTTTGCCGTGCTATTGCTAGGAAATGGGTGCAGACTGGGTGATTACCAGAACCACAGGAAGCACCTGAAATGATCTGCAATTGACTAACAGTGAGAGGAATGAAAAACACTGAACACTGAAGTCACTTTTCTAGAAATGAGCAAAAGAGTTATTAGAAGTTCTTTTTGTTTTTCATTTTGTTGTTGCAAACAATGCAAATTGATAATAACCACATACTTGCCAGAAGTGAATATGGAAATCATGATTATACATCTAAAATTCTTAGGAAATTGCCTTGAAAAAAAATTGCTATATTAAATGCTATGATACTGTAATTTTAAGTACCTTCCTTTTCAAAGCCCATAGCTTTAAAAATCAACCCTGAAAAATATCGATTTTATGTGAATGGAATGAATCATATAAAAGTGCCTATGTACTCATCAGAAATTAAATAATAGAATAAATTAAGTAATAAAATGCAATAAGAGGATGTAGGATGTCATTTTTACTTTACTGAGGTTTTCTTCTTTCTTCCTTCTTTCTCCCTCCCTCCCCCCCCCCAACCCAAGGGCTAGGATCTCATTTCTCATCTCAAAATATGAAGGAAATTTGGAGATTTTGATAATCTACAAATAGGCAATGGGTATTGGAGCAAGTTCTTCCTAAATACTGGTGAATGGGGACACTAAATGTCAAATTATCATTAAACATAGAAATCTTATTTCTAAATGGAATGCAGAGAAGGCAAATTCCCATATACTTGGAGAAGGGATGTACCTGCCATTCCAATATTCAAGTATGTTTCTCATTTATTTTCATTTCAGGTCGTACCTTGAAATTTTCATGCAAATATTGACAAGCATAATAATCTGCCAAAGACAGGACTACCAGATGCTACTGTAAGGATGTTACTTCTGAACTTGAAGTCAATTAATGGAATTAACCTATTGAACCATGGAAAAATTTATTAAAATAACCAGTTAGAATCTGTTTCAGGTCTGCAACTGTTTTCTTGAATCCTATTAACTACCACTATAAGGACTCGGTATTTATATTAAAAACATAAAAAAATAAAATAAAAAGCACCCTAAAAAGGGTCCTGAAATGTATTTCTTAAAACAAGAAAGTGAAATTGATCACACTACATTAAAAGAAGGGCACAAGTGCTTGTACACATTTATTTGTTTTTTAATATAAGAAAGTAGCTTTCACATACAAGAAAATCATGACTTTCTCAGGGGATCTGATGTCAATTTTTCTACATTTGTGTACAAAATCCAAACCGCAAAAAAAGGATAAATGTCATCATTTCATGATACAAAGTTAAGATTCTAGAAAATATAGTAAAACCCTTTCAGTAAGCATGTGTGTTGCATAAATAATCGTCTTGGCAGGTGAAACTCGAAGTCTGATGCTATCAATGCCAGCTAGGCATCCAGCCAAAGGAAAGATAGGAGAGAGAAGATGAAACTTAATAACTATACCAAATGCTTGAGGCAAGTAAAAATCTTTATTCTCAGAGGGGTAATACCAATTCACAGCACCCAGCTCCCCTATCTCAGTTTAATAAAAGAAACTAAATAAATCTCCTGCTTTCTTTTGTCATGGATACTGCCCAAATTTAAGTCATGCCCTGAAGATGGGAAGAAAAGGAAGATAATCTTGCAAAAACTTAAAACATAAAACTACTAAAAAGTCACACAGTAGGGCAGCCTCAGATCTGAATAACAAAAACCCCCAGGTTTATCTCATCATGAGATACAACCATCAACATTACACTTGTTCTAAGAACAAAAGAAATAACAAGAGTGTACAGAAGGGGGAAAAGACAATAAAACTTTAAGGTCCCAGTATTTAGGGGCCCTTCCATTATTGGAGCTCACTGCTATTTCTGCCCACCTAAAGCTGCCACCAGCTCTGTGCTCTGCCAAATGAATTTCTGCTCACGCTGGTTTTGACAAGTGAGGAATATGATCTTTTATTAAACTAATGCCAGGCACTGCAGAGGTCAAATTACTGTTAGACCCACAAAGTCTATTTTCTAAATGGAAAGCAGAGAAGCTAAACATGCATATGAGTCAGAAAAGAGGCATGGCCGATATTATAAATCGTGTCTGCCAGGCTCACTGGCTGTTTCCAGAGACTACATTCTTGGGATGCATTCACACAGCAGACAGTAACTCCAGGAATCTAGTAGATTACTGTTTCCTACACAGCTCAAGAGGAGCCACGGGCTGCTGGTTGATTTTTATTTCTAGGAGGTTAGGATGCTTTTTAAAGTGTGACCAAAGTAGAGTAACTTGGCATGTAATCATGGTAGTATCAGAAGCTTTTTCAGGTTCCAAGTTGTTAGGCTCTCTGAAGACAAGGTGATAAGCCTGAAGAGCACAGCCGGGATTAAAATTAGGGGACAGAACCAACCGAGACCAGCAAACTGCCTTTCACCATAAACTGCTCTGTGGAGGATGAGACCCTCCCTTTTAGTATATTACATTAATAGCACCAGACATTAACGGGGTAGAACCATTGAAATCTACTAATAACACCCATGCACGAAAGGGATTTATGAGAACTTCTTAAAGGTGAACGGGACAATTCAGGTTTGCAGTAATTCGACTGATCAACTGAGAATCCCTAAAAACACATTCACAGAAAGCCCCCCGCCCCATCAAGCTACAAAAGTGAAGAAATAAGGGTTCTATTCGTCTAATTTGATTCCAATGAATAAGCTGCTTCAGCAGACACCAAGGAAATACGTTCCATGGGGAACAAAACTAACAGCGTGTAACTAATTGGTTTTGTTTCTTGCAGCTGATTAACATTTCCTTAAATAGAAAGTTTTGTTTTTAAAGAGGTATTTGTCATAATAATGTACCTAAAATCTTGGAAGGGGAAGGTTATAATGCTATTAAAAAATGATACTAAGTGAGAGGATGAGACAATGGTCAGCAAGAATATATAGGTAGTCCTGTCTTCAGGCACCTGCTTCCTCCCCTAAAAGGTGGCTGTAGAATGGATGGCACTGTCAACTGAGCCCATCTCTGTTCTTTCTTTCTCTAGAAGTATCAGCCTGAAGGGAAGGTCAGAACAGGGTTTCTGGGTTGGGTGAGAAATGCAGAGCAGAGAAGGCGAGTTGGGGGTGGCTCTAAGAATAATGGCCCTGCCTGAAGGTTTAGGGGAACTGCTGGCACAGGGCTCTGTATTCTCTTCCAGCCACAGCACACCCTGTTGTCACTGCTTCAAACAGAGAGAGTGGCCAGGGTGCTTGTGGATGATGGATTTTCTGTTAGGATTCACTTGACGAATGAGTAGGTGTGTAGGGAGGAAAGTGTGCCCAGCGGTGTGACAGGAGAAGAGGGAGTTCCCAGCACTGATATAGAACTGGAAAGAGGCCCAGAATCATGGGCCCAGACACTGGGCTGGACTGGTTTCTACAGTAAATGCTCTATATATTCTCAGAATTGTGGGGACATCTATCACATGGGATCAGAAAGGGCCACCTCTGGCACCCACAGTCAGGACAGACCTTCAAAGTCAGACTTTTTCTAATTATTTCTGGTATTTCCTTTTCATTACATCCCCCAAAATAATATATTAGTCTTAAAATTTGGTTTAAGGAGCATCATAGTTCAAAATGGAATTTAAAAAAACACACAACACACCTCTTCAGCAAATTTTACACACTTGTCTAAAATTTTATAAATCTTCTTTAACATTATATTTTATTTATTGTTTAAATTTATCTTTATTGTTGAGAGTATTACAGATGTCCCCCATTTCCCTCCATTACCCCCCTCCTCCCAGCACCTGCCCCACCCCAGGCCTTCACTACTCTACTGTCTGTATCCATAGGTAATACTTATGTGATGTTTTTCATGGTTTTACAAGATTGCATCATTATTCCTACGTTATAGAATGATAGAAAAGTTTATAATACTATAGAAATTTGTAAGGAAAGTAGGAAAAAGGGAGAAAAGGGGGGAAAATTAATGAAGGCTCCTTGAAGTTAAGAGTGAGTTATGGACTTTTGATCTAATTGTGATGCTCTATATTTTTATTATGCCAAATGGGAAGATGCAAAGTTATAAGGATGCTGCACAGACGTTATGGTATAACTCAGTTAATGCATATTTTCAAATCTGTCTTAGTTATCTATAAAATATATACTGACTGTTTGTTCAAGGGTTTAATTAAGTACTTTGCACAGTATTACAGCAGTTATTTTTCACTAGTTAAGTAAGAAAGTTCACCCAGAATGTGCTGCCTATGGAACTTGTTTAATTTCCAAGAACCAATTGAAATTTGGGATAAATTAGCTATGACGCCTGATCAACAGGAAGTCAATGCCACAAAATTTATTAACAAATTATATAAGTCCCAAGTTTAGTAAAGTGAATACTCTTGTATTATTTTACGCATAGTACTTTCAATTTGTTTATGATGGAGAAATACAAATATCCCCTTAAAGTTCTTGACATTAATTTTGTCTCTTCCTTTTCTAGGCATTTCAATGACATATTCTATGCATTTATACACATTTTATAACTTTACTAGAGGCCCAGTGCACGGATTTGTGCACCGGTGGGGTCCCTTAGCCTGGCCTGCAGGGATCTGGCTGAAACCGGCTCTCCAACATCCCCCGAGGGATCCCGGATTGTGAGAGGGCGGTTCCTGGGTGATGCACCCTGGAATTGGGCTCCCTCTTTTCTGGTTCCAGGTGCGTCACCTGAGCATCAAAACTGCCAAGTCACCGCAGCTTGGCAGCTCCTGTGGTGAGCATCTGCCCCCTGGTGGTCAGCACATGTCTTAGCTACTGGTCAGAGAGTCTACCCCCTGGTAGTCATTGCACATCATAGTTACCAGTCGGATGGTCGGATGGTCAGATGGTCAGAGGGTCACTTAGGCTTTTATGTATATAGATTAAGGCTTCAACTCTCCTTTGAAAATGACTACTAAGGCATTCTTCTATTGAATGCATAGATGTTTCTACCTATCAGCGTTTAAATTGACAAAGGATTACTATGTATACTGACAGAAAGAAAAGGGGAAAAGAAGAGAAGGAGAAAGGGTAAAAAGAATGGAATACCAGAAGAAGAAACCTGATTTAATAAAAAGATAGCTCCCATTTCAACTTTTCCACATTGCCAGAAACTTATTTCTAAACGCTTGAAAGATTACTCAGCAAATCCCAAAATCACTGTGTTCAAAACACACCATGTCAGATGCCTTCCCAATCCTATCACTTTTATTAAGTTCCATTTTTGTCGTTGGCACTTCCATTCTTCCCAATGCCCAGCCTTGCTGACTCAGCTTCCCCCCCCCGGCCGCCCGTCTTCTCCTTTGTTCCACTACCATTCAATTATTAAGTCCTAGAGACTTTGCTTTTATAATCTCTCATTTCTCTTTTTTTGTGTTCAATATCCATAGCTATGACTCTCTTTTTAAGCTGGTCATTAGAATCACTTGGGAGACTAAACAGACACACACACGCACACACCTATAGGTACTTAGACCCCACTTCACACCAATTAAAATAGAAAATCAGTGGGCGGGGCTGCATAATTAATTTCAAAAATATCCCAATGTTCATCTAGGATTGAGAATCACTTATGATATCATGATATCTGTACCTCCCCATCCAGTGATCAGGGCTATGTCAATAAATAACTAATTGAATATAATTTTTATATTATAAAGCATGTAGGTATATTTTAATATACTGTTAAATATTTAGGTTGTTTCCAATTTCCCAGTATTATAAATGGTTATTCTTATAGTAATTACATCCTTGCACAAATTTATAATCTGTATACAGGGGTGGGCAAAAATAGGTTTACAGTTGTAATATAATAATTAATAAACAGTAATACACGTATAAACTCTGTTTTGCATACTCAAAACTATAAACCTACTCTTGCCTACATTGTATGTGATTCACTGCTACATGTAAAATTTCAATATGTATGATCTATCGCTATATAATTACTGGATAAAAACTATACTTTTTCGAGGCTTTTTATATATTTTTTAAAATATGCTAAAAATAAGTCATGGATTCATAGCAGAAATACATATTACAGTATCCAATTACCTCAACCACTGATAAAGCTGAAAATTATGACTATATCGCTGGCCAAATTTAGCTAAACTGAAGGGATGAAGAGCAGAGGTGAGAGGGTAATCAGTTTTGAAGAAGAAATTAGAAAATCCACTCCTCAAAAAAAATCCTCTTCAAATCCTGTCCTTTCCATTTCTCCCTGGGATAACAGACCATAAGGAAACCAATGATGAATATTAATAAACCAATGAAGAAAAATGAAAAAAGGGACAAAAATCTATAAGATGGAACGATTCAAAATAGAACTTAAATGATATGGAAAATACTTTTTCATTTAAATAGGTCAAGACATTCAAGTCCATTTTAGCCTTTGATATTGCTTTTCAAAAATCTTGTAGAGATGTAGTTTCATATGAATTAGTCCGTTTACAGTAGTTACATAAATTCCCAGTTTATCCTGTTTTAAGATGCATTAATACCTGGGTCATAAACGCTTTACAGCAGTAAAAGCTGTATGGTTTCACGCAATAACTTTTTATTTAACAGACAGCCAGGGATACTATGACCAAAACAAACAATCCCCTACATTCACTGTGTCTGGGATATAAAACTTCTCTGAACTATTGACATGCTTAGTAAGACTCGCCATCTGTTTTCCTATGAGACACTCACAGTAACCACCGGTTTAGTGATATACATTTCAAAAGGGCATACAGTGGTCTTGAATCATTCTTAGAAACAATCAGTGAAGCCATTCTTACCATTCCTTATGCCAGTCATTCATTTTTAATGAAAACATGGTATCAGCAGCACCATTTAGATATTAACTCAACATTTCCCACTTTAAGCCTCTGGTTTGCGTACCTACTTATGCATTCACAGACCTTGCATCTGTTTTCATTCAATAGAGTGATAAAGGCCCTTACATGGAAACAAATGAAAAGTCATGCCATCTCCCAGGCTATTCAGGAAAGACGTAGGAAAATGGCATAATATTTATGGGCTTTTTTCATATCCCCTGTAAATGGTAATATACTCACAAGGCTATTAAACACAGAAACTGTATTTAACAACAACAACACAAAAAGAAACTCTACCTACCCATTAGCATCTTTTTGTAGAGTTAGTTTTCAAATCAGATTCATTTATATCATCTTCACTAATTTACTCATTAATCATAATTTATCATATCAGATGTGCTGATCATCATTAAAAGTAATCATTTATTCTTCATTCTAACCTACTGCTTATCATATGCCTGCAAATTGGATCACAAAGGAAAGGTAATAGGCTTATTTGAAAAGGAACATGAGAGCAGATATAATTGAAGTGGCAAAGAAGAAAAAGAAAAAAACAACAACAATGCCATCTTTTTTCTCAATTACCCCCCAATTTTATGTTACCAATCTAAAGAATATTGATCGTATTACTTCTGCTCTAAGAAAATTTAATATATCAACTGTATGAGTTTTGTTTCGTTTTTTAAAGGAACTACAGAGATACAACACACTGGCTCCACTTTAAACACCAGTAACAAACCAGTTCCACAAAGAGAAGATCTACTGATGTGACTATACGTGCTGAGAGGCTATGAGACAATGTGAATTGTTCTAGCTTCTGCCTTCCAACCAAAGTAAGGTCTTAGCACAATTGGCAAAAGCCTGGGACATTTATTGAAAAGTAGATCCATCTTCTAGGAATAATTTGACCACCATTTCTCATCTATCAATTCCACCCTCATAAGAGAGCAAGGTAGGTAACACTCCCAAGGAGGGGTATACGGGCAAGCACAGGCACACAATTTCAGTGACTCCTAAAGCAGATTATAAAATGATGTTCAAGTATATTTACTGGAGAAATTTAAAATGTTATCATAAGAACACCTTGTTTATAGGCAAAATAGTATCTCTATAGGGAAGCTGTTTTGATATGTCACAAAAATGTTTTACCTAGAATAGTATGGAAAATAAGCTGCCTGAGTTTTTATTACAAAGACAATGTTAATTATAAAATATAGAGTTTTATAATAAACATGATAGTATTTCTTAATGTTCATAATTATCTTCAAAATAAATATGCTTTTTAAATGTTTTAAATAATGAAACACTTGAACGTTTTATTATTTAAACATATTTCCTTGGTACTCAGTGTTTTATTTTAAGGGGTATTATCTTGTGTTAGTAACTATGTAGATACATATGGATGAACAATGGAAAAGATAAAGGCAAAATAATTTTTTAAAAATACATGTGCCTAAATACCAGTGTTGCTTTAGAATGAATTGGTGAATTTTAAAATATATTTGAAAACACCCAGAATTATTCACATTTGGACCAATACTCTGATAGAGAACATAATATCCTAAGTTCAAAAGGCTCACATCATAGTTTTTGTTCTGTATAATACCTAGCATATTTGTAGGCATTCAATCCTTTTTAAAGAAAGCAATTATTTTGGTTATATGGATATTTTAAGGATGCATCTATGTCCTTCCAGAAATTTTCCACTAAATTTAGATTTTATGTTTTAAATTCACTTCTCTGTAGACCTGAAGTTCTAAGCCAAAAAACCAGGTGTCAATGATGTGTAGGATTCCAAATAGTCTCAATTAATATTAGGTAACTATTAGAACAAAGAATTGTAGGATATTAAAAATAATCATTTTCTGATAGTCCTCCAACTAAATACATGTGACAAGCAAAAGAATGGCATTTATTTTACATATTAAATGCATCCTTTCTAAAATAAAATCAAAATTCTATATTAGAGTCAAGAGAAAGAATCGGCATTCATACATTCAAGTTGGATATGGTGGGAGGGTCCCGTAAGCTGTAAAGGCTCCCTGAGTTTCATCTTGCTAACTACGATTGATCTCTGCATGCTCAGAATGGCCCTTCACCCACCCATTCTCATATTCTACTCAGTAAGCTATTTGAGGCACAAAAGATGGAAAGCATGACAACTGGTTCTATGCTAGGGTTGTGAAGTCATGTACAAGCGAGCAATGATAATAATAGATGATCACCCAGGGCCATGGTCTGGCCCTGTCCACACAGAAAACTCAACTTGACATTAATTGGATCCTGGCACAGTGAGAATAGGGTACAATTCCTTGGTTTGCAGATGAAAATAAACCTTTAAAACCCTTTAATAAAATGAGCCCTCGCTGGAACAGAATGTAATACAATAATGTAATTCTCACTGCTTTTATTTTTTTTTTAGGCTACATCTCCATAAAATAACCCTATCAGCATTTCCATGACAGCATGTTAAATCCGAGGAGGAAATGTCGCATTCTTGCCGCCTGTGAACTGAAACACAGACACACTACATATTTAGAAAGCCAAGAAGAGAAGGGGGAAAGGGCTTTTTTCCCCCATCCCCAACGAAATCTGTGATGCTGGACAGTCTTTTTGTTCCCATTTTCCAAGTAACATCTGATTTATCTCCAGAAACATCCATCTCTCCTCTCTTATAAGAGAATTTGGGTAACACCAGAACCTATAGTCATGAGGTAACAGTACTCAACTATTCTGGAAAGACTTTGCAGTTGGATTCATTTTTAAATATCGAGTCCCTAATTTGTATCCTGGGGCAGTGCAGACCCTGGTACCAGCTCATTTTGGTGCCGATTATGCATGCTTTTCCAGAGAAACACATTATTAGAGCCCCAGGAATATGGGAGGCATTCCAAAACAGCACAGACACTGAAGGCCTTTATTTGCCAACCAACTCCCCTCCCCCTTCTCCCCGCCAGTCTCTAATTTATAGCTCAGGGTATTAAGTAAGAAAACACAGGGTTTTCCCCACACAGAAATAACCTTTCTGAAGAACCTGCAAATGAGATTTTAATTACACTATTTACCAATATAGACTGCATGCAGAAATAAAGCGAACCATTTCTTGCTGTGGCTTTCTTTCTCTCTCCCAACCCCTCCATTTCACTGTTGCAGGCAACACCAAGGCCATTTAAGTTGGTTTTGTGGCAAGTTATTAGGACACTTATTTCAGAAGGAAAATCAACCAATAATTACTGCCCTGGAACACGGCTATTGTTCCGAGCACAAACAGAAGCTGTGGCTGACAGCTGACGGGCCCAGCCCCCTGCTATCCTTAGAGCACATTTGCAGATACCCAAGGCTTCTTGCCAGATGGAGGCAGGCTGTAGCCACTCTCTTCAGCCAACTGGGCTGGACTGACAATGTTATGCTGAACACAATAAACTGACACCGTTTTAGGACCTCCTGCAAGGTTCCACCCACCTTCAGATGCTAAAAATACTGTTTTAGTTATTAACAATCTCAAATGTGCAATAACACTGGCCTTTGGCACCCTTCTAAAAAAGATCAACGTGTGACCGGAAGCACTTTGAGTTTTAGACACACGCCCCAAAGTGTTTTTGTTAGTGACCACAGATCATTTTGAAAGGAAGGAAATCCTCCCCTTGGATGTGTGTAACAGGAGCATCTGTGGATATATGCCAGGCCACATATTGAGAATCTGGATGAACTTAATCTTCCAGAATTAGAAAAAAAGCGCCTGTAGATTATCTTGGGATAAGCCTTTATACTCGGGACCAAATGAGAAGATAAAACCTCCCGGATCCCGAAAGTTGAATGATGCATGCTAGCTCTTCCTCTGAATCATGTAACCTAGTTATAGTCACTAATTTAATCAAAGGAAACCTTTTAAAGCTCTCTGGAGAACCTTTGTCAAATTCACAGTTGGAGGTCTTCAGTAACCTAATGGAAGTCAAAGCTGCTTTTTGATAGGAATCCAAAAAATGCCAGGGAAGTAGACCTCCTTCCACCGTTGTTGTTTCAGTGGGGAAACAACAAAAGAGGAATCTAAAGGGATGGGCTGCAATTAATAACAAACTAGATAAATATGCAGCAGTTACTCCAATTCAGGAAATAAATGGCTTTTCGGATTGCCAGAGTGTCTTTCTGAGGCAAAAGAAGCAAGCCAGATAGACAAACCAGTGTTTACAATCTGCAAGGCGAACAGTCACAACATTGATGCTTAGGAAACTGAAGGAAACGGAAGGCATCTAGGAATAGTCATCGTTTTTTAAAGGGTAGGTATACTAGTAAAGGCTCTCCCTCCTTCACTACGCAGCCCAGGGTTCTGATCATTAAAACTGCTCCCACCAGTGCCCTGTAAACTCTTGCACATTCCCAAAACTGCATTTGCCTTAAGTCAGTTCTGCGTGCACCACTCTCCCTCCCTCCCCACACTGAATGGGGGAGCCTCGCCTGAGAAATCACAGGATGCAGCACTACTGCCATTGCAAATTCATGATCTACAGCCTCCACAGGACCCCACTGTCACCTATCCATCATCCTCCCATCTTTCACCACTCTGCAGCAGCCTGCCCTGCACCGACCTCTCACCTCCAAGAGATTGATGCTCTTGCCTCCTATTCCATCGGAGAAAAGAAATGCCATCAAGCATGAACTTGATGGCAGCCGCATCATATCCGCTGTACAAGAACTTCTAATTTAGAAACCATTCTTCCCTTGAGTTTATCCTGCTCCAGACCAATTTCTCCACTTGTGTTCTTGATCCCCCTCTCACCATCTTGGGCACCTCTCTGTACACAATCAACATCACCCTCTCTCCCTCTCTAATGGCTCCTTCCCATGAGAACAGGGGAGTGTGTCAGTCCACAGCCGACATTGAGGGTCTGACTATTCCTTTTGTGGGGGCTGTCTTGTGCATTGCAGAAGGCCCAGCGGCATCCCTGGCCTCTCTGAACTAGATGCCAGTCAACAGCCTTTCACCCCAGTCGTGATAAGGAAACATTGCCAAATGTCCCCTGGGAAGACAGTTCACTTTCTAGCACCAAAAGTACTGCCTCCTGGGAATCTCCACAGTCCCTGGCAAACCGGGATGGACGGTCACCCTGGTTCAGACATCGCCACATCAACTACTCCCTACTCCATATTACTGTTCCTTTTCAATATTCCAGTTGCTGTACATGTCACACTGCTTACATTAATCACTACTTGTTCACCTTCTCACTCCCCTGCTAGACTGTGAGAAAACAAAAGGCATGACCCTTAATAGGCAACTCTCTCATCTTATAACTCTAACCAAGGATTATGCCTTCCTGTGAGTTTAATGAATTAAAAGTTTTGCAAGATTCAAACATATATCCTTTGGATAATAACATATTTTGACTAAAGCTAAAATTCAGGAAAAGAAACATAAGTGAATTAGTTACCTACTTATACTTTTATTGAGGAATTATTTAATTGTTCTAATAGATGAATATAAGCCAATGTAAAATACATAGACAGATTAATAGTTGCTATTAAATATGAAAAATGCCAGAAATTTAAATATATTTCACTTTTCACTTCTTCATAATCACTAAGTGTTATAATAAAGAAAAAGTATATTATTGAAGCAGCCAACAATAATCCTTGGTAAAAATAAACTTAACACATGAATATGGTAATTGGTTTCCTTTTCTGTGTACTTACATCCATCTTTGGATTTTAGCCATGAAGATGGTAATTTTATTCAAGTCTATTAACTTGCCAGGTCTATACTGGCTTTTCAAGTTGATCCTCATATATGATATTAGTTCTTTCTTTCTCTCTCTCTGTACCCCCACCCCTCCATGCTCTCTCCGCTCTTTTGCCTATTAGTTATTTTCCCCTTCATATTCTTCTTCATCTTTTTAATGCTCACCCATGAACATGCTTCGAGAAAGGGAGAGGGGGAGAGAGAGAGAGAGAGAGAAACATTGATGTGGGAGAGAAACATTAATCATTTTGTCCTCCATACATTTCTGGAACGAGGTTCAAATCCACAACCAACGTATGTGCCCTGACTGGGAATCAAAGCGGCAAACTTATGGTGCATAGGACAATGGTCAAACAACTGAGCCACTCCAGCCAGCTGGGTTCCCCTAGTATCGTATCTTTCTGTTAAGTTTGTTGTTTTTTTTTAAGAGCAAAATAATTTCACAAATTGACACATAAAGTTGAGAACATATTTATCAATGTGATAAATCCAACTAGTTAAAGTATTCAATAGTTATCCAAAAATACGTGAAAGGTTTTGTACATAAAAGAGGTTCCACATGTCTTCATTTTCCTCAAACACTGAAATAATCCCCCAAAAAAACAATCTCTGCTTTTCTCCCCAGCCTCTGTAAAAGAAAATCCTATATAATAAAGAGGGAATATGCAAATTGATCATCACTCCATCACAAAGATGGCTGCACCCACAGCTGAGGCCAAGTTCCCTTAAGGAGCCTGATCGAGCAATCAGCAGGGACCTGAGGCTACGCCCTCCCCCACCCATGGGGCTTGACGGGGACCTCAGGACTTGCCCCCTGCCCCAGCACCAGTCCAGGGGACCTCAGGCCTCGACCCCCGCCCCGGCACCAGGCCAGGGGACCTCAGGCCATGCCCCCCACCCAGTGGGGCTTGACCGGGGACCTCAAGGTGCACTTCCTGCCCTGGTGCTGGGCTAGGGGACCTCAGGCTGCTCCCCCAGCCCGGCAGGGCTTGACAGGGACCTCAAGGTGAGCTTCCCATCCTGGTGCTGGGCTAGGGCACCTCAGGCTGCTCCCCCCACCCAGCAGGGCTTGACAGGGGACCTCAGGCTGTGTCCCCCACCCGGCAGGGCTTGACAGGGGACCTCAGGCTGCACCCCCACCCTGGCACCAGGCTGGGGGACCTCAGACTGTACCCCTCGCCCCAGCACCAGGCCAGGGGACCTGAGGTTGTGCCCCCCATGACTGGCTGGGCTTGACAGGGGACCTCAAGGTACACCCCCAGTGCTGAGTCGGGGGAACTCAGGCTGCGCCCCCACCCAGCAGGGCTTCCTGGGAGACCTGAGCCTGCGCCCTCCTGCCGGTAGGGCTTGACGGGGGACCTGAGGCTGCATCCCCCTGCCTGGTGGGGCTTGACAGGGGACCTCAGGCTATGCCCCCCACCCAGCGGGGCTTGATAGGGGATCTCAGGCCGTGTCCTCCACGTGGTGGGGCTTGACAGGGGACCTCAAGGCAAGCCCTCCCACCCCAGTCTGGGTTGGGGGACCTCAGGCCATGCCCCCCCATCCTGGCGCTGGGCCAGAGGACCTGAGGCTACGTCCCCTGCCCAGCGGGGCTTGACAAGGGTGGGACTGGCCAGGTCTGGATCTAGCCCAATGCAGGGAGGCGGCTGGGTCTGGGTCTCACGCGATTTTGAGGCGCATGTGGGTGGGCGAGGACTTGACTCTGGGTCCCGTGGTGCGCCCCAGACTCTGACAGGAGGAAGGTGTTCATATACATTTTACTAATTTTCTTTTATCTCTGACACTTCTATTATAGAGAAAGGGCAAATAGCAATATTAAATTATTTCCTCTAATTAATCCCCTTTTAATGTGCATGAATTTCATGCACCGGGCCACTAGTTATTTTATAACTATGAATAGAATATCTACTTTGATGGCACAAAGATTGATGTGCTCTTTTGACCTGAATTTATTCTAATTATGGATTAAAATAGCAAAGCACTCAACAACAGAATCTGCTTGTGCACAGTGACCCTTCATCCCCCAAATTATAAAAGGCAGAAATAGCGTGCCTTGTTTTACCCACTTTAGACACTGAACTTCTGAACTTTACATTTTAAGTAACATTAATAAAATATATTAAGATGTGTACATAACGAAGATTAAAAAGCTCTGAAAGAGCTAATGATGAGTGAGCAGATATATTTCAGCCATGACCAAATGCCCTGGAAATGCCACATCCAAGAACTTTTTTATAATCTTCCCATCTCTTATACTCCCTGGAGCATGACACTCTTGGCTGTACCCATCTCCCTAAAATGCTCTTTTTTTCTTTTTTTAGATATCTCTTTCACCCATCTCTTTTATATGATCACATCTTTGTCAGGACTTGCTTATCTCTTGATTAGTTTTATTAAAATATACTCCTTATGTCTGGCCCTTCCAAACTTACCCTATTCATTTATCCAGCAGAACTGCTCAATGAAAGTGCAGATGAAATCAGGTCATGATCCTGCTCAAGAATCTTCAATGGCTCCTTACTTTTCATGACTTAGTCCAGAGGCAGAAAGCTCTGTTGAAAAATTTAACTAAACAAACCACACAACGCCTTACATGTTATATACCTGATTTACCTGACATGACCTCAACTCTCACTCCTCACAAACATGTCAGACTCATAGATTTTTCTGAAAACATTATAATTATACTAGAGGCCCAGTGCATGAATTTGTGCACTAGTGGGGTCCCTCGGCCTGGCCTGTGGAATCAGGCTGAAACTGGCTCTCCAAAATCCCCCAAGGGGTCCCAGATTGCAAGAGGGTGCAAGACAGGCCAAGGGACCACACCTGTGCACGATCGGGGCCGGGGAGGGATGCAGGAGGTTGGCCAACCAGGGAGGGACCTCGGGAGGGCTCCAGGGAGTGTATGGCCCAGCCGTGGGCAAACTACGGCCCGCGGGCTGGATCCGGAGCATTCGGCTGTTCTATCTGGCCCACGGAGCCGAAAGAGCGAAGGGTTCTCTTGCTCTCCCCTCCGCTCCTTTACTTTGAATTTATATTAGTTCACACAAACACTCCATCCATGCTTTTGTTACGGCCCTCCGGTCCAGTTTAAGAACCCATTGTGGCCCTCGAGTCAAAAAGTTTGCCCACCCCTGGTCTGGCCTGTCTTGCTCAGTCCAGATGGGCGGGAGCCCAGCAGCAAGCTAACCTACAGGTCCTAGTCAGAGAGTCTTCCCCCTGGTGGTCAGTGCACATCACAGCGAGCGGTTAAGCAGCTTTAGCATATCATTAGCATATTACGCTTTGATTGCTTGAACAGACGACTGGACACTTAGCATATCTGGCTTTTATTATATAGGATAACATTTTATTCCAAAATACAGCCCACACCCACCTGGAAAATAACCACCTTTTGTTGCCTGTTAAAAATGCCTATTTTGTTTCCCTGTCCAAATCTGAATTACAATGTCAGAGGAAGGCCTGGGAATCTCTGTTAATACATCTTCAACTGATGATCTTTACGTGTACTAAAATGTTTGTGTATTTGTTAAGACACTTACATTATTCTGAAATAATTTCAAAAAAAACACCTGCTCCTTGACAACCTATTCTCTCTTGAAGCCCATGTCAAATGCCTTTGCCTGGGTGAGAGCTTTTCTGATCCCTACTCAAGTATGGATTCTATGGATTTTGAACTCCTTATCACTGTAGGACCTCTCCCATGGCTAGAAGCAAATTTGCCTTGATCTTAAGCTGGACCTTAAGGAAGCTTTAGCCCTAAGCAAGTGGAGGGCCCACATGTCACAGTGGTATGGTCAATTGCTTTGTATCATTGGTGATGTTATTTCACTCCTAAACACTTCACTGCCAATCATACTTCCCTTCATGCAGAGTCCTTTAAGAGGGGTTAGACGCAATTTGGGGGATCCAGTTGGGGATGTTGAATTGGCATACATTTAGTTTGGATATAGGGGAATATATTAATGTGGTTCACAGTTCAATTATTGCTGGCCATCTGGTATAGGAAGGATTTCTAGGTCTACTTCTGCCACTCACTTTACCAACTCATCTAGCTCTTTCTAAAAGGATGCAAGTGACAAGCTGGTCGATGCTTGTCAGAAGTTCAGAGAGTATTATGACCTGTCACTTTTTAAAGAAAACTGGAATACCCTGAAGTCTTATAGCTAAATCTCACAGAAATCACATTACCAAAAAAAGTCGTCAAGCTGAATAAAAGTTTCTGAACTATCAATGAAAAGAAAACACTAACTTTTACCAACATTGCTATATGGACAACTGGACTATTTTTCTATTCTCCATGTGATCAATGGTATTGCAGAAGTGCCATGAAAGATTATAAATGAAAAAAAGGAATTAACTTTACAAGCATGACAGGGAGTTAATAAATTATTATATATTTTCCTAGATATTTATGGATTTTTAAGTTTTCCAAAAGTTTATAACTTATTATTTTCTCATTCTAAATGGCTATTAATTGTTGACAATAATAGTGTACTTAACAATTGTAAATTAATTTTTTGAGAGAGCCCACCAAGTTGCATAAGCTTACAGACCCCAAATTCAAGACCCACCCTTTATCTTGGACCGAAAAATGATCTGCATAATATCAAATTAGGTACTTTCATCTCATGTCTCCTCCAAAACTGTAACAGAAGAAAGGTCACATGTCTTACTAAATTTTATATTCTCTGAAGAAATTAGCATGAAATTTTTTAAAAGGCACACTATAGTCTTTCATAAAAGGCCTATTGCAGTGAACTGGTTTATTTCCATGATCATATTAATTTACAGATTTTTACATCTGATTATTTCCTGTAATAGTACTTGATACCCTCTTATAATACTTTACAATAAACTATCTGAGTCTTTCTAAATTTAGCAGATTAATTTCTCCTTGGCCAAGTCCTTACCAGCAAAATACTATCTTTTTATTAGTTATATATAGGGAATATATTTTTATCACTTCTCTAAATATCTGAGTCAAAAGAATAATGGAGAAAACATAACAATTAAACTAATTTTTTTACCTTATTTTGGAACCTGGCATGTTACCTAATGACCATGTAAGTAAATACCTATAAAACTATGTATAGTAGTAGAGATTATAAGAATTAAATATCTAATTTAAGAACTGATGTTCTTAGTAGGCCTATTATTATGTAAGTGTATATACATAAAAAAAATCTAATTTCGTTTTTGAAAAAATCCTTACTATTAGTAGCAATAAATGTCAAATATATGAAAAATCCTCAAGCGTTATGTGAGAACTAGTATGGGTCTCCTCAAAAGCACTCACATTGTGTCCTATTAAATTGGTCTGACTTTTCCCAATAAGGTAATTTTTCCCAGAAACAGAATACCAAGAGCCTCCATGAGTAGTTCCTCATAAGTGAATTAATATCAGTAGCCAATGCAAGTATTTTTTTAATGATTTCAGCATTTTTTTCTGAGTGGTTGAATTTCTCTCACATGTATTTCCCAAGTTCCATAAAATTATGTGAATTTGTCCCTGCAATTAGTTTTGCAATATTTTTAACACCTGGGTAAAAGTACATGTGAAGAAAAGAGGTGAGGACAAGTTAGAAATTCACTTCTTTTGCATCTAGATGGAAACATATCCCTAGTTGTAAAGGATGAAGTGGTCTCTACTGCTACTCCTGGAGATGCTTTGGATGCCCAAGCCCTTCCATGATACCATACTACTGATATCCAAAATGGCCAGCAGAGATAAAAATTACAACAGATCTCCACACAATTAAATAAAGTGCTAATTATGCTCCAATATCCAGTTTTATTGTTGATTTTTACAGTGTCTGAAATAATTACACATGAACTGATTATTTTCAATGTAGGCCTTTTGCTTCCTTCAGCCATAGAAAGCCTTGCATTTATTTTCATCCTTCAGCAATTTCAAAGGGGACAACTACAATAGGAGGGTGTACACAGCCTACATAGACAGGGGGAAGAATAAGGAGGGACAGCATACCTGGAGAACTCAGATCAGGTGATTGGGTAGGCTGTGATACTATGTCTTACAAGACACCTACTGCATAGGGCCACTCTACCAAGATGGGGAGACATAGCAGCTCCACCTAATACATAGAAACAAACAAAGGCAGGCAGTCAAAATGAAAAGACAAAAAAACATGTCTCAAATTAAAGAACAGGACATATCTCCAGAAAAAGAACTAAATAAAATGGAGACAAGCAATCTACTAGCTGCAGAGTTCAAAACACTGCTTATAAAGCTTCTCAATGAACTTAGGGGAAAAGTAGATGAACATCATGAGAACTTCAACAAAAAGATAGGAAACATAAAAATGGAGATAGAGAACATAAAAAAGAAGCAGTCTGAAATGAAGAATACAATAATGAAATGGAGACTACATTATAGGGACTCAAGAGCAGAGCACATGAAGCAGAGAGTCAAATCAGCAATTTGGAAGATAAGGAAACAAAAAGAAAATAATTTTTAAAAAATGAGGATAGTTTACGTCAACACAGGGACAACTTCAAGCATATCAACATTTGGGGGTACTGGAAGGATAAAAGAGAGAGCAAGGAATTGAAAACCTGCTTGAAAAACCTTCCCTAACCTGGTGCAGGAAACAGACATACAGATGTAAAGAGGCCCATGCCAAGACACATCAGAATTAAAATGCCAAAGGTTGAAGAAAAAAAGAGAAAGAATCTTAAAAACAGCAAGAGGAAAGAAATTACTTATCTATAAGGGAACTCCCATAAGACTGTCAACTGATTTCTCAACAGAAACTTTGCAGGCATGAAATATTTAAAGTGATAAAAAGCAAGGACATACAATCAAGATTACTCTACCCACTAAGACTATTATTTAATATTGAAAGAGAAATAAAGAGCTCTCCAGACAAGAAAAAGCTAAAGAAGTCAATCACCACCAAAACATTATTATAAGAAATGCTGAAAAGTTTTCTAAAAATGTGAATAATAATATGGCAATTAATAAATATCTATCACCATTACATTAAATGCTAATCATTTAAATGGTTTAATCAAAAGATATATGGTGACTGAATGGATAACAGAATATGACCCTTACATATGCTGTTACAAGAGACATAATTCAGATTGAAACATATACAGAAATTGAAAGTAAAAGGATGGAAAAAATATTTCATGAAAATAAAAACCAAAAATAAAAAATTTGGTGCAGCAATACTTATACCAGACAAAACAGACTTTAAAACAAATTCTATAACAAGAGATAAATAAGGACCCAGCAATTCCACTTCTCCATATTTATCCAAAGAAACCCAAAACACTAAATCAGAAAGACACGTACATCCATATGTTCATTGCAGCATTATTTACAATAGATGATGGATAAAAGAACAGTGCATTATATACAATGAAATATGAGTCAGCCATAAAAAAGAATAAAATCTTGCCATCTGCAACAGGAAGGATATACCTAAAAGGCATTCTGCTGAGTGAAATAAGTCAGATAGAGAAAGACAAATGACATAGGATTTCACTTATATCTGGAATATAAAGAATAAGATAAACAAAACAGAAACAGACTCATTGATCTAGAGACTATCCATTGATTTTTAGAGAGGGTGGGAGGGGTAGAGACAGAGAGAAACATCAATGTGAGATAGATACATCGATTGGTTGCTTCCTGCACATGCCACAATTGGGGCTACAGATTGAGCCTGAAACCAAGGTATGTGCCCTTGACGGGAAATGAACCCATGACCCTTTAGTCTGTGGGCCAATGTTATAACAACTGAGCCAAACCAGCTAGGGCAATATAGAAAATATTTTCATGGTTGTCAGATGTGAGGGGATTGGAGGGACGGTTGAAAAAAGGTGAAGGGATTAAGAAGTAAAAATTGGGAGAAACCAAGATGGTGGCATAGGTAAACACCTAAACTGCTGCCTCACACAACAATTTCAAAACTACAACTAAAAGACAAAACGGACATCATCCAGAACCACAGGAAGGCTGGCTGAGTGGAAATTCTACAACTAGAAGGAAAGAGAAAAGCACACTGAGACTCAGAGGAGCTGCAGGAGGCAGAGATACAAAGGCATGCGCGGAGAGGGCTGGCAACTGAGTACGAGGCTGGCTTTCTCAATCGGGAGGGAGACAAAAGCTCCCAACTGCTCTGAACTCCAGTTCTGGGTGAGACTCTGGGGACCCAGACTCATTTGGGGAGAAACTGGACTGTCAGGAAAGAGAAAAGCACACTGAGACTCAGAGGAACTGTGGAAGGCAGAGGTATAGAGGCGTGCGCGCAGAGAGGGGCTGACAACTGAGTATGCTGCTGGCTTTCTCAATCGGGAGGGAGACAAAAGCTCCTGACTGCTCTGAACTCCAGTTTCAGGTGAGACTCTGGGGACCCAGACTCATTCGGGGAGAAACTGGACTGTCTGGCAGCAGGCAGAACTCGAGGATGGCTTTCTCTCAGAGGTGCCTGCAGTGATTACCACGGGACACTGAGACCCAGGGTCCTCTTAGGGCAGGGCTGACGGGAAGCCATTGCTGTCTGTTCCACCCTGAGACTCCGCCCAATCCAAGCTGAGCACAGAGGCTTTTGCAAGTCTTGTCTCATAAGGGTGTCTCCAGAACAGAAGTTCTTCCAGCATAGACACAGCTGATCCTCACAGCCAATTGGCCTGGAGGTCAATTCCTCCCAGTGATACCAACAACAATCAAGGCTTAATTACAACAACACTGTGCACACAGCCCACAAAGGGGTGCACCAAGAGTGTCCACCTCAGGTAACTGGGGAGGCTGAGCCACTGGGCCCTATAGGACACCTAGCACACAAAGCCACTCTATCAACTCAGGGAAGTAGCCAAAATGCGGAGACAAAGAAACAGGTCACAAATGAAAGAAATGGAGAAAAGCAAACTACTGGATATAGAGTTCAAAACCACAGTTATAAGGTTTTTCAAGAATTTTCTAGAAAAGGCCAATAAATTTAGCAAAACCCTCGAGGATATGAAAAAGGACCAACTAGAAATTAAGCATACACTGACTGAAATAAAAAATAATATACAGAGATCCAACAGCAGACTAGAGGATCACAAGAATCAAGTCAAAGATTTGAAATACAAAAAGCAAAAAACACCCAACTGGAAAAGCAAAAAGAAAAAAGAATCCAAAAATATGAAGATAGTGTAAGGAGCCTCTGGGACAACTTCAAGCATACCAATATACGAATTATGGGGGTGCCAGAAGAAGAGAGAGAGCAAGATATTGAAAACCTATTTGAAGAAATAATGACAGAAAACTTCCCCCACCTGGTGAAAGAAATAGACTTACAAGTCCAGGAAGCGCACAGAGCCCCAAACAAAAGGAATCCAAAGAGGACCACACCAAGACACATCATAATTAAAATGCCAAGAGCAAAAGACAAAGAGAGAATCTTAAAAGCAGCAAGAGAAAAACAGTTAGTTACCTATAAGGGAGCTCCCATACAACTATCAGCTGATTTCTCAACAGAAACTATGCAGGCCAGACGTGAGTGGCAAGAAATATTCAAAGTGATGAATAGCAAGAACCTACAACCAAGATTACTCTACCCAGCAAAGCTATCATTCAGAATTGAAGGTCAGATAAAGAGCTTCACAGATAAGAAAAAGCTAAAGGAGTTCATCACAGCCAAACCAGTATTATATAAAATGCTGAAAGGTATTCTTTAAGAAGAGAAAGAAGAAGAAAAAGGTAAAGATAAAAATTATGAACAAGAAATACATATCTATCAACAAGTGAATCTAAAAATCAAGTGAATAAAAAATCTGATGAACAGAATAAACTGGTGAATATAATAGAATCAGGGGCATAGAAAGGGAGTGGACTGACAATTCTCGGGGGGAAAGGGGTGTGGGGGGTGCAGGAAGAGACTGGACAAAAATCGTACACCTATGGATGAGGACAGTGGGGGGGGGGGGGAGTAAGGGCAGAGGGTGGGGTGGGAACCAGGTGGAGGGGAGCTATGGGGGGAAAAAGAGGAATAACTGTAATAATCAGAACAATAAAGATTTATTTTAAAAATAATAAAAAAAGAAGTACAAAATGGTAGTTACAGAATAGATATGAGGATTAAAGTACAGCACATGGAATATCTATAATAATAAAAGCATAATATGCTAATTAGACCAGACGACCTTCTAGATGACGCCGGGGCTGTGAGGGAAGCCCGGGTCCCGGATGCCAGAGGGAAGCCGGTGCCGGCAGCCAGGGGAAGGAAGGCCTACTCTTGCACGAAGTTTATGCAACGGGCCTCTTGTAGTCAATAATATCGTAATAACTATGTAGGGTATCAGAAGGGTACTAGATTTACTGAGGTGATCACTTCATAAATTATATGAAGTCTAATCACTAGTTGTACATATGAAACTAATATAATATTGTACATAAACTATAATTGAATAATTTTAAATTATTTTTTAATATACTTTATTGGTTTTTTACAGAAAGGAAGGGAGAGGGATAGAGAGTTAGAAACATCGATGAGAGAGAAACATCGATCAGCTGCCTCCTGCACATCTCCTACTGGGGATGTGCCTGCAACCAAGGCACATGCCCTTGACCGGAATCGATCCCGGGACCCTTGAGTCCGTAGGCTGACGATCTATCCACTGAGCCAAACCAATTAGGGTGAAAAATTTTAAATTATTTTTTAAAAAGGCCTCCACTTAAGACTTATCAAAATTATTATACCAGTAAGCCCATCCGTCTTCTACCAGTGAATTACAAGTAAAAAAAAGAAAGGAGGAGAAAAATGAAACAAATAATTCACCTTTCTTAAGCCACTTCTATGCCCCATGAATGTAACATAGGACTTCATGAATTTTAGCATATTCGACCTTCATGGCAGTCCTATTAAGTATGAGGAAACTAAGACAGAATCCATTGTCCATCAGATCAATTCCTAGTTTATCCTTTGAAAGAACCAGGCAGTTGTCATCACAATTATTCTGCATCCAAACACTAAGAGTTTTCCTTACTTACTGTACAACAGATTTGACAGACTGTGTCAGGAAGACATGTCTCAGAAAGGAGACCTCTGATACAGTGACTTTGCTGACGTAATGACAAAGTAAATTAAAACTGAAATACTAAGTGATTTTAGCAAAGGAGTGTGTTCTACAAAATAATATGTTGAGTGTACTCATCAGTCTTCTAGATTGCCTTTTCTTAATCAGTAATGCAAAGGGTACATTTCTTTTACCCATTTCAATCCAGTGAAAACAAGACAGTTCATATAACAAGAGGAGAGCAATGCCTGCCCAGGTTTGGAGTCTCTCAGCTGCCTTTTGATAAATAAAGGCTCCTTAATCAATACAAACAGTAAGTCTATCATTTCGCTGAGGTGAAGCCATGTGAAACCATGCGAAATTCCCACTGGCACACTCAACTAAGAACCCACTGTACCTTCACAAGTGGCTTACAGACAGCAAGTTACAACTTTAGTTTTTGCCTTCATGTAGAGTATTTCATCAAAACAAATCATCTGCATATTATTTTTACTGACACCACTCGTCCATAAATTTCCACTTGAGACATATTGCCATAATGAGAATTACCACTGACTTGCTTTTCGAAGAAATAATTGACAACTTTAAAACAGCTAAGAAAAGATATTTATTCTACTAAAATAGCATCTCTTTAAATGAGATTCTCATGAGGAAAAAGTATCATATTGCAGTATCTGTGGTTTTAAACCTAATTTGTCATGACAAGTAACAAGATAAATAAATAAATCATACTAGAAATGTGTTATAATGCTATCCAATAAAGTCTAAAGAACAAAATATCCAGTTTCAAGCCTCCATGCTTTTACTCATGCCAACCCCTCTACTCATATATTTTCTGTCCCTCTTTATTTGTTCTAACCTAAATTTTGCATGGGTGTATTTTTAAGCTAAACTACACTTAAATAGGATAAAGTGAAAAGAAAGATGGGAGGGCATTTTCAATCAGAGCAAATGCAATGAACAAAGTGCATGATTTTTAAGGAGAATGGCAAAGTCAATCTGAATGGCTGGAGCATGAGATGCAAATACGTATCAGGAGGAATGATGGAAGATGGGCTAAGAAGAAAGGCTGGGAGTTGTGCTCTCATTCTTCACCTGCCCATAAAGTCTGCAAGGGATGTAATTAGGTACTACATGATCCAGTCATTCCCAAGTAATGGCTTTTTCACCTGGAAAATAGACACTTCATTTCAAGTAAACGATCAAATATTCTTTCTCAATTCTTTACATATAAGTTAGCAAGAAAGTTAGTCACTGGTCAGCTCTGGATCAAGGGCTATTGTGAGGATAAAATCTCTCAAAAGGGAGGAGACAGAAGAAGGTCAAGAGATGAAGTGAATTGCATCATCTTTTGAAACATCTATCTGAACTGGGAGGGTAAGGACAGTTATGACTCTCCAGAACCATCCCATATTTGGTAGCCATGGCCCTTGGAGATTCTAGAGAGATTTTAAAAATAAATTTCTTCCAGGGAGTGCTGAGACATTTTTGCTGCAAGAATCTTGGGAGCCGGAGCTGTTTGGCTCAGTGGATACAGCATCAGCCTGCGGACTGAAGGGTCCCAGGTTCGATTCTGGTCAAGGGCACATGCCTGGGTTGCAGGCTTGATCCCCAGCAGGGGGGTGTGCAGGAGGCAGCTTATCAGTGATTCCCTCTCCTCACTGATGTTTCTATCTCTCTCTCCCCTCTCCCTTCCTCTCTGAAATATATATATATATATATATATATATATATATATATATATATATATATATATATATATATGAACCTTGGGAGATTGTATTGGCCATATGGTGGCTACCATGCCAGAGTAGTCATGAAATGTTCCAACTCAAACTGACTTAAAACAGGAAAACTTCCACATATATTTTATGAGCCAAAATATTACAATATTCCATCAAGACTATTTCTAGTTCCATCCTTTTGCTATCACTATGACAATAATCGATGTAAAAACAACAGTTGAGAGGGAAAGTTTCTAATCCTCCCCAATCAAGGAGATGTGTCCCACAATTTCTATCACTTCTAACTTATATAAACAATGCTCTGAAGAAGCAAGTTACATAAACTTTAAACATTCAAGATTCCTATTTGTGGGACCAAAAGAATACAGAGAGTAATTGCTTGGGTGAAGCAGTGAAGGAAGGGAAATCCATACAGCAAATACGGTTGTTCACCAGTCATTTCATGAAAAGGGATTCGTGTAACAACAAAGGAGGACTTCAAGTTTGATAATTTTCTACTTGTCATTACATCACATTTAATATCAATCTTCTCTATGATTACTAAAACTATTTTTGTTAAATTATCACATTTGATTTTAAGGAAGAGTATTTTAATGGCACGGTAAAGGAAGCATTTCCCAGAGGAGAATGAATGTACTAGTATAAAGAGACCACTTGAAGGACAACATAATACCATACCTACTATGAGAACAAAAACGTTTGCCCTGGCCAAGTTGGTTCAGTTGGCTGGGCTTCATTCCCTGCACCAGAAGGTTATAGGTTCAATTCCTAGTCAGGGAACATGGCCGGGTTATGGGCATGATCCCAGGTAGGGGCATGTGGGAGGCAGTTGATCTATATTTTGCTCTCACATCAATGTTTCTGTCTTTCTCTCTACAAAAAAAAATCAATAAAAATATTTAAAGAATAAAAATGTTCAAAATAATATTATCTAAACTTGTACAGGCACCTTAGACTCCTTAGGTATTCAAATGTCTGATATGGTCATCATTTACTAATGAATCATGGGTATGTTTTTCAGAAATTATTGTCTGAAAAAGCAAACATACCCATAATACTCAGTTTCTCCAAATAATATTTTATTGAAATCTTCTAAAATGTAACATTCACATGCTCTTTTATTAGACAGGGACTAGCAAATGAACTTAACATATCTTTATAGTTTAAGGTCATCATTTTGAACTTTCACTGTCTACAATAATATAGGACTATGTCTACAATTCAGTTTTCTGTCATATAATTAACGACAGCTGTTCACTTCTCTTACATTTGTACAGACACATATCTCCTCTTTCCCAACTTCAAATCTGTGGTATGTAAATTATAGTAGACACTGGATTTAAAACTAAATTATGGAACAATTAACCTGAATCACCAACTGAAGGCTAGCTGAAGTATTATAACCAAGGATTTACAAAGGAAGCCACATAGAGACTGGTAAGAAGGGCAGAGATGCGGAAATGGCTGGCCCCTGCATCCACGTAAGGCCACTGAGATACCAGAGGGATATCTCAGCTACAAAAGCCCTCCCTGCAGTGTTGGGTCTCAATCCCACTCCAGTATCCCCAAACCACAGCACCAGAGCTGGGGAGAGGTACCCACAACGTATCTAGCAATGAAAGCAGGGAATCAGTCTGCCTGGGAGAGAAAGGAATCTCCATCTTCCCAGGGTCAAGCATCCTTGCAGCACCGGGTAGAGAAACTTATTACCCAGTCCTCCAACTACCAGCAACACCCCCCTGAGGAGCTGGAGTCCTGCTGAAAGGTCTGCTGGCTGCACCCACCAGGGACCTTCGGGATGTTCCTTTTCTGGAGAAGCTCTTGGCAGAGACTCAGGCAGTAACTGAGTTGTGTAGCTTTGGAACGAAGGGTCATTCTCCCCAACCTCTTGCACACAGCTGCTGAATCGCTTAGCCTGCCACTCCCAGTGGCTCTGCTCTACTGAGCTCAGTCCTGCGGGTGGATCAGAGTGCTGTGCAGAGCAGAGATCTTCGGAGCACAACTCCCTGAGAGGCTCTCGTCTGGGATTTACACAGGCACCGGGTTGTGCACCTGGTAAGGGGAAGGGGCCATTCTTGCCTCCCCTGTGCCACTTTCTCAGTGAGAGACTCCTATGACCTGTCTTTCCAAACCAGTGGCCCTGCCCTCCTGAGCTCAGTCCCGCAGAGGGATCAGAGTACTGAGCTGGGATCTTTAGAGCCCATCTTCCTGGGAGGACCTTGTCCAGGACTCAGACAGGTGCTGGGTTGTGTGGTTAAGAGGAGGGAGGGAAGACACATTCTTGCCCCCTCCCCCTGCAGACTCAGCCAACAATATCCCTCCACCCCAAAGAAAGACTCTTGATCTGTCCTTCAGAGCTTATTCCCGCAGAGGGGCCTGCTGACTTCACCAACCTGAACCTGTGATGCACTTCTTTTCTGGGGGAGCTGGGGTCAAAGACTCAGGCAGAGACTGAGTGGGACAGCTCTGGAGTAGGGGCCACTTTCCCCCATTGAGTACCTGACCTACTGCCCTCAAGGCAGGAGAACCACTAGTCTGTCTTGCCTATCCCAATCACACTACCCTACAGACCTTGTGACATGTAAAGGGTCTGTGGGCTGTGGCCAGCCTGGACACACTCTACAGTCATCCTATGGAAGGCTCTCAAGGAAGACCAGGCCACCTCAGGGGGCAGCAGTGCAGTCCACAGGAGGAGGCAGAGCTCAGTGTGCCTTGGAACTTTTACAGATCTGCCCCAGGCTCAGAGCTGGAGGAAGCTGACCCTTGCACACAGCTTGATCCCTCCTATGCACACCCAGGCCCAGAAGAGACAGCCACAAGCAGCAACTTGTGTGTTATCTCCGGACAGATAGCACACTGGAATCCCACCCAGGGGACCCAGAACCAAAACAACCAGTGGTGGACTTCAGAACACATCGGAACTCAACCCAACTAACCACACCAGCGACACACCCAAAGGGAAATCCCAGCAGGCACCAGGCCCTGCTGGAAACAACTCCACCTCCGGGGACAGCCTTGCACAGTGGCTCATACCCTGTGACCAAGGTGTATCCTTACAGTCAGGCAGCCTGAGGGTCAACCCGACCCAAAAAGTGCCAATACCACTCAAGACAGAACTACAAGAGGAGGGCACATATAACCCACAGAGAGACATCCGGAAGCATCTAGCTCAGGTGATCTGGAAGACCGACCACTGAGCATCACAAATTACCTACAATATAAAACCACTGTAACAAGTGTGGGAATCATAGCCTATCTAATGAGTACTAGTACACAGAGACAAACACAAGGAAAAGAAAGATAAAATGGGGAGACAAATAAACATGCCCCATACGAAAGGACAAGAGAAATACCCAGAAAAAGAATTAAATGAAATGGAAGAAATGAAGCGACCAGGTACAGAGTTCAAAACAATTGTTATTAGGATGCTCAATGACATTAGAGGAAGAATGGATGATCTCAGTGAGAACTTAGAGATAGCAAGCATAAAACATAGAAACCATAAAATAAAAAAGAACTAGTCAGAAATGAAGAACACAATATCTGAAATGAAAATACATACACTAGAAGGAATCAAAAGCAGGTTAGAAAGAGCAGAGGATCAAATCAGAGATTTATAGGACAAGACTAAAAAAAATACACAACCAAACAGAGCAACAAAAATAAAGAAGAATTTTAAAAAATGAGGAAAGTCTAAGGTACCTCTGGGACAACATCAAGTGTAACAAAATCCACATCATAAGGAAACCAGAAGGAGAAGAGAGAGAACAAGGGATAAAAAACCTGTTTAATATAATAATGGCTGAAAACTTGCCTAACCTGGTAAAGTAAAAAGATATACAAATCCAGGAAGCGAATCCTAAACAAGATGAACCCAAAGAGGTCCACACCAAGATACATCAGAATTAAAATGCCAAAAAAGTTAAAAATCTTAAAAGCAGCAAGAGAAAGACAGTTTGTTATCTACAAGGGAGCTCCCATAAGGTTGTCAGCTGATTTCTCAACAGAAACACTTTGGGCCACAAGGGATTGGCATGAAATATTAAAAGTGATGAAAAGCAAGGCCCTACAACCAAGAAGAAGAAGAAAGAAAAAAAAGAATGAAAAGACAACCCACTGAATGAAGAACAGATTTGCCAATGATACATCTTATAAGGTACTAATTTCCAAAATTTATAAGGAACTCAAAAAATTAAACACCAAAACAACAAACAATCTAATTAAAAACACAAAACCCTGAACAGACACTTTTCCAAAGAATATATACCATATGGCCAATGGACATATTTAAAGATATTCAAGTCACCATCAGAGAAATGCACATGAAAACCACAATGATATGTCACCTCACACCTGTCAGAATGGCTATCATCAATAAATCCACAAATGACAAGTGTTGGCAAGGATGTGGAGAAAATAAAACCCTCATGCACTCTTTGTGGGAATGCAGATTGGTGCGGCCACTGTGTAAAACAGTATGGCGTTTCCAAAAAAAAAAAAAAAGGAACTGCCTTATGACCCAGCGATTCCACTTCTGGGAATTTATCTGAAGAAACTGAAGCACTAATTTGAAAGAATATATGCACCCCTATGTTCACTGCAGCATTATTTACAATAGCCGAGATTTTGAAGCAGCTCAAGTGTTCATCAGTAGATGAATGGATAAAAAAGCTGTGGTGTATTTATAGAATAGAGTAATACTTGGCCATAAAAAAAGAAGGAAATCTTACCTACCTGAAGAGTAGAATGCTAAGGGAAATAAGCCAAATTATTGAAAAACAAGTACCATATGATTTCACTTATATGTGGTATCTAATGAACAAAATAAACTAACAAACAAAACAGAAACAGACACACAGATGCTGAGAAAAGACTGATGATTGCCAGAGGGGAGGGGACTTGGGGGACTGGGTGAAAAAGGTAAAGGGATTAGCAAAAATAAATAAATAAACAAACAAACAAACAAATAAATAAATGGACACAGACAACAGTATGGTGATTACCAGAGGGAAAGCAGGCTGGGAGGAAGTGGAAGAGGACAAAGAGGGGATAAATGATGGTGGAAAGAGACTGGGTTTTGGGTGATGAGTGAACTCATTACATAGGATGCAGATGATGTGTTATAGAGTTGTACACTTGAAACCTGTAAGGTTTTGTTAACTAATCTACCTTAATAAGTTTAATAAAAATAAGTACATAAAGCTGGACAGAGTGGGGAACCAGATAAATGAAGAAAAGGATGCTAAAGAAGAATCAATATCTTAAACTCAACCAAAGGGGGGTTATTTTTACTATTCCCATATCTAAAGGCTATACAGGGTTTGCATGTTTTGTTTTACTTCTCTGCTTTTGATAATCTGTGACTCAGTTCATAGCAATGTTATTGAGGGTTAAGCCCACTGGTGATAAATGGCTGGGTAAGATGCATTAAAAAAGATAACATCCATCTAAATTAGCTGGAGTCCATAAAAAGCTGTTTCCCACATTCCTGTCTCCTGTTACAGATCTGCTTTCTTGGTTGCTGATCCCTGGCTCCCCTTTTCAGCTCTGTCCCTGGCATTCTCCGCCAGTGGCTCCCAGCCTCTCAGTGAACTTCTGATTTTGACCTGGCTGACAGCCATAATTCCACCTCTGAGACCACAAACTGAACTGCGCTTGTTCTGTCTTCAGCCATGACCTCACACACCCTGTATTTGGTCCTGCTAAGCAGCCCTATATCATGTCAGGAACACTCGTTTAAAAAAAAGCAAAACTAAAAAGTGGGTAGGATTTAATATGCAAGTACTCTTGGCTTCCAACTTATCCCTTTACTTTGTTAAATCTAGTTCTTTGCATCATCTTAGAAGATCTTCCCCAACTCTCACAGCTGTCCTGGGCAGTAGCTACAGTGAGCAATATGACTCTGAAAACTAACCTTTGTGTAGCATCTCTGCATTCACAGAATCCCACCAAATTTATCACTTAACTGCTACACACACACTAACACATGCACACAATGGTTATGAGGGATGCTACATTATTTCCTTTATACACATTACATACAGGTTTACTGTTATCAAGTCACACCCTTTTGTAGCTATACAGTAGAGTCTCAAGTTCGGATTCTGTCTACAAACTCCCTGTTCTCTATAGTAAACCAGGCCCCTACAAGCTGAGGAAACTAAAATGCTCTGGACCTAGAGACTTACCTAGCTAATTTGCATTCCTAGACCCATTTCCAGTGTGTGTGTGTGTGTGTGTGTGTGTGTGTGTGTGTGTGTGTGTGTGGAGGGGGCAGAAAGGGGAGGCTACCATACACACCACTAAGCAATTCTCAGGACACCACCAGGGCTTCAGAGAATTCAACTCAGTTCTGACACGATCTCTCCTAAGACAACGTCAGATTCCACTTCAGTTGTCACCTGTGCTTCTGACCAACTGGCTATAAATCAGAGGTTCCCATGACTCCCTCCTTGGGTTTAATTAATTTGCCAGAGTAGCTCAGAGAACTCAGGAAACCCATTTACTTACCAGAATATCCTTTATAAAGGCATGTAACGCAGGAACAGCCAGACTAAAGATGCAGGGAAAGGTGTGCGGAAAGGGCCTGGGGTCTCCATGCCTCTCCAGGCGCACCACTTCCAGGCACCTCCAGTGTTCACCAACTCAGGAGCCTTCGGAACCCTGCCTCTGGGTTTCTATGGAGCCTACATTTTTGACTAATTCAACCAACCACAAGCTCTTCTTCCCTCCAAGGGAATCAGGGTAGAAACTGAAAGTTCCAAACTCTAATCACAAGGTTGGTTCCCTTGGCAACCAGCCCCCATTCTAAGGTGGGGCCCAAAGGTCACCTTATTAGCATAACAAAAGACACCTTTGTTCTCATTACTTAGGAAATTGTGAGACAGAAACAGGGATGAATATCACATATATATTTCTTGTTACGTATCACAATATCACACTAGCCATAAAACCAGTGTGGATACTAAAGAGAATCAAACTTCAATATAATCTTTAAAGACAATTCTCAAGAACTCCGTTTTCATTATGATCAGTCGCAGTTCAGTCCAGGAATTGAATTCACTGCTGTAAATTACATTGAAAGGAACTCAAACATTCCAAATCAGTCTCATTCTTATTATGAGTTATAACAAAAGGTCTTATTTTTAAAGTAGGCATTTTCACACCTAGGATAAAGACTGTATTATTCCTAACATTTTGAGTTATTGGAACATAACTTTGTATTTTTAAAGGAAATTTTAAAGTTTAGGAACCAGAGAAGTGTTAGAATATAAACTGTTTACAAAGAAATAAAAGGTTCACTTGAAAGATAAACAAAAGAGGAAATGTCCAGTTACTTATCAAATAAAAAAAAATAAGAATGGGAGTGATTTTTATACCACTTATTCTTTGTCTCTAACTTTTAAATATTTTGTGTATAACAAAAATGAGAAAAAGGAAGAGAAAAAAAATGGCAATACGAGCAGTAATTATACCCTATTATTACTCTGCCATATGTTGAGAAAAGCAGGAGAGAAACACTGATTCATACTCTCACAGTTATTTCAATGTTTATGTTTTGTTTCTCCAACCACAAGCACTTATTGAGTATTTATGAACCATGCAGTTATAGTAAAGTAGCAACAAACAATTCCCTTCGGTTAACGCGAAAACTTCACAGCATTTTGTCTGTTAAACGAAATATGTGACAAATAATCATGAGTATTATAATACGGTCTATTTCAAAATCTCAAGTGGAACAATAACTCATGAGGATTGTATGTTTTTCCTCAGATGAGGTCCAGGTCAGGAGAGGAGCTTTAATTGTGTAAATGCACAACGGCACTGAAGAGGTTGAAAACTCTCAACCAAAATCAGCCCTTCTGTTTGTTATTTGGTGTGGGGACGAGGGGACGCTACTGTGGTAAACGCAGAATGAAAGATTCAGACGCCGAGGAGGAGGAGACCAGAGAAGCCCTGGGGAAGAACACAGGTCTTGGGATCAGGAGACGTGGAACTGAACTGCAACAGTGACCAACTGGAGCTGAGTCTGGAAAGAAAACCTGAGAGAAAGTCACAGGCGTCAAGCCCTGGGGTGGCTCCAGGTGATTCTAGGGCATCAGGAGGCTGGGATGAGCCCCAGCTGTACCAGGGAGGAGATGCCCTTTCTAAACCCAACCCAGGCACTGGCCCTTTCAATGCTTCCTGACTCAGCTTGTCTGCTTTCAGGGTGCTCATGTCATGACCTGGATGTAACAGGGAAGAGATAACATACAACGCTCACCCTCCTGTGCTCTGCGGCTGCTCCCTACAATTGTAGACCCCGCTCTTCAGGGCTCTGGGAGAAATAGAAAATTTCCCTTTGCTTGCTCTCCTCCTCTCCGACCCCCAGTCTTCCCTAGGGTTCCACCTCTTCCTTCCTCGTCCCCAGGATCATGGCTAATTCTGTTGCTAGTTTTGGGCTCCAAGAGGTAAAAGACTCCCAGGGCAAAGGTTACTAGGAAGAAAATTCTACTTTCAGTGAATGCCATTGTTCTACAAGCTAGAAAGGTAGCATTAGCATTGTCAGTGCAGAAACTTCTGTTCAACTTGCCACTGTGAAAGCAAGGAGATGATAGAGATAGTATGTTGATAGGGTATGTGAAATATGACGATAGTATATTTGCTTAAATAAAAAATATTCTAAACACAGTGTTTACATCACAATAAGTGTAAAAAAATATTAATAAAGACATAGGGGGTAAGACTTCTAAAATCACTGCATTTCCCTAAGATTCTTATAGCTTCCTGCTATAATGTCACTCTCATACTTCACACTCCTTACCAGTCTTCTCAGATGCCATGGTCAAATGCCATTTCCCCCAGTATTTTCATTACTGCTTCTATATGAAAGGATCTTATATTTTATTCTAATCAACATCATCTGGAGATAGAACACCAGTCAGCTTCTTAACCACCCTAAACTTTCTCTAGAAACTTGGACAGATTCAAATATTTGCAACCATTATCAAATAAAGCCATTTGAGATCTCCTCCACATCTGAAGCATGTCGTAATTATCCTAAAAATGTGACATGATATTCCTCCCCATGTCTAGTTACCACAGTGCACACCTATGGACTCTTCTGAGCCATATTATCAATGTTTATCACAGTTCAAGACATTCTCTGTGAATGAGGCTATCTTCTTATAGAGAACACCAGAGGCCTGGTGCACGAAATTCATGTATGGGTAGGTTCCCTAGGCCTGGCCTGCGATCAGGGCTGATCGGGGCCTTCCAGCTGCTGGCCAGGGCCTTCCAGCTGCTGGCCAGGGCCTTCTTTCCAGCTGCCAGCCAGGGCCTTCCTTCGTTCTGCACTGCCCCCTGGTGGTCAGCGCACATCATAGCAAGCGATCGGTCTTCCAGTCGAACTCCCACAAGGGACAATTTGCATATTAGGCTTTTATATAGATAGATGGTTGCATCAGTGCTGCCCACCTTTTCTTCACTGAAGACCGGTAACTGTGTTAAGCACTATGGGAACAAGCACGAGGCAGGTACTGTCTCTGACCTCAAAGAGCTCACCGAGCAGCAGGGGCAAATACTCCTCTATGTAGTACTTGCGTCTCCTATGTGCAGGAGCAGCCAACAGCATGAAAGCCGTTCCTGCCAATCAATGTGTACATTCCTGGTGGGCAAAAATCCCTAGGTCTTATACTTCAGGATGGCTCTGGTGTTAACAGCATATAATCCTCCTAAATGCATGTTTACTGAAATACAATCGTGACTTGCATTGTGTGTATCCCACAACACATTATTCTGGTATGCTGTTAGAGGCTGCTTTGAAATACTTGCCCACTCATATTAATACTATATAAATATAAATATTTATATTTCTCACAGGTTTTCACTAAGTTTTAAATTAAATCTCTTGTGACCCATGGTTATATCACAAAAAGGTGCATTTCAGCTTAACGAATGGAAAATTAACTGCAAAACTTCTAACAATAATGGAACTTTGAAGACATAATTCAAAAGGCACAGCCTGGGCAATTTTCGCCAATTGTATGCAATTGAATTGAATGATTAGGTTGAATACAAAATACTTCATGCTTTCTTAGCAGAACAGTAAAATCTATCAAAATGCACCTAAATTTTGTCAGACGATAGCAATGAAAGTGAAGCAGAAAAATAAAAAGTGTTTGCTTATCCTCAAAAGCAAATCGAGTTTAGATTTTTCTTTCTTTCTTTTTTCAAGGTCCAGTTATTCTCCAAGTGGTTTTAAATTGTAGGTAGATTTTGTTTGTTTGAAATGCGTGCTATTGCTATCAAGAACCAAAATAAAAGTTAAGCTTGCTATTCGGCCCCACCAAAATGCAGGGGGCTTTGATCCTCTCCCTGTAAACTACTTTCTGCTTCCCTTCCTCTTCATGGAACTGAGTTGCATGATGGCCAAATGGAACTGTATCATCTGGAGTTGGCTTTCAATAAAATTACTTCAAAAGAGAAAAGAGAAATAAAAGGCAGCTTCTGTTTCTCAGAAGTGTATCCTTTGAGAGCTACTGAGAGGAGCATAGCTTACCTGAGTTAGGAAGAAAAGCTGAACTGTTAAGTCACTTACCCTAATTAAAGATCAATAGCACTATTATTAGACATTCGTTCTACCCATCCAATTTAGGGTTGTCATGTTGCCTTCCAGGAATGCTGTGCTTACTTCTAAATCTGTTTGCACACTTTTCCTATTGTCTATTTTTGTGTTCTTCCTCCCTCCGTGGATGTCTCCTCACAGAAGTGTCTGCTACATTGCACATTGTAACAAGAGCGGCAGCCCCTATGCAAAAAAGAGTGTTCTCCTCTTAAGATTTCAACATCCACAGAAATACTTTATGGTAATGGTGTCACTGTTGCTCTGCAGACTTGTTATTGTGTTTGTGTAAGTTAATTATCTGATAAGATACACTGTGGTTATTACTGTCAGAAAAAAAATGGATGGGTATGTTTGTTAATTCAAAGTGTTCCATTAAAATGAGGTACGTTAACTAGAGAACTGAATAATTATTTACCCCTAATTATTACTGCATAATCATTTGGACATTTTATAGCTGTACTTATTTTTCCTGAATGAATTACACTTTATATTTAAAACCATTTGCATTTACAGTGTTTTATTGTAATAGAATATGCTGTTTTGTCTATATTTTTTTATACTGAAGGCCTTAGTTGAAAATCCAATGTTTAAATTGAAGTGTTTTTCTCCCCGTTGTAGAAAAGTGTCAACATTTGAGCAAATCATTAAACATACCAGAACCTACAACTCAAAGGCTGATTATGATTCCCATCAAATATTTTAAGTGTTAAGCCAACATTCCATGCAGAACGAAATGAAAGGCTTTGTTCAGAAGGAAGAGCAAGGGATTTCCTTATTACACTTTCCATTTCTGTTGTTTGATAGGGATAAACCATATAAACCTTATGAGAGAGGAAGGACAAATAAAATTTTTAAATGAAAGCCATAATCTTAAAGGGGTAAGTGTGGCTTCCTACCACAAAGCCCTACAGTTGTCACGGTCACATAGGATTCTAGCAATAAAAGTGAAGCCAAATGTTCTCCCTACACAGAAACAACCTCATGCAAAAATACCTATAAATTGTTTTCTAGCCCTAGCCAGTTGCTCAGTGGTTAGAGCATCAGCCCACAGAGTGAAGGGTCGCGGGTTTGATTCCAGACAAGGGCATGCACCACAGTTGCAAGCTGGATCCCCAGCCCAGATTGGGGCAGGTGAGAGAAGCAACCAATCAATGTCTCTTTCTGTGTCTCTCCCTTTCCCTTCCACTATCTCTGAAAATCAATGGAGAAAATACCCTTGGGTGAAGATTAACCAAAAAATAAAATAAAATAAAATTGTAAGGCAGGTGGAAGAGAAAATACATGCATCCCTTCAGCCAGTAGATCTGCAAATTTCTAGGTGACAAATGTATGTACAAAAGGACAAAAACTGTACAACCCATCAAACAATATCTACCATTTCTACATCTCAGTAGTGTCTGGGATACTGAATAGTATGTGCATTCTTCTCTAAAGACATCGATCAGGCCTGGATCCTATGCCCTCTGCATTCATCAAAGCAAGTCACTCTGGCTATCTATGTCCTCCACCTTCTCAAATGGCTATGCTACCAAGAATTCTGATTTTTGTTGTCTACTCAAACCACAAAATTTTGCCTATGTACATACATTGTCTATAACAATGTTCATCATTATATGCAAAAGTAAAGGGATTAGGAAGACTGGTCTTATAGAAAACCAGTCTGATTTCTTTCTATATTTTTAAGTCCAACCCCTTTATATATATCACATCATCATGTCTCTTCAATGTAGTCTCAAGACACAAATAAAGAAAAAATTTAGACCACTAATTACAAAATAACATACATCTCAGGGTCGGGTTGGTTAATTTTTCCTAAGTGACGAGATGCCCCCTGGCTACTGTGTTGCTAACGTGAAAACAGAATACAACACTGTGGAGAGAAATGTGTACCCTAACGGACCCCTTTACCACCTGTCCGCTCAGCGTAATCACTGCCAATGAAGAACTTAGTCTAAACAAAGCCAGGCGTTAGTTCATTCTTTGTAGAGCAATTTATTCTTTAAGATTACACACCTAGTCTTCTCACTTAAAAATATGTCAAATTATTAGAGTATCCAATTTGCAAACCAGGCCAAAATAGACAAATTTCAATCTGACTACATGCAGATAAATCCATGGAGACTTATACGTTCACCATGTACTTCCAGGTTTAAGAAACTCTAAGAGTAAGCCAAATTATTTTGTATAGCTTTCCAAAATATACCATTTCATATAGATAAAAATAATTTCTGGTGTTCACTCTTAACTAAAATACTAAAGACTACATCAGACACATAGACTCTAGACCAGCCGTGGGCAAACTACGGCCCGCGGGCCGGATCCGGCCCATTCGGCTGTTCTATCCGGCCCGCGGAGCCGAAAGAGCGAAGGGTTCTCTTGCTCTCCCCTCTGCTCCTTTACTTTGAATTTATATTAGTTCACACAAACACTCCATCCATGCTTTTGTTCCGGCCCTCCGGTCCAGTTTAAGAACCCATTGTGGCCCTCGAGTCAAAAAGTTTGCCCACCCCTGCTCTAAACTTTACATGTTTAAAAAGTTAGTTATATAAACAGATAGTAACATTGTTACATGCAATTATACAATCATTCAAATAAAATATAGTAAGGCAAAATGTTTAATCAGTGTGCCCATATCGTGCTATGTAATTCATTATCAACTACCTTTGAATTAAAACTCACAACTTTACCACATTCAAAGTCCAAGTGGGGTTTTTATAGTCTCAGAATTATGTCTAAAATCTGAAACTGAGAACAAAAATTAAAAGGTACCCCAGGTATTAGAGATAGCTCGCAATGAGCAAGCCAGCAACCTGTGGAAACAACCACATACCTGCACTTGGACTGAAAGACACCACAGCAGGTCTTACTGCCAGCATCCATCTGGTCCTACCAACCCCTCCACAGCTGCTACAAAAAGAGGCTCTGAGAGGAGCAGTGATTCATTAGCTTTGAGGGGAGTCCGGTATTGACAGTAAGAGTCCATTCTCTCTGCTCTCTGTGGAAAAGGGGAAGGATTGGTAAGATTTCAAAATAGCATTCAAAAGAGTAGGAGTGCCTGCAGGCAGGGAGACTGGACTCATTCCTAAATTGGATGCTCAGAGCCCCACTCTGGTGCTGTCACTCTGGTGGGGTGAATTTCAGGGGCAGCTTCCAGGAAGCCCAGAAAAATGGTACCTGGTCCATTCAATTCCCCCTCTACTGCCACAAGTCTCCTAGCATGCATCTCCCGAAGGCTGGGTGGACCTGAGCATGAGACAGGCAGGTGCTCATGTCTGCTATAGAGATTTCTGAGGGGTCAGACCAGCTAGGATGACTAGACGAGCAAGACTGACATGGACTGTGGTGAAGTGTGTCTGGGAGACGGTTGTGGAAAACCGCACCCCTCGGGTTCAGAGGGTGTAGAAGAAACGAAACCCCTAGTATTTTCTGTCCCCCCACATGAAGAGAGATGAGGTTGGGCTGCCCAGGCATCCAGGACACACAGTGGGAAACCCAACTCAGGGAGCACATACAGCTGAAAGATTCCTTCAGGATCTAGTAAGTTAGAAGCGTGTGGCTAAAGCATCAGGTTTGTTTAAGAGACAAACACATGATAAATTGGGGAAATGTAAGTGTGGGTCGTCCAGGTTAAAGAAATCCCAAAGGCTATGAACAAGGGATGCTCGTGGTTTAGAGCCAGGGTGGAGAAGGTGAGGGAAGGCAGTCGTACACCAAACAAAAGCTTTGCATGTCCGGTTTGTGCCAAATAAGTTCAGATTACTAAAGATTTTGTTTTCTGATCTTTTTCAGTTTATCAAACAAGATCTGTGAATAATTATCCAAAATTTCTCATCTAGCTAGCAAAGATATTCCCATGATACTCCTCTCTCACCCACTGATGTGGGCAGGAAGAGAAGGAATAATAAAGAAGAAGGACAGGTGCCGTGCCATGATGGCGGGGAGACAGCAGGTCACCTGTCAAGGCTCTGCAGCTCTAAAATGACCGGTGAGATCACGGGTCCATGTGAAAAGCACAGCTGCAGGGGGACATCAGAGAACAAGCCTGGGAGGACCATGCTTTCAGCAGTTAGAGGACCACTGGGGAAACGGAGCACGACTCTGCTGAGTTCCTCGGGAGGAGGAAAGATTGCAGAAGTGGGTGGTGAGAAACTGAGGCAAAAATTTCTTGTAAATGTGAGGACAAACACCGTGTGTGTGTGTGTGTGTGTGTGTGTGTGTGTGTCTACATATGCCCACAGGGGTAAGGGTGTCTCCTTTTTTATTTTTTAATATTGTGGCGATGTGGACATTCTTACTCCAATTCCATCCATGCAGGAGTGTTTGGAAAGTATCAAATTTTTAAAAACCAGAAAACAAAATAAGGACAAAATGGGAAATAAATAGTCTAAATGAATAATCCTAAATCTGAGCTACCTAATTTTGTAGAAAAAGGATACAGTATTTCTAATTTAATTATAAGATATGCAGGCTAATGTCACTGAAATGATAGCTTCACTAAATGAACTTAAAATGCTACTAAAGCAAAGAGAAAGTGGAAGGCAGATAAACCAGCAAGCCTTCAAAAGGTATTTCTGAGAAGCTGAAGGATAATAGTGGTAGCGAACACACATCATTTAAATTAAAAGCAGCAAAGTGAACAATCATTTGCCCAAGATACAGAACATGTGCACATCAAAACAGCTTAGAAAATGGACCCAGAAAAATTATAGCAATATAGTCTCAAGTCTAATTTTATAAAAATACCTAGCCAAATATTTTGTATATAGGAGCTTGAAAATTACCAATATTGAATATGGAAATGTGCTCAGTTGAAGTCATCTAAAATATTGCATTTAATTTAAAGAGTCACAAATCTAAAGAACAATCTCCAAAAATTATTTTCTATCCACCTACTGCTTGAAGAGACTGCTTCATTCAAAAGCTGGCAGCTTACAACTCTTATAAGATATTCTACACATCATTTGTGTGGTTCAGTGTGAAAAACAATTGTAACTATCAAGTATTCAGTTTTAATAATCAAGGAGGGCATTGGGCTGAGAGAGTATCATTTCTCATTTCTCAAAGCCTGAGGTTGCCCTAACGCCATTGCAGACTACCTAGGCAAGCCAAAAATCTCTGCCTCTGCAGCCTCAAGCTTATGAAATCAAAACAAATGCAAGCCCTGACCAGTTTGGCTCAGTGGATAGAGCGTCCACCTGCGGTCTGAAGGGTCCCAGGTTCAATTCCAGTCAAGGGCATGTACCTTGGTTGTGGGCACATCCCCAGTAGGGGGTGTGTAGGAGGCAGCTGATTGGTGTTTCTCTCTCATCAATGTTTCTAACTCTCTATCCCTCTCCCTTCCTCTCTGTAAAAAATGAATAAAATTTAATTAAAAAAAAACCCGCAAAGGACAACCAATCATAAGCAGCCATCCAAGGTTTACGCTATGCCAATCAAATGGTTTCTTTTCTTTGCTTCCAATTTATACCATTCTTTACCCTGGTCCCTGTCTGCAGAATCCTCCTAATCATTCACCACTCTTCTCACATTTATCTTAAATAACCTGAGTAAGTTGTAACATCATTTTGCATGTCAAAGGGTCTTCTTGTTCATGACAATTCAGTCAATCTAACTCTAAAGAAACCTTTCCAATAACCTTTTTGGCTTAAGTTACTGCTAGATTTTTTCACTGTGTCCATTTCTTCAGAGACTTGAAAATAAGTTTAGTGGTGCAGAAGCTTGCTAATGAAACAGAATGAGATTCAAGAAGTTTATGGGAATGGTTTTCATCATTTGATACCAAAGGCAAAATAAAAGGGAAAATGTTACCTGAATTGAACATTAATTTCCCCCCAAAGAATTTGACACTAAATATATTTGCAAAGCATGTTGACTAGAATTGTCATTTCAACTCTGCACCTCTGTCTCAAATGTGATCCTTTCATGCTGTCTTGGGGCAACAGGAACTCACCCAGACTGAGAGTGACATACTGGGTGAAAAGTAACCCAAATTTAACTCTTCCTTCTTGCTACTGCTTACTAATTTGCTACTTTGCATCTTTAAAAAATTAAAAAGTTATGCAAACTTAAAAAAATAATTAATTTCTAATAGATAAGACTAATTATAATATACTCTTACGAAAGCACCATTTCGTAACTAAATCAGACCTTGTATCTGAAAGTGATCCTTTTCAGATAAATACATTAAAATGCAAACAGATTATGAAATTGTTAGTTAAGGACTCAAATATATCCATAGTTAGCAAGGAAAAGGAAAACCTTTGTTTTCCAACACTTAAATTTTGTTATTGTGTGTTTGTGTGTATTTTCACAGGCCTTAACCCTCTTAACCTTTCTAATTATGCCAATTTATTGAGTGTCAGACAATAAATTTTAAAAAAAAAGTGCCATGGAAAACTTCACATGGAAAAGCATCAGAAACTCCCATCTATTTCCCATATTAAAATAAATTTATCAAACATGAGAACTTAGGTTTTTTTAAAAAGCACTTGATATTTACTTCCTATCATGATTTCTTTATACATCTGATGATGATATTCCAAGCGAATGCTTATTAGCTACTACCTGAGCTTTACTCTTTGGAAGCTATACCATTTCTCAAAGCTTGTTTCTCTATGGGTCACAGTAGTTGCCTTCATTTTTTTTTAAAAGTTGAACTGACATGTAAGTAAAAAGCACAAGAAATAAGGTTTAGAGTGGTCGTGCCATCTTTTTCATGTAATCATCACCTCTTTCCCTATCCCGAGCTTGAGTCTGCTCCATCTGCCTAATTATAAGCTCACAACCCTCTGGGTGGTGACGGACTGTATGCACACTCTGCACGGCACTTATCACATTTGTCATGCTCTATAAATTATTAATAACAACAGCAGTAACAACATATACTTTTCTTAGCATAAGGGGAAATATGGACATTGCAACCGTCACTTACTCACACTCCCTTTAGTGCTCTAACTGATGCACCCTGGGGGAATGATTACTAAGATCACTGCCTTTTCCTTCCGTTCCATTTTTAATTCTCCTCCGCGTATTTCATTTATTTTTTTCTGTGTTTTAATTTACCCTCTACTTTCTTTGCCAGCACACCTATTATCTCCTCCTGAATGCCAAGAAGCATTAGTATGTTTCCCTTAGCTGCTAAGGTAGATATCTTTGTTCGTGTACGCTTAATTGGCGTAACTATTGCACTGAAGCAGGTTTCTCAACTTCCATACTACTGACATTTGGTCTGCATAGTTTTTCATAGTGGGGGGCTGTCCTGTGCATTGGACATTAATTTCTCCCCAAAGAATTTGACACTAAATGTATTTGCAAAGCATATTGACTGGAATTTTCAGCTTCCAACTATCAACCCCTCACCCAAGCAGACACACTGGAACATGGCAAAACTATTGCTTTAAGTATGTCACATTGCTTGAATAATACAGAGTAAAAATGTGATAAATAAGAAATGAGAATTACGGTAAACTCCACATATAAACATATACATCCTAAAAATATTTTAAATGTGCAGTCAAGCATTTAAGAAGCCTAAAGTCAATACCAGCGGAAATAAGTCAAACTGCAATGCTGAGGATTATTTTGGTGAAAAAAAAATTAGTTCTGCTACTTGGCTGACCTGAAATAGAGCTCTAAGCAAAGAACTAGCCATGATTTAACACCAGTATATCTTAAGGTCCAATTAAAATAAATCCTTCTAACAGCACTTTTATAAAATCACTGAGCTTGTTAAAACATATAAAATGTTTGGCTCCCCTGGGCTACATTATGATTAGGGTACATTCAGAAATGAAACACACACACACACACACACACACACACACACACACACACAAAACGCTTCTCATTTCACAAGGGCACAGTGCATTTCAAAATGAGCTATACTTCACTATTCTCCCCGATTTCTTGCTTCCTTCACTGAACAAGCCAAGGTCCCCTAACTTGGAAATTTACTATAAATCTGGATACTGTCAAGATGCACTTAATCTCCAATGCATTGGAAAGGCCTTATAAATTCCAAGAAAAATGACCAATGAACAAATCCCTTTCTCTCCTATGATCAGGACACACATATCGATAGCAGCTTTCTTTGTTTTAAGCACTAGCCAAGATAGCATTAAATAAATATCCTGGATACTTAGGACTCATTGGGAGGCCTTATAAGGTATAGTTTAGCAGGGGTGGACAAATTTTTTGACTCGAGGGCCACAATGGGTTCTTAAACTGGACCAGAGGGCCAGAACAAAAGCATGGATGGAGTGTTTGTGTGAACTAATATAAATTCAAAGTAAAGGAGCGGAGGGGAGAGCAAGAGAACCCTCTGCTCTTTCGGCTCCACGGACAGCCGAACGGGCCAGATCCGGCCCGTGGGCCGTAGTTTGCCCACGTCTGGTTTAAGGGCTTGTGGTCTGCAGTTGATTCATTCGGGGTTTGAATACTGGTGCCCAACCCTCAATTTCTGGGTGACTTTGAGCAGGTTACTATCTCTCAGCCTCCGTTTCCTCATTATCTAGGCCCGTGGTCGGCAAACTGTGGCTCGCAAGCCACATGCGGCTCTTTGGCCCCTTGAGTGTGGCTCTTCCACAAAATACCACGGCCTGGGCAAGTCTATTTTGAAGAAGTGGCGTTAGAAGAAGTTTAAGTTTAAAAATTTGGCTCTCAAAAGAAATTTCAATCATTGTACTGTTGACATTTGGCTCTGTTGACTAATCAGTTTGCCGACCACTGATCTAGGGCAAAGGGTGATAATATTCGTACCTATTTCATGGAATTGTAAAGTTGAAATGTAAAGGCTCTAGGCCAAGCCTTGTCATAGTGAGTGTTTGTAGACGTTAACGAGCATTCTGTGTGTTATGTGACACTGTGTCAGCTTCCTGGTGACCCTATGCATGAGTGTTGTCCAAAATGTCCTCTACAGCCCTGCTCAGCTCCTGCAGACTCATACCTGTGGCTTCTTTTATGAAGTCAACTCATCTCATAGTTGGTGTTTCTCCTTAGTTACTGCCTTCTAATTTTTCCAGTATTATTGTCTTCTTCAAAGAACCCTGTCCTCTCATGGTTTACCCAAAGTAGGACAGCTTCAGTTTTGTCATTGGGGCCTCCAGCAACGTCTCAGGTTCAATTTGCTCTAAGACCCAGTTGTTTGTTTAACTAATATTACAGATATATTAGTCAGTGAATGTGCTTCAAAGACAACATTTTATCACATGGAAACTACACTCTATCCCTCCCAAATCTTGGTCTTCCTGCTTTGCTTTATGTTATCCCCCTTTTCCAGCTATATGACCAAAGATGCCTAATTCTACTGGGCTTACTACCTCCACTTCCCATCCAACAAGAAATGAAGCCCTATAACTCTGCCAACATCATCACTAACATTCCAGGAACTGTTCTATTACATCCATCATCTCATGTCACCTTCAGCATCTGAGACCTTCTATCCATCACCTCCTTTCCATCCCTACTGTCCCCATCCTGGTCCAGCCCCTCTTCTTCTATGCTGTGGACAATTATAGAAACGTCTAACTCACCTGTTTATAGCATCCCTACTCCAGTCCATTCCACAAGGTAAAACACACATCAGCTCATTAATTACCTGCAGGTATACTGACATGTGCCTCCCTGCCCCAGGATGAATTCAAACCTCAGAGCATAAGCAACAGGACTTCAGGACTTAAGCCCTGTCTCTCTACAGGACCTAGCCCAGTGGTCGGCAAACTCATTAGTCAACAGAGCCAAATATCAACAGTACAACAATTGAAATTTCTTTTGAGAGCCACATTTTTTAAACTTAAACTTCTTCTAACACCACTTCTTCAAAATAGACTCGCCCAGGCCGTGGTATTTTGTGGAAGAGCCACACTCAAGGGGCCAAAGAGCCACATGTGGCTCGCGAGCCGCAGTTTGCCGACCACTGCTCTACACCATTCTGCTCCCCACATAGACCTATACACCAACCACAGCAAACTACCTCCAGGTCCCTTACAAGTGACATTCTTCCTAACACTTTTGTGTGTTTTACCACAGCTGCCTGGCATGTCAATCTCCATGAAACTATCTATTTAGCTCACTTTCCAAGTCTTTAAGCTTCACACCTCCCTTAAGCAACTTCGAAATTTCCTAGGGTTGAGAAAGGCCCCTTTATTCCCTTCCTGCAACTTCCTGAACCTACCCTAAGATCTTATCATGGCATTGAGTTCATTGACTTTCTTATCTATCACCCCCATTAAAATTTATTGCCAGACATTAACATAAGTTTTGTCTAGTGTTTGTTCACAAAAAACTATTCAGTGCTTGGCACACACTAGCCCTCCCAAATATGTTAATGTATAAGAAGGTTCAATAAATGAAAGAAATGAATAAAATGCATATTGGAGAAAAGAAGAAGTTCCATTTTGTATTGAAGGGCCAAGATGAACAAAGGCATCATCGAATGGCATTTGTAAATGGCTCATGTACATAATGCAGCCATAAAGAATATTGCCTTGTAATGTAAAAAACAAAAGATTTACAGCATACAACTGGTTTTCAAGTTCTATCTTATAATTTCGAAACTTGAAGTCCCAGCAATCAAAATGCGGAGGCCAGGTTTGTTCTCAGAAACCAGCGAGACTGAAATGGGATGTCAGTTACAGCTTCTAAGCCAGCAAGTCTGGCTTCCGGGTGACAGTGATATCCCTAAATTATTAACAGACCGCAGCACCAGAAGCAGTTCGGATTGCACTTAGGACGTGAACAACACATTTATTTAGTTTGAAGACAGATGATTCAGAGGGAGGGGAAGAGGAAGCAGTTGCTTTGATCGGTTGGGGGTCTCCGTGCCTTTGGATCTGAGCCTCCCCTGGTCTCCCCACTCTTTTTGGGTGCAAGCCTGCGAGCCACTACGTCTCTTTCTTGCTGTCTCCGCTGACAGCTTCTCTGTGTGACAACTGGGAATCCCAGCAGTGAAGTGTGAAAATAAAGCACAGGCCACAATTTAAATGGGAATTTCCAATTGTAGTTGCCTTTTTGGAAGTTTTGAATTCACTAAACATCCAGAAAAAAAAAATAGCTTCCTTGGGAGGGCTCATAGACAGGGGAAAAAGAATAAACAAGGACAAATCAAATTCACTCATCCTTTCTTACCAGGCTCTACACCACCCTGACTGTCCTATGACCCAGGAGTCCTCGATTAATTGTTCTGACCCAAGTTGATGTCAAATATTTGACCTTTCTAAACAAAAGCTTCCCATAAGTTAACATCCACCCCATCAGACTTATGTTCCTTTTGTTATGTGTTCTTTTCTCTTTAAACAGAAGAGAAAAACAAAAATCTCCTTTGATATGAGACGGAAGAAGCCAAACTCCCTTGTTTCTTCATAGTCGGTTCATGTGTGTCTGTCTATTTGTCTATCTCTCTCTCTCCACAGCCCCCCTCAACCCCCCAAGTCTTTTACCATGTCTCTTTCAGAAGGGTTACGAAGTCCAAGTTCAAGGAGGGGGAGGGAGATATTATAGTATTTTGATGCATGTTTGCTTTAAATAGTATTAAGATTCCAGGAGAGGAGGAGTATTATTATCCACCCAAATCTCCTAAAACCCTTACCAGAACAAAGGTCTCTGAGAGGCACTATGTACTAGAATTTTCCAGTACTTTGGCAGAACGGAATCCCGTATGTGTTAAATTATGGGCACAGATGCCTACATTTATACCCATTCTAATAACAAGTCAAATTGATGGGATGATTTGGAACCTACTCTCTAAGATATGGGTTAAAATGAGGTCTACTAGTTAGTAGCAAAGTCATGTAAATAATCTCAAGTAACATGCTTTGGCAAAGAGTAAAATAAGATACACAGACATGCACTGACCACACTGGCCCCATAATATGTTGAGTGACGCATGTCACCATGAACATCAGAAACACCATCTTGGGGATTTCTGAGTTAAACTGGAGGCACATATAAGGTTGGGATAGAAACTGGAAGATAGCAACAGGACCAGCAACCCTTACCTCAATAATCTAAAAGGACTACATCTTTGCTAGCAGAAACCATAGTTTATTCCTTGTGAATTCTGAGATTCCCAAAGCTGTCGATTCTCATCCTGCTTCTAGCAACATGCCACAACCTCAAAGCAGTTTATTCATTATCATGCAATTTCAGCAAATCACATTTTCTTAACTTGGTTTCTGACCCAGAAATTGAGATGTTATAAATTGTTCTCCAAATTCCTACTTCTGAAATTGTTTCAAAATTTCTGTACTTTCCACAATTATGTGAAAAATAAGTGAGCCATGACAGTACCCTCTCATTCATTGTGATCATCTTTGCTATTTAATAGAACGATTTCAATAGAGAGTTCCTACCACCATTAAGGGGGATGTATTAGACTATAATTTTATATTCAAAGCACTGTCAGGATAGACTGTCTCCAACGCCTGAGATAAAATTGCTAAATGCATTCTCTTTCAAAGTGCTCACCACTTATGTTGCTGAAAAGACGTGTGGTTTAGGAAATAAATATTTACTGAGCTTCAGAGGTAAAATAACAAACAGCGGTAAGATGTTCCCTCCAATGAGACAGGTGTCATGACTGAGATCCTTGCCAAAGAAGGCTTTGTTCTCCACTTGCTCTCCTGCCTGCTGACTCTGCCTCCACCACAGTTCTCACAGCTTCATCTTTGGATAGGCTATGAGTGCTGAATAAACGCCACGTTGTATGTGCATTGAAATATGTGCATTCAATTTAGGAAAAGGTTTCCAAATGTATAAATTACTAATTCTAATTACCAATGTCTTACATTTTATGCTGCCTCGCTATTAGAAAAAGGATAATCAATTAGCCAGGAAGTAAATTCATCTCCTTTAAATCCTTAATGTAACCCAGTACAAGGAGATTAAATGTAGTACTGAAATATGTCCTATAAATCTTACATTTTAAATAATATGGCTCTGTTATTCCTATTACATGGTTAGAAATATATCAGTTAGCATAATAACTTGTATGTTATAAAATCAACTTAATTAATCAAAGAAGAAATAACAGAAAAAAATTAAAAAGGGAAATTGCTGTAAAAGCTCTAAGAAGCATAAAGAGCTAACATTAGAAAACCACTGTTGAAAAAGAGCCTCAGTTTTCAATTATACCACCTGTTCCTCCTCGAAAGTTAATTAAAATACACCTTAGGAAACATAATCTTTTACAAGTTTAATTACATTTCTTTCCTCTTTCATTCCTCAAAGCAGAAAGGACTACAATTCCCAGGATATACTTTCCATTTATCTACTAGGTGTCCTCCCCTATTGGTTCTTCCCCCTGCCACACCCCAACATTCATGAGCGGCTGTCTGCCTGTCCACAAAGGTGCAATCGTGAGATTAAAAGTCTACTAAAGGCATAATTTCTGAACTATTAAATTCAATAGTAATTTTATACTTATACATATCTCTCTCTACATTGACTATACACGTGGATAGGCAAAAGTGGGTTTATAGCTGTGATTACACAAAACACAGCATATTCTTTTTTTAAAAAAATATATTTTTATTGATTTCAGAGAGGAGGGAGAGGGAGAGAGATAGAAACATCAATGATGAGAGAGAATTATTGATCGGCGGGCTCCTGCATGTCCCCTCTGCCTCCTGCACGTCCTCTACTAAGGATTGAGTCCGAAAACCACTGGGAATCAAACCATGACCTCCTAGTTCATAGGTTGATGCTCAACCACTGAACCACACCAGCTGGGCAGCATAGCTTACTCTTGTATTATTATTTATTAATTATTATTATATTTATTTGTATTACAACTGTAAACCTACTTTTGCCCAACCCTGTATATACACATGTACATATAACATGTACACTTATAGAACATGTATGTACATTTATATGTCACATAGTGTTATTATATATACATATATAGCTATACTTACATTATCTAAGCTAAATGTAGATATTATATATAAAATTCCCAGGACAAATTGTGATATGCATCTGTTTATAAATACATTGTTTGAGATTCAGACCAAATTTTTCATGGAAACCATATTACACATTCCCAGGCCAGCCCATCAAAGCCTTATAAACCCATCACATAGTTGAGTTACAGGCTCCACAACATTAACTAGAGTCTCAGGCTCTGGAAGAAAAAGTCATGCTGTCAAAGGAGTAGGACCATGGAGGATAGAGAAAGAAGAATAGAAAGAGCATGTCCTCCCCTATTTCCTAGGTTCAAAACTTTAAAATAACCACTTTTGGACATCTCTCCTCTCCCTTCCTCCGGACATCTCCTGGCTTTACTCATGCCTTCAAGTGCTCTCCATGTTCAGCCTGTAGAACTCCACCGAGGTTACATCATTCCCAGTCATTCCTCATCAACATGCCTCAGTTTCCCTGCTCCACCATCCATAGATCCAAACATCCGTAGATCGATGTGGAGAAACTCTCATAGATGTTGGGAGTTAATGTTCAGGTCATTAAAACACCTATAACCACACTAAACACATTTATTTATTTCTCAAAGAATATGTTGGCTAATGTAAATAAAAAAGAAATAGGAAAACAATGTACTGGTGAACAAAAAAAAAAGAGAGAATGGATACAATGCATTATACATATTTGGGACAGGTTAGTTTTGACCAATGGCCTGGCCAAGAAGCTGCTGACTTGAGTGATCTTGTTACCTCCTACTTTAACCATTCCACTGAGAAAAGTACTGCATCTTTAAAAGCTTTATTCCTCAATCTGCACCCCTCCCCACACACACACTTACACAGACTGCACAGGGGAAGCTTCTCCAACAAAGACCAAGTAAGCAGCAGAAGGAAACGGTGGCACAAGATTCCCAATCCTCAAGCATGCATTGGCCATAGTAAGTTAGTTTTAATAGACAGATCCTTTGAAATTTCTCCCATTGTCATGTTGCCTTCAGCAAAACACTGAATATGAAAAGAAACAACAGACACATTGATTCAGTGATCACCCTACCCCCCTAAAAACACAGTTCTATTGCTTTTGCTCAGTGGTTGCCAACCTTTCTAATGCCGTGACCCTTTAATACAGTTCCTCATGTTGTGGTGACCCCCAACCATAAAATTATTTTCGTTGCTACTTCATAACTGTAATTTTGCTACTGTTAATGAATCGTAATGTAAATATCCGTGTTTTCCGATGGTCTTAGGCTCTACAGCAGTGGTTCTCAACCTGTGGGTCACAACCCACAGGTTGAGAACCGCTAGCAGCGTCGCCTAAGACCATCGGAAAACACAGATATTTACATTATGATTTTGCTACATTAATAATAGCAAAATTACAGTTATGAAGTAGCAATGAAAATAATTTTATGGCTGGGGGTCACCACTACATGAGGAACTGTATTAAAGGGTCGCAGCATTAAAAAAGTTGAGAACCACTGCTTTAGTTATTACATTTGTGGGACTCCGCACAGTGTTTGGGCTTTAAAAGGTGCTAGGCCCCTGTTCAGTGTAGGACAAGATAATGCACAGTGACCTCCACAAAGCTCTGAGAACATTTCCCCACAAAACATGTCAGAATATTTGTAAAGTCTTAATATTAACATACCACCCCTTCAGTTATGAGTGTAACATACATGTATCATGTTCAATGGGGCAGCAAAATAGCAGTTGGATTATATTAGTCATTTAGTACAGTCTGGCCTACAACAATGTGTTAAGTGTATGTGGTTCATCTAAACATTATAAGAATACATTATGTATTAGGCAAACAACATCCTTTCAACACAAGTAAAGCCCAAGTAAGAATGTGAATGTACTTATTAAGCCCCTTCAGTGGTATGCTGACTCCTGCAGGGATACACACTCTTAGTAAGAAAACAGAAACTAACAACAGGGGCTCCCACAGAGGAGGCTGGAACATGGGCTATAAATAATTAACCCGTTTTTTTTCTCCCCTTAACATACATCTCTGGAAATTTATTTGTCATTAAGCCACGATGTTACACAGTCATAACAACTGATTTGTAGAGTGATTCCCTTATTAAAACTTCGAGCAGAACATCCCATTTTAGGAAAATTAAGCATAGTGTGGAAGGAGATGTGCCTGCAGGAGTATGTTCTCATTAAGTATCAAAGACTGGATACTAGTAAATCAGGAGTTGTTTTTGTTCCACTCTGCAAGTTCAAGGAACAGGCATTCTCCTCTGTAGTGCCTCTCCGTCAGGCCTAGTATGGTTATGTTGAGGTTCTGGCAGGTTGTTGGCTATTTGTTTTTTGTATGGGGGAGTTTTTGCTGCTGCCACTTTGGTTTCAGCATTTGGTTGTTTATAGCAATCAAGACTATGACTTCCAGGCTTTAAGAGAGAAAATGTCTAAAGCCTTTTAAACTTTGATTCTGGGTAGATTCGTTTTCACCATAATTCCAAAAGAAGCATTTCAAAGCATGGCTTATTAAAGCATGGCTTTTCTTGATTTTCGACATCATAATTTTTATGAGAGGACTATAAAGAAGGAACAGCAAGCTTGGAAGAATAGGTGGACCTAGTCCAAGAAGGTAAATCACTTTTCCGTGGCACAGGTGAAGCTGTATTTCTCCTACAGGGCAGGGCCAAAGTAGGTTTATAGTTTTGAGTACGCGAAATGCAAGTCTATTCTTGTATTGTTTATTAGTTATTGCATTATTTGCTATAAGAACACCTGTAAACCTCCTTTTGCCCCATCCTATATATTATATGATGTCTCTCAATGGGAACTCTTCAATTTTGTATTCAAATCTGATGCATTCATGATTTGTCAGATATGAATGCCAAATTTTCAGAAACATGGGAAAACTGAGACCCTATAAAGTCAGCTTCTTTGAGAAATGGTACTTCAAAACTTAGAAGAGAATCTCTTTCATGGAATTATTCTGGGCGGAGAAAATAGATTAGAGATAGATAGATAGCTAGATAGATACTGACATAGATATAGATGACATAGATACAGACACTGACATATAGATATATATGGATATAGATACAGAAACACACACATACATATACTTATATGCAGGCAAGGGAGGGGAGGGGAGGGGAGTGGAGGGGAGGGGAAGGAATTTCAGTAGCTTTCCTCTGCCTGCAAAACAGCTCACTTTATTCAGCCTGGCATTGAGGAGCCTCCATATTTGGCTGCAACATACCTCTCAGAACATATCTCCACATATCATCAAAAAGGGGGAAGGCAGGAGATAGGAGGAGGAGGAGGATCAAGAAAATAAAACATAAATAAACTCCTTCTGACTCAAACATTATGTCCTTGTGATAGATTATCTTCCAAAGATATACCTATCCCACTCCATAAACTTTCCTCCCCTGATGGAGGTAGACTGTTCCCTCCTCCTTAACGTGGCTGGGGGTTTGGGCTGCAGTGACCAATTGCCTATGACTTGCGAAGCTACATCATAAAAGAATCAGCTTCTGCCAGCAATTCCCCTGGCAGTCTCTCCTCTCCCTTCCCTCCCCCCAGCTCCAAGCCTGTCTCAGAACATGTACTTTAGAAATCCTGAGACAAGAGATAAGCATTCCAACCCCTCTGAAGCTGTGATGGTGGACAATACCATGGAGAGGCCACAGATAGAACAAGAGAGAAATCCCAGGAGCCCTCGCTGGACCAGTCCCAGAAGTTCCAGACTTGCCAACATCAGCCAGCAGGTGTATGAAGAAGACTTCAGCCCTCACTGGTTTGGCTCAGTGGATAGAGCATCAGCCTGTGGACTAAAGGGTCCCAGGTTCGATTCTGGTCAAGGGCATGTACCTTGGTTGCGGGCACATCCCCAGTAGGGCATGTGCAGGAGGCAGGAGCTTGATGTTTCTATCTCTCTATTCCTCTCCCTTCCTCTCTGTAAAAAATCAGTAAAATATATTTTTTTTTAAAAAGTAAGTCTTCAGGTGATTCCACCTACCTCTTTCAGAGTCTTCCTGCTATTGCCCAAGATACTGTGAAACAGAGAAAAGTCATTTTCACTGTGCCCTGTCTGAATCCCTGACCTACAGAATCTATGGACATAACATGTCTTTTTTTAAGCCTCCAAGTTTTGTGCAATTTGTCAAACAGCTATAGTAACTGAAACACTCCCTCCAAGCTGTGTAGTCAACAAACCCAATTGCTTGTGCAAACACATCTATTACATGCCAGGAAATGCATTTTGTATATCACTCCTCCTGACAACCATTTTGCAAATCATTCTGACTTTGTAGATCAGCACTGCAGAGCTCAGAGAAGCGAACAATGTGTCCACTGTCACACAGCTGAAAGGTGGAACCAAGACTGAAATCCAGGTTCTTCTGACTGTCACATCCAAGATCCCAACTCTCTCGCTAGCTCACCTTGAAGTCCACCCTGCAGGAAAAGCCATGGTACTCGGTCCCAGCTATCACTCTGGGCTCAGAGAAACTAACCTCACTCGTTTTCTCCCTTCTCCACTAACCTCAATCACAGACCCTGAGTCATGTCATTTTCAAACAAATACTAAATTATACTTATTTCTAGATATGCTGAAATAATAATGAATTAGGGAATTATGTTAAAGTTGATTAATGGAAAATATTTAGGAAGAAGAGACTTATTTTTAACAATATTAAGGGTGTCTACTGTGTTTTGATTTAAGGGTTACAAATTGCACTTTGACAAAAGTGGTCCTATGACTTATAATTACATTCATTTATTTAACAGTGAATGTGTGCATTCAAAGAATTGCACTGCTCTCTGTGGGCATATGATTAATATGCATGTGCTCAGACAACATTCACAAACTTGAGAATCCTAGAGATGGAAAAGTGATCAGCTTCCCCCAGTCTGAGGGTGTGAGTAAATTTCTGCCCCATTGAGGATGCTTTTCTGGGAATGAGTTGTGTTTGCATCAGAAGCTGAATGTCAGACTGACCTGTCCTGATATTTTCAAGGGCAAAGGCATTACATTTTTATTCCAATGGACCAAGCTCATAAAAATGCCACCCTGGAGCCTTCAAGAGAAAGCTTTTCTTTGGCAGTGAATGAAAACAAAGGCAAAGATGAAAGGAGTCATTTCTTAAAAGAAACAAAAAGGCCAACACAAGGACGTGCATAAATGCAGAAAGTGTGTGTGTGTTGCGGGGCGGGGGGGAGGGGGGGCGGGGGAGAGTTGCACTGTATTTGGACTGAGAGTTGAGAAGAAGCGAGGCCCCATGGACCAATAGTCTTCCTTTAGTAATATTAAAGTTTTGGGAGAAAAGCCACTTTTGAATGTTCCATGAACAAAACTGACAGCCACAATGTTTCCATTTTGTGGGTGTTCCAGAAGAACCCCTGTGGGCAAACTCTGCATGTACACCAGACTGAGTGCGATGTGTCTATCTCAAGGCAACAAACACACTGGAAATAAATTGGAAACCAGCCCATATTTTGCTTGTATATGATGTCAATCAACTGGTTGGACTGATTTTTACCATAAATGGCCTATTTTACAACCGACTCAATGGTGGACTTGTGCAAGTACCATACAAAACTACTGAGATGTAACAGAGGCGCTCAAAAATATCAAGCAATAATGGAACAGGCCAATATAATGGAACCAAACCTAATCACATCTTTGTTTTCAGGTTCAAATATTCCCCAAAACAGTACCTTATAATATTACCTTAATCATAAAATACTTTCCGTTTACAAAAAAAAAAAAAAAAAAAAAGGCAAATGATGTTCCCCTTTATTATGCCACAGTGCTGGTCTCTGCATTTGAAACTAAAAGACTCAAGCCAGATTAGGCTGTTTTCTTTTAAATTCTACTTTTGCTTGTTTTTAGCAGCTCCTTTTAAGAAACATCGATCCAGTCAGCCTCTTAGGAAGATGTTCAAAAACAAGTGTTCTCATCTGAATTCTAAGGGGTGCTCCTAAGGGAGACAATAGTCCTTTGAAAGCAAGCAAACACCAGCGAAACATCTCTAATCCTTGAACTTCTTAATCAAGTTCAATCTACAGTGCACAATATGACCTGATTTCATACTTAATAAAAAAAAATTGTCAGCTTCCCTAACACCTTCTAAGACATTATGTTGTTTTCATGTTAAGAACGTAAGTATTCAGTGACAAATTAGTTTTGAGGCTGCCTTGTCAAACATGAGAGCATACAGAGAAAAATTCAAGGTTGAATACAGCTAACCTGGAATATGAGTTTGTGTACACTACACATGAACAAACCCATGTTACACACGTGTATGGAAGCAGAGGGTGAAAACTCCCCAAGTTCAGGTTCACAACACAAAACCATGTCATGAAGAATTAATACACATTGTAATTCTCACTGAAAGGAATCCAAATAGATGAATAAATACCTGTTATCCTTTAGACATGATAACCTACATTATAGATACATTATCTTCTTTAATCTTTAAAACATTTCCATAAGGTGAGATGTAGCCTCATTTTAGAGATAATTTGAGTCAAAAACCTAAAAATGTGCCCATGTTTATATAGCTATAAATGGCAAAGCTGAGAGTCGGGCCAGTTACTTTCACTAAAAGGCCCGGAAACTCAATCCTAACAAGGGGCCATCCTAATAGAAGTAATAATAGCACCAACATGAGAAAAAAAATATTATCTTTGATCTATTGAAACCACATAGTATAAAGAAAACTAAGGTAAGTTTAGATGCACTTAAAAATAACCAGGAAACGTATATGCATAGATGCATAATCCCTGGACACAGACAATAGAGTGGTGAAGGCCTGGGGCGGGAGTGGGGGCAGGGGAGGAGGTGGAGGAGGTCTATGGGGGAAAAACACAAACAGACACTTTGAAAAATAAAGATAAATTAAAAATAAAATAAAAATAACTGCCTAAGGCATAGGTTAAATGTTAAAAGCTAACTATTCTGACTTTCTTTATACTCTATAAAGGCAGAGAACTAAACAAAAGTAGATTAACCAGACCAAACCTTTACAAGTGTTTAACATCTTTATGAAGCCATGTATAAGACACAGTATTTCCTCTGGGAGATAAAGCCGGTGCAAGATTGGTTTCTCATTCCTTTGATTGAAAGAAAAGTCAATTAACGTTCTCCTGGGAGACCTTCCATATGATTCCAAAGAGCAAGAAACATGTTGGACACATTTCTGAATGCAGTGAGTGCTAGACTCTACTCAAAAATGCCCCATATATACTGTGTGTTCAATCAAATCCAGCCCTTAGGTTTTACAGATTAAAGAAAATATATAGAATTATGGCAGAAAGCGGAAAAATATATATATTGTATCCTGCATTTGGTTTTAAAGTGTTTTCTTTCAAGGTTTCTCTATTTCTTCTATTAAAATTTGTCATGGCCTGTCTTAAAACTCTGCCAGAAACTTCTGAGTAATGAAAAAATATCTTCCAATGGACTCAGAAATAAAAATATGGCATTTTCAAAAGAAAACCAAGATGAATGCCCTTTGAAGGCGAGTTCAGCAAGGACAAAGCAAACCATATGTTCCAGGTACGTGATGGAAACCACATGGTCCATGGGGCTCCTCGCACTTGATATGCTCCACCTGAAGTGCCAACATCAACAAGCAACAGCGTTCGCTGTGACTGCTGTGATAGCCAAGGTCGACGGAAGTGTGGGCTGTGTGAGCCGCCATCTAATCTTTTTAATGTCAAGCAAGAAAACTGGCATTTTGGGGGTACAATGTTGCCATCCAAAGCAAATACATGGGATGGGCAAAAGGCAGATATTAAGTAAATAATACAAGAGGTCCTTAGGTAAAATAGGAGAATCTAATCTTCCCCTAGCTGCTCTCCTTTTCTCCAAGGATATTTTACATTTTATGCACCAGATGTATACCCTGTGAACTTTACATACACCAGTTTCGCCATGTTGTAGATGGTGAAGTTGTTTAAGAATTGAGAGGCCTGAGTTCAAATCTTTGCTCTTTGATTATCCATATATGTAACCTCTTGAAAGATCAGAGAAACAGGCAATTGACCTTTTTTTTGTTTGTTTGTTTGTTTGTTTTTACTTTTGCGGTCTTTTCAAATTCTGGATGCCTGCAAAATTATTCCTCTTTAAAATAAAATATTCACTATACAGTGATAATACAAGAATTCTTTGGTTTAGAAGCAAGGATTTTATTTGCATGAAAAAAAATCATACTAATTCATTTACTTGGGGTGTTGCATAATGGACCAAGTTTTCATAAGCGAGAGATAAGTGTATTTTTATCGTTCCTTTATTTTCTTCTCATCCTTCTCATGCCTCATAACCCCTTATTTCTCTCAGTAAATGGATAAGATAAAAAAATAAATACCCTAGGTTATTTAAATATGTGCTAAAAAATAGTTGTTCATTTTTAAAAAGAAAAATATTTAGTAAAGACAGAGATACTTACAAATGGATAGTGATTTGATTTTATTTTAAGTGATTACAAACTGCTCCTTGAAAAGGCACCAAAAGTGAAGTATGCAACAATCTGTGCACAGAGATTGTGAATACTGTCAGAGGGAGCTGAAAGTGTCCTAGATTCAGGGCTGTCTTTAGTCCTGGGCTATTAGCCTGTGGTCACTAAGGAAAGCCAGACATAGCCAAGGAGATAAAGAACACGGCCCCTGAATTCCCCAGTTAAAATCCTGGCTCTGCCTCAATTTTATTTTCTCGCCCAGAGGGAGCATCAAGTGATACTAAAACCTACTTCATATATTCATTGTAGGATTTCAATTAGATACCTGTCTACAGTTTTGAAAACAGCCTCCAATATACATTAAGACTTGGATAAATATATGTTATCATTGGTAGGGATGGTGCTATTATTATTAAGACACCATAACACATATTTTTCAGGTTTCTCATTCACATCACATAAGCCGCGATGACCCCTGCAATTGATGAGTTCTTCATACTGAATACCAAGCTGCGCATCCTCAGTAAAATGAGGTTGAGTGAGATGCCCAAAACAAATGTTCGTTGAACTACACTCAATCTCAGTTTTCTCATTCATAAAATAAATGAGTTGATGCAAATAATCCTTAAAGTCCCTCCATGGTTTACATCTTTATTATTCTAAACACAAGTGCCCATATTTGTATCATCAACATGCACGTTAATGCATTTGAAGGATCTTCCAAATTTTGTAGTTCAGGGCAGGAAAAACAGAAACATTAGTAAAAAAGAGGCTCTTAAAAATTTCTGATTAGAAAAATAGTGGATTCATTAATGGTTTTCTTTACACTCCTCTTGAACAATGGAGGGGTCTAAGTCTGGCTAATGTGACTCTGAGAAACATCCTTACAAACAAAATGTTGTTCAAGTTAACAATAAGGTTCTAGTTCTAATTAGTAGCCATGTTATAATAAAAAGAATGAGTGCATGAGAAAATATAAACAAAATCAGAGTATGATTAAGCGACTACTGAGAGGGAGTTTTTTTCTCTCTGTGCTGATTAGTTCACTGCTTGCTACCTGAAAACTTGTTCGAGTAATCTGTGGAATCAATGGGTGGGACAAACTCTTTGGTCCCCTCTCCTTTAGAAAGAACAGTGCTGCTTTTGTACACAATGATTGAAAAGACAAAAACTTATGGGAACAGAATTTTTAAAATTCCTCTCCTATGAACCCTAAGTCCTCCTACAACAATACTGGGTTATTTTCTCACATATGTAACATAAATTTCTTCTTTAAAATATTTAGAACAGAAAATAAAGTCAGAAATTTATTAACAGAGGCTAATATATTCAAAAGAACACACAGTATATTTGTCACAAAATAGAAAAGAATGCCCTAAAAAGAAGATAGTAAAGAAGTAATAAGGAGAGGGAAAAATAAAAAGATGATGAGCACAGGAAGAAAAATATCAATGTCACAATAGTACTGGGAAGATGTCTAGAATATAAGCAGATTCTGAAAAAGTAGGAGTAATTAACAGGTGCAATTTTGATTTGGGTAAAAAAATTTACATAAGTTTGAAGATGAAAAATTTGTTATTAATTACCATACTGAAAATATGCCTAAGTATTTTGAATATTCAATTACGGAGGCTTTCTTTAGAGTTGACAATTTTAATCTCTCCTTCAAATATTTAGCAAACTTCTTAAGTTGAGAAATGAATTTGACTACAATGTTTTCTCCTTTCTCTTCCCTCACGAAAATAGAAATTAATGAGAATTGAAAAAGTTAAATCTTTAAGAACAATTGAAGAAAAATTACTAACCTTTTCTTAAGAGTCCAGAGTAGAAAACAATTTATAAACTATTTGAGGGGAAAAAACATTTTAAGAGAAAAATTAAATACCTTTTCATGTAATTATTTTATGGCATCAGCCCCAAATATTCCCATAACCACAGCTCTAAAATATGTACTGTCTCATTAGATTTGAGAAGAACCCAAGGTAGAGAAGAGGGAAAAGAAATAATTTGAGTCAAAGAGGTAGTTTGTACAATGGTATCCATTACCAGTTTCCTCTTCCTCACTTTGCTCTCCTGCTTTAGGAGGAAACAATGTTTAGGGAGATATCTGGAGCACTCTGATCAGAAAGACGGTGAGGCTGTTTCCTTTGGAAATAACAGGAGCAAATGCTATGATTAACTAGTACTATCTACCTCAAACAAGGGAAGGAGAGAATAGTAGCAATGACATGCAAAAAAGAAAGAAATTTAAAAACTTCTCTTGGTTGATCAAATTTCTATAAATTTTGGAATTGCAAGTCTTTGGGCAACTTCATAAGAATTGTACTGGGAGGAACCAAGATGGCGGCATAGGTAAACACCTGTACTTGCTGCCTCCCACAACCACATCAAAATTACAACTAAAATACAGAACAACTATCATCCAGAACCGCGGGAAAGCTGGCTGAGTGGAAGTGTTACAACCAGAGAGGTAAAGAAGAAAGCACACTGAGACTGGTATGAGATGCAGAGGCGCAGAACTGGCTGGTCCGGCACCCGGGTGTGTCGCTTTTTTAATCTGGAAGGAGATCGCCTCTGCAGAGGCCACCCAGAGAAGCGAGGTCCCAGCCCCACACCAGACCCCCAGCCCAGGGTCCCAGAGCTGGGGAAAGAAGTCCCTATGGGCCGTAAGAACTAGGGACTGTAAAAACAAGTTCAGAATGGGGCTGAGTGACACACAGGCTGCTAGAGACCCAGCTGCTCCTCTTAAAAGGCCGGCACCATGAACTGAATTAACAAGTTCCCACTTCCTCTGAGCTCCAGTGCCAGGAGAGGCTCTGGGAGACCCAGACACATAAGGGGAGAAACTGGACTATCTGTCATCGGGGCAGGAATGCAGGGGCAGCTTTCTTCCAGACAGAGGTGCTTGCAGCAGTCATGTTCCCATGCTGGGACCTTCCCAGTGCAGGACTGACTGGCAGACATTTCTGTTTGCTCTGCTCTGGAGATTCCCTGAGACCCCACCCCATCCAATTTACAACCCCACCCAAGCTGTACACAGTGGCTTTTGCATATGAATGGCCTATCCTTTCTCAGCCTAAAACCTGTCAAACAAGCTGCAGCTGGGTCAGGGAGCCCCAAAGCTATCAATAAAAAACCCAAGGCTTGCACCAGCACCAGCTGCCTTGCTTCACAGCTGGGCCTTGCATGGACACTTTCAAACAAGATACAAAGAGAAGGAATCTGCAGACTTCTCCTGCTGGGTGGACCCAGGCAGTGGCTAACTTTGCAGCTCCCTGGAGACCCAAGAGCCAGTGTACCCAGTGGTCAGTGTGAGACCATACCGGATTACAACTCTTCACATCCATAAGCAACACACTCAAGGGGCAGACTCAGTGAGCACCAAAGCCCCATTGAAGCAAGTCCTGCTCCATAAGGGTGTCTCCTGCACAGTAGCTCTCCCACTGTAGTCGCAGCTGGTCCCCACAGCCAATTGGCCTGGAAGTCAATTCCTCCCAGTGATACCAACAGCAATCAAGGCTCAACTACACAAGACTGTGCACACAACCCACAAAGGGGTGCACCAAGAGTGTCCACACCTCAGATAACTGGGGAGGCTGAGCCACTGGGACCTACAGGACACCTACTACACAAGGCCACTCTATCAACTCAAGGAGACTTAGCAGCTACCCAATATATAGAAACAAACACAGAAAAGCAGCCAAAATGCAGAGACAAAGAAACATGTCACAAGGGATTGGAAGATGGCGACCAGCAGGAAGGTATGGAGGGAGAGAGTGTGAGAGAGTGAGGGAACCATAGAGGAGAGTGTAGACGTGTATGGTGTGTGTGTGTGTATGAGCTAGGGGCAGTTAGATTCTGCAGGTCCTCCAAGGGACTGCCAAACCAGGCAGTCTTAGACAGCAGAGCCCCATGCACAAAGCAGACACTTCTGGGTGGCCAGTGAGAGCACAGAGACCACGCCATCTTGAGAAACAGAGCTGTTTGAGACTAGGATCCTGGCCTCAGCACCACCCAGTCGCGTCTCAAATGCAAACCAGGACCCTGCAGCCACTGGGGACAGAGAACTGCGACCATAGCTTCAGACCAACAGACAATAAGAATCCAGACTTCCCAGCTGCAGAATTCTGTAAGTCAAGAGCCTATCCCCCTCCCCATAGGATCGTGGATAGCGTGCCATAGTAACTGACAGACCCGCCTCTTGCTCAGGCCTCAGCGCCCCTACGGGAATTTGAGTTTAGGAGCACGCGCACGGACCGCAGCACTGCTACAGGAATTTGAGCCCACGCACGCACAGAGACTGGAATGTGCTCCCCGCAACGCAATTGGGCAACCAAACCCGAAGCCCACACAGGGCGGCAGTGCCACCTGACTTCGATTCTGGGCAAGCACACACAGAAGTCTGTTTTCCGGAAGTCTGTTTTCTGCAGCGCATATGGAAGTCGGTTTTCCGTAGCACACACGGAAGTCGGTTTTCCACAGAGCAGGCACACCACAGTGACCGGGACCCAGATTCTCCCAGCAAGAGGCAGCACTGAGCACCACTGACTTGTCTCTGTTTCTTACTGTGTACGCCTGGGATCCCTGACTCATAGCGCATTCACACTAACAGCCAGTGACTCCAACTCTTGGTGCATGTGCACACGGGAACCCTGATTCTCAGTGAGAAGCTGCACGAGGCAACAGAGACTCTGATACTCGATTCTTGGTGTAGACACAGGAAAACTCTGACTCCTGGCACACACTAGGGGACTCATTTTTGGCACATGCCAACAGCGCAGTGCAGGCAGGGTCCATGATACTAGGTGCGCACACGAGACCACACTGAATGCTGGTAACACTGACCCTGGGCGAGCCTGGTTCCCACCAACCCATGGCAGCCACACATCCTAGTGTTGGAGCACTTCAGTGACACTCGGGTGGTGCAAAGTTCCCACGGCACACGGCCCAGGTCCACGCAACTCGAAATTTGAACCTTCTGGTGATAGTCAGAATGGGGAGATGACACAATCCCCAGAGGAAAGAAAATGAGGAGTCACCAAGAAAGGAAATTAGTGAAATTGAAGCATGCAACATGACCAAAAAAGAATTCAGAGTAATGGTCGTGGAATTCATACATCCGATGGATGAGAAAATCAACAACCTATGCAAGAATCAGGAAGAAATGAAAAGTGATATAGCTACAATCAAAAACACGATGGAAAGTTTCAACAGTAGAATAGAAGAAGCAGAGGACCGAATTAGTGAGTTAGACGATCAGGTACATAAACAATCCCAATCTGAACAGCAACTGGAGAAAAAAATTAAAAGGCAGGAGGAAAGCCTAAGGGAGCTTTGGGAAAACATGAAACGAAGTAACATACGTATAATATGGCTGCCATAAGGACAAGAAGAGCAGCAAGGATTAGAAAATCTATTTGAAGAAATAATGACAGAAAACTTCCCAGATATGGGGGAGAAAAAAGTTATACAAGTACAGAGAGTCCCAAGCAGGATCAATCCCAAAAGACCCACACCAAGACATGTCATAATTTCAATGGCAAATATTAACGACAAAGAGAGAATCTTAAAGGCGGCAAGAGAGAGACAAAGGGTTATCTACAAAGGATCACCAACCAGATTATCAAGTGATTTCTCAACAGAAACACATGAAGCTAGAAGGGAATGGAAGGAGGTATCCAAAGTGTTGCAAAGCAAAGGACTGAATCCAAGAATACTCTATCCAGCAAGACTATCAATCAAAATTGAAGGGGAAATCAGGAGCTTCACAGACAAAAAAAGGCTAAAGGAGTTTATCACCACCAAACCAGCAATGCAAGAAATGCTAAAGGGAATACTGTAAAAAGAAGAAATAGAAAGGTAAGAAGGAACACAGACACAAAAATAGATATGACTACAAACAAGTATCTTTCAGTAATAACTTTAAACGTAAACAGACTAAATGCTCTAATCAAAAGACATCAAGTGGCTGAATGGATAAAAAAACATGACCCATATATTTGCTGTCTACAAGAGACCCACCTCAGAACAAGGGATTCACACAGATTGAAAATGAAGGGATGGAAAAATATCTTTCAGGCAAATGGAAATGAAAAAAAAAGCTGGGGTAGCAATACTTATATCTGACAAAACAGACCTCAAAGTGAAGGCCATAACAAGAGATAAGGAAGGCCACTTCATAATACTAAAGGGACCGATACAACAACAGGATATAACCCTGATAAACATATATGCACGCAATGCAGGAGCACCCATATATATAACAAAACTCCTGGAAGATATCAAGGGAGAGATCGACAACAATACAATCAAAGTAGGGGACTTTAATACACCACTGACATCACTGGATAAATCCTCTAGACAAAAAATCAGCAAAGACACAGCAATCATAAATGACTCACAAGATCAGATGGACTTAACTGACATCTTCAGAACATTGCATCCCAAAGCCATGGAATATACATTCTTCTCAAGCACACATGGGACATTTTCAAAAATAGACCACATATTGGGCCACAAGCAAAGTCTCCCCAAATTCAAGAAGACTGAAATCATATCAAGCTTCTTCTCAGGCCACAATGCCATAAAATTAGAAATAAACTACAATAAAAACAATCCAAAAATCTCAAATACTTGGAAGCTGAATAGCATGCTATTAAATAATGACTGGGTTACCAATGAGATCAAAGAAGAAATTAAAAGCATCCTGGAAACTAAGGACAACAAAAACACAACAATCCAAAATCTATGGGACACAATGAAAGCAGTCCTGAGAAGGAAGTTCATAGCTCTACAGGCCGACCTCAAAAAGCAAGAAAAAATGGCAGTAAATCATCTAACTCTACAACTCAAAGAATTAGAAAGAGAGCAACAAGAAAAGCCCAGAGTGAGCAGAAGGAAGGAGATAATAAAGATCAGAGCAGAAATAAATGACATAGAGAGAAAAAAAACAATAAAAAGATCAATGAAACCAAGAGCTGGTTCTTTGAAAGGATAAACAAGATTGAGGAACCTCTAGCCAGGCTCACCAATAAGCAAAGAGAGAGGACTCAAATAAAATCAGAAATGAGAGAGGGAAAATAACAACACACCCCACAGAAAAACAAAGGATCATTAAAAAATACTATGAAAAACTCTACTCAACAAACTAGACAACCTGGAGGAAATGGACATATTCCTAGAAAAATACAACCTTCCAAAACTCAATCAGGAAGATTCTAAAAATCTCAATAGGCTGATAAATATGGATGAAATTGAAGCAGTCATCAAAAAGCTCCCAGCAAACAAAAGCCCGGGGCCAGAGGGCTTCACAGGGGAGTTATACCAAACATTCAAGGAAGAACTAAAACCTATCCTCCTCAGACTATTCCAAAAAATTCAAGAGAAAGGAACACTTCCAAGCTCATTCTATGAAGCTAGCATCACCCTAATACCAAAACCAGATAAAGACAACACAATGAAAGAGAATTATAGGCCAATATCCCTCATGAACATAGATGCCAAAATCCTCAACAAAATTCTAGCAAATCGGATCCAGCAATACATTAGAAAGATCATACACCATGACCAAGTAGGATTTATCTCGGGGATGCAAGGATGGTACAATATCCGCAAATCAATAAACGTGATACATCACATAAACAAATTGAGAGATAAAAATCACATAATCATTTCAATTGACGCAGAAAAAGCATTTGACAAAATCCAACACCCTTTCTTGATAAAAAACTCTCAGCAAGGTGGGAATAGAAGGATCATACCTCAACATAATGAAAGCCATATATTAAAAACCCACAGCCAACATCATACTCAATGGACAAAAACTAAAACCATTTCCCCTAAGAACAGGAACAAGACAGGGATGCCCACTCTCACCACTCCTGTTTGACATACTACTGGAAGTATTAGCCATTGCAATTAGACAAGAAGAAGAAATAAAAGACATCCAAATTGGAAAAGAAGAAGTAAAACTGTCCTTATTCGCAGATGACATGATATTGTACATAGAAAACCCTAAAGACTCTATCAAAAAATGATTAGACTTAATAAATGAATTTGGCAATGTAGCAGGATACAAAATTAATGCCAAGTAATCTATGGAATTTCTATACACCAATGGTGAACTTATAGAGAGAATAAAAAAGCAATCCCATTTACCATCACACCAAAAAATTAAGATACCTAGGAATAAACTTAACTAAGGAGGTAAAAAACTACAGGACACTGAAAAAAGAGATAGAAGAAGACATAAACAGATGGAAGAACATACCGTGTTCATGGATTGGTAGAATCAACATTATTAAAATGTCCATACTACCCAAAGCAATCTACAGATTCAATGCAATCCTCATTAAAATACCAATGGCATATTTCACAGACCTACAACGAACTTTCCAAAAATTCATCTGGAATAAAAAAAGACCCTGAATAGCCACAGCAATCCTGAGAAAGAAGAACAACGTAGGTGGGATCTCAATACAAGATATCAAGCTGTATTACAAAGCCACTGTTCTTAATACAGCCTGGTACTGGCACAAGAACAGACATATAGATCAATGGAATAGAATAGAGAACCCAGAAATCGACCCAAACCACTATGCCCCATTAATATTTGACAAAGGAGGCATGAACATAAAATGGAGTCAACACAGTCTCTTCAACAAATGGTGTTGGGAAAATTGGACAGATACATGCAAAAAAATGAAACTAGATCACCAACTTTCACCATACATAAAAATAAACTCAAAATGGATAAAGGACTTAAACATAAGACGGGAAGCCATAAAAATACTAGAGGAATCCACAGGCAGAGAAATCTCAGACATATGCCAAAGGAACTTCTTCACTGATACAGCTCCTAGGGCAATAGAAACTAAAGAGAAAATAAATAAATGGGACTACATCAAAATAAAAAGCTTTTGCACAGCAAAGGAAACCATCAACAAAACAACAAGAAAGCCCACTGCATGGGAGAACATATTTGCCAATGTCATCACCAATAAGGGTTTAATCTCCAACATTTACAGGGAACTCTTGCTACTTAACAAAAGGAAGATAAACAATCCAATCAAAAAATGGGCAAAGGACCTAAATAGACACTTTTCGAAGGAGGACAGAAGGAAGGCCAAGAGACATATGAAAACATGCTCAAAGTCACTAATTATCTGAGAGATGCAAATCAAAACAACAATGCAGTATCATCTCACATCTGTCAGAATGGCTATCATCAACAAATCAACAAACGACAAGTGTTGGCGAGGATGCGGAGAAAAAGGAACTCTTTTGCACTGCTGGTGGGAATGCAGACTGGTGCAGCCACTGTGGAGAACAGTATGGAGTTTCCTCAAAAAACTAAAAATGGAACTCCCATTTGACCCAGTAATCCCACTTCTAGGAATGTATCCCAAGAAACTAGAAACACGAATCAGAAAGGATATATGCACCCCTATGTTCATAGCAGCACAATTCACCATAGCTAAGATTTGGAAACAGCCTAAGTGCCCATCAGCAGATGAGTGGATTAAAAAACTGTGGTACATCTACACAATGGAATACTATGCTGCAGTAAAAAAGAAGGAGTTCTTACTATTTGCAACAGCATGGGTGGAGATGGAGAGCATTATGCTAAGTGAAATTAGCCAGTCAGAGAAAGATAAATACCACATGATCTCACAAACTGATGAACAGGGACAGATCCAGAGACAGAGAAGCATCGATCAGACTGCCAAACCTCAGAGGGAAGATAGGGGAGGGTGGGAGTAAAGGGGAGAGATCAACCAAAGGACTTGTATGCATGCATATAAGCCTAACCAATAGACACGAACACCAGGGGGGTGAGGGCATGAGTGTGGGGGAGGGGGTTTGGGGAGTTAATGGAGGGATGAGGACACATATGTAATACCTTAATCAATAAAGAAATTTTTTTAAAAAAGAAAACACAGAAGACTCCACCATAAAAAAAAAAAGAAACATGTCACAAATGAAAGAAATGGAAGAAAGCAAACTACTGGATATCGAGTTCAAACCACAGTTATAAGGTTACTCAAGAATCTTCTAGAAAGAAGAACTTAGCAAGGAATTTAGTGGCAATGGCCTGGGGTGGGGTGGGAAGCGGGTGGAGGGGAGCTATGGGGGGGAAAAAGAGGGAAATCTGTAATAATCTCAACAATAAAGATTAAAAAAAAAGAATTGCACTGAATTTGAAGGTGCTTTGCTTCAAAATACTTTTGTACAAACAGCCTTCTAAACTACCTTTGAAGTCATAAAATAGTAACCAGATTCCATGGGGCCAAACCGTTTTTACTTAAGTATTTGCCAGCTTACTTAAAATAACTTGGTCAAGACTTCCTTTCACATTTTTATTGTGATCTGATCAAATAGTCCTGTAATCTAATACTAACTTTCTACCAAAAGCAACTTCATGGAACTTTATTCTTTCCTCTGAGTCCTATCTCATGCCAAGAATATACTGGCTTATGTTTCAAAAATGAGAGCCTTGAAATAGTTCAATTCAACTCATAATCATGTTATTTTTTTCCTTCATACCTCCTATTTCTTCCATTCTTTTGCATGTCTCCTGGGCCCAGAACTGATGCATCTACTTCCTGGATTATTTTCCTTTGGAAGACTCATACCCCACCATAATTGTATTGAAGTAGTCCTCTCCTTTGTTTGATTATACCACTCTCCTTTTTAAGACTCTCAGTTCTGCACTAATTTAAAAAAAAAAAAAAGTACAAGATTTTCACTCTCAGAGATGGGGAATACGAAGTAAAGGAAATACATTAGACTAAGGGGTCAAAGAGTGGATTAACTGCCCATAAACAAAGCATAGTCTCAGGGACTTCATGCAATAAACCTATTTTTTATTTATGTCGCAGCCTAATGTACTTTCTAGGCAGGCTCTGGTTCTTGTAGACCCATTCAGGAAAGTCCATTTCTTCCACCTGGTGGCTCCATCGTCCTCTATTCCCCACAAGCTCCCACTGGCTCCTCTACCTGAGCCAATAGATGAGGGGACAGAAAGAGCTTGTAGAAGTCTCCCTCAAATTTTTAAACACCCTAGCCTAGAGGCAGCACAAATCCATTCCACATCATTTGCAACCACATTCCATTAGGGCCACACGTAAGAGCTAGGGAAGCTGGGAAATTTGGTTTAGTGGTGTGCTCATGAATGAGAGTACATGTTAGTGAGCATTGGCAATCTCTATCATAAAAAGCTACTCTCAGCCATAAGCACTGATTTCCAAGAATAGAGCATACTGATACTTGCCCTGCTTCAAAAAGCTGTTGTGAGAATCAATAAGGGATCTGAAATACTTTTCAAATTGTAAAGTGCTATATAAATGTGGCACATTGGCCTCTAGACATCCCCGAAAGATTCTTTTTCGAACTTTTGAGAATCCCCAAATACATGAATATATAAACATTTTTATAGGTTTTGGTCCTTTTCTAAATCATATTTGCAACAAGAATCATTCCTTTCCTCTTTACGGTTTCACACTGCAAATTAACTTGAATGTCTTTCCCTTGTTGATAGTTTTAAAAAAAGAAACAGTTTCAAATATGTCTCAAGAGTTACTGTAATCAAAGGACAAAAGATAAATCAAGATGCGAATTTTTGAAAATAAATTAGACTCACTACTGAGCTGCCTGTCCTGATCAATCACCCACGCCTGGTTTAATACAAGTAAGACTAAAGTCGAGGCTCAAAAGATTAGCAAAATAAGTATTGCAGGTTATGGAACCATGAGGTAACTTACAAATAGTCAAAAGTGCAAGTGGTAAGTCTATGGCTTTTAGGCCTACGGGGTTTTATGCTCTTGGAGTTTTGGAGAAACTCGCTCATGTCTTCAGCATCTAAAGGTTGAACTTAAGTCCCACTGCTTCCTGGAAGGTTTTGCCACTGCTTCCCAGTTCACCACACATCTCTCACCCACACTTTTCAAGCAGCTCTGCAAACCCAGTCTCTTTCCTGAAACCTTCTTCTATTAATTTATAGCCGGACATCTCAATCTTCTTGTCTTCCACGGTTCTGACAGAAACTTTCTTGCACGGGACCATTCACTCTCATCTCAAAGTAAACATATACTTATTTTCCATGGTCGTCCTCCTCAATCAAAATAGACTGGGATATCAGAGAGAACATGGAAAGAACCTATACCTAGTAGCACATGGCGGGATACAGGAATTGCATACTTAAATTAAACATCCACTATGTAATTTCCTTCCCCCAAATTCTCACTCTTCACAGGCATATTGCCTGGACTGAGGAAATAAAATGGTTAATCTTCCTCAAGGAGCTCACACTCCATGAGGGGGACACATCAATCAACTGCCCATATTTAATGTGAGTGACGAAATAGGAGTCTTGAGGAAATGCTCTGTGGTCCTGAGGAAATGTAGCGTGCTGATTGAGCTAAGTGAGCTGTTTCTATAAAGCAGACTTATGAAACCACTTTGTGTACATTTGTATGTCAGCTGCTCAGAGAGATCCCATAGCAAAAGCAAAACAAAAAAAGAAAAAGCAATGTCTCCACACACAACAAAACAGCTTGTGCTTCTTCAATGCATGTGTGTAGGATGACATTGTTCTCCATGTATCTTAACAGCGGCCAGGCATTCCGATCACCATGTGGAGAAGTACTGCGCTAGACAGGGAAGATCAGAAAGAAGGCAGACCGCTTTGTCATTGAAAAGTTAATACTTTTTGCTTTTCAAAGCCTTTGGGAATCACATCTTTCTATACACAATTCTCAGTATACTCTTCCAAAGAAAAGTTTATGTCATTAATGTTCTAGTCTCGTTTGCACTTCTTTTTAAGTCTTATTTTAAACAATTACGCAAATCTGGATTTTTTAACTAGATGTGAAAAGATGATCTAAAAATAGTGATGAAATTTATTTAAAATAAGAGAAAATACATACTTAACAACACATAGCTAGTAAATGTTTAATACCAACAGCAACTTCCAGAGGAAAAGTCTGATGGAAAATCTGATTTGTAGCCAGTCCCACTAAAATATAAATGTTCAGGGATTTGGGATTTTTCCCAGAGGAGTTAAATGAACAAGAAAAAATATTTTTAGGTAGGATCTAAACATGGCCACTGGCAAAAGATAAAAATGACAAAAACAAAAAAATACACTTTCTTCAGGATTAAAAAACACTTGTTTATGGCATGTGCCAAGGAAAACTATTTGCTTTTGCTTAGACATTTTTACATAAATTCAGAAAACAAAGCAAAATTCACAAATGTAAATCCTAACGTCTTTTTGAACTGTGAATAATAAATATCTATTATTTATTGATGTTGGTAGCCTGTATACTAGCTCATTTTTTCCCCATGTTATCTTTCATAGCTTCTTAAGTCTTAGAATGTGTAGCTCTTTTTTTTATCTCTTTCTCCCTTGGAGCCCAGGGGGTTGGGATTGTAACCTCTGCTAAGGCTTCTTTAGTTGACCCAAAGAACCTGCATCTGTTAAAATATTCTGGGCTATAGGTAGCAGAACCACAATAAAAGTAGTTTAGATATAAGGAAGTTATCATTTCACATAAGACTGAGACAGAGCGGTTTATTCAGCATTCAAGGACAGCATCAAGTGCTCAGTCTTCTCCTGTCCATCTGTCCATCTGCCCACTCAGCCCTTCTCAATGTGCTGGTTTGTTCTTCTCATGGTCCCAGATGCCTGCAGCAGTTCAAAACACCACGTACAGAGGAAACGCTCAGGGGACATCCCTGTTGCATATCCCTCTCTCGTGAGGAAATCATAGTAAACACTTCTCAAAAGCTCTCCAGCAGATTTTCCAATTTTTATTGGCCTGAGTCTGATCACAAGCCTATGATTAAGCACATCACTTAGAAGGGAAAGTAACACTACTACATTTTTGTGACCAATATGAGTCACAACGTAGGACCCACATTCCCCTGGCACATTCAGCCATTTAGAATGAGGGTAAATAAAATCTGGGATCTGTTATTAGCAAGCAAGGAGGAAGTGCCTACCAATTAGGCAACCAACAATGTCTGCCATATAGTCTATTTATATGTATAGGCACTATCAAATCTCCATCTGTATTATAAAAAGTCATTCTCCTCAGTAAGTCAGTTGCATAAGTGATTATAGGCAACTTTAGATAAGTGATATACCTTTTATAATATTTACTCACCTATGACTCATAGCTGAACCACATAAAATCACAAAATCCTAATGTAGCAGATCCTTGATAGTTGATAAACTGATATCTCTGATCAATTGAACTATATCTTAAATTTACTAGGGATGCTCACAACCTATGATAGCCTTTACTTCAATATTTATTTTTGGTTTTGAATATTCAGTTTCTTAAATGAAAAATAACTATACATAAATAGGGAAGTGACGCGTGCACACTCATTTCCTATTTCTCTATTCTCACATTATCCTGTTGGACTTTTGACTCAACCACCTGCAGCAGACCAAAATCTAGATGAAATCAAATATTGTTAGCTTCTCAGTATATATGCATTTTCTATTTGATCCCTTAAAAATCCCAGTACCAGCCAAAACCGGTTTGGCTCAGTGGATAGAGTGTCGGCCTGCGGACTGAAAGGTCCCGGGTTCGATTCCGGTCAAGGGCATGTACCTTGGTTGCGGGCACATCCCCAATGGGGAGTGTGCAGGAGGCAGCTGATCGATGTTTCTCTCTCATCGATGTTTCTGACTATCTATCCTTCTTCCTTCCTCTCTGTAAAAAAATCAATAAAATATATAAAAAAAAATAAAAATAAAAATAAAAATCCCAGTACCCCATCTGACCTATGAGAGTAAAAATAAAATCAAGAGGCATTCCAGAGAGCAGATCAGCAGAGGCGACTTCAGAGGCAGGAGATCTCAGCTAGATTCTGGACCAAACCCCATCCTCATGGTAACATCCTCACCCATTAGAGAGGAGACATGGGATGGGAAACCAAGAAATCTGGCCTCTACTGTCCTTGCTCTGAAAAAAAAAATCACTGTGGTGAGACCCTTTTCCCTCATGTTACAGATCAAAGGGTATAAAATCTTAAATGCAATCTAACTCCTTCCCACTAATGCACTGATTCACTCACATAAAAATATATGTTTATTGAGCATCTACTTGTGTCAAAGCACTACAATTACATTCTAGATGTGTGGAGAAAAAGACAGTCCCTACAATCCTGGAGTGAGGGAAAGTAATCAAAATGGGAAGTGATAGGAATGAGATAAGGATGATGATGAGGGAGAAGATAGAGCTATTTAGGATGATCAACAGATGAGGCCTGAGTGAGCAAGAATGAATTTGGTTAAACACACAGGGAGTTATAAGTAAAGGGATGGCCATGCAATCAAAATGTAGTCAGGCAGAGAGGAACACAGGAGCTAATCATCAAGGTAAACTAAGATAAGAGCTTTTACTTGAGTCCAAGTTCAATGAAGAGATTTTAATGATTCTATGAATATAGAGTGTTTCTGCCATAGAAGGTTGAGAACTGCAAAATGTGTTCTTGTCTCAGTACCCCTGCCAAAATCGTCATCAAATATTGCTGCCACAACCAGAGGTGTGCAGAAGAAAGAGATGCTTCCTTGAACTTTCCAATAACTGGTTCTTCATTTTAGTTTGCTTCCTCTTTCTTTTTCAAATCAAATTGGTAACAAAATGCTCTTGGAAGCATGAAAACAACAATAACACTTTCGAGCCTAGCAGAATTACATTTTGCTCCCACTCAATAAACACTGGCCTGTTTTCTAATATTTGTTTGGAGTCAGTACCCAAGAAAACCATAACCATGGAATTAGGGTCAAAATTAAAGAAAAGAGTTGGTTTAAAATGAAAGAATGAGGCTCATTTTTGAGGATTGACTATACTTTAGAATGAGAAAAGGGGGGAAGGGCTTTTAAGGAATCTTCTTCATGTGCATTTTCAGCTTCATAAGGAGAGAAATCTGGCAGCACAATGAGATGGATCATGGCTCTTAAAATACAAATTAAGACATTCCTCACTTGGTGGGGTTTCCAGGTTGCAAAACTATTGTTACTTTTGGATTTTAAAATGGTAACTCCTGCTGGCTTTGCTCAGTGATTGAGCATTGACCTATGAACCAGGAGGTCATTGTTCGATTCCCAGTCAGGACATATGTCTGGGTTGCAGGCTTGACCCCCAGTGGGGGTTGTACAGGAGGCAGCTGATCAATGATCTCTCTCATCATTGATGTTTCTATCTCTCTCTCCCTCTCCCTTCCTCTCTGAAATCAATAAAAATATGTTTTTTTTAAAGGTTACGTGTGTGTGTGTGTGTGTGTGTGTGTGTGTGTGTCTTTGTGGGGGGGGCACACAATATATGGGTTAATATTGTTGGAAGAACACATAACTAGGAAAACTTCTCAAGACTTTTTACCAGAATTTACTGGTAAATATAGATTCTTATTGTCCCTTACTTGTCCATCCTTTACCATACATCACATGAACTACTTCATTACAAGTGACCATGGGTGGCTATAAACCTCTGATGTCACAGGCATATCACTCTCTTTCTGCTGTAGTTTCTGCTGTGCATGAATATCACCATGTCCATAGTAAGCACTCAATATAAATTTGTGAAATTTTATTATGGAAAATCATACATGAACTTAAGGCTTTACAAAGTTTTCCATGTAAAGCATGCAGTTTTAAATATAACTCACACAGAAGCAATGAGAATCAAAGCAGATCATGGAATTATTATAAGTTGTAGCAGTAGCATGTATAATAGCTGCTATATTCTAGTATACTGTACAACTACTGTATGTTAGATATATTATTCGGTGTTTTACTCAAATTTCTGAGTAAATGCTGAGGCTTACAAGAATATGTAACTTTTCTGAAATGCAGGCAAACATTAGGGACAAAGGAGGGTAGGATGAAAAATGGGAAACAGAAACTGCAGCTGTAGTCACAAAGGTCATTTTTCAGAAAAGGTCACTCTAACTGCTTAAATGTAGTAAGTACATCTCACACCATCGTGATACCAGCATAAAGGTGATGTACACTTACCAAAGAATAGCGGATCTCAATATCCCTCAGCCATTTTCTGTGGAAAACTGTATCTATGCTTGTACTTTATCAAGCTTTCTTTATGCCCCCCCCACCACCCCCGGAAAACCACAAAAGGATTCTTTTTATCATTTGGCATAGGAATGCCACCAGAGCTTATGTTCAATTGTATCCTGAGGAGATTCTACACCTGTGACCTCATGTTGAAACAGCCTGAAAACTGTCCCCAGGGAGAACATGCAGACATATTCGGGAGAATAAAAGAACTGGACATTTTGCAAAAAACTAGATAGTTTGGTACCAATGTGTTTAGTTCTGGATAGTGCCAAGCAATCCTACCCTTTGTTTTTTCTGCTTTTTCTGTTTTTCATGTGCTCAACAAATATCTTCTCACTCGATAACCAGAGAAATCTCCTTCACAGTCTCCAAAGGGACCGACCTAAGAAATCCCTGAAAGAAACTGTAGCAGGCCCTGGAAGTCTCGGAGAGCCCAGGATGGAAACAGAAAAACCACAATTCACAATGACCAAATATTGGGGTTATGATGGCTGCTCTCAAAAGCATTATCCATCTGTGGGAAACTATTTCCAAATTTTCACTCTCTTGACTATAAGAGCATTATACACCCCTGCTCATGCTCATGTGACTCACACTGCCTCCTTGGAGGCTTGGCCCCATCATAGGCTTGGCCTCGTGACTTGCTTGGGCTAATGAAATATGACATGACATGCCATAGGTCTTAGCAGAGGTTGTAAGAGCGATTGAGCAGTTCCTTCAGCCTAGTCTCTTCTTTCACTTCTTACGTAAGAATGATGCGTGCCAACTAAAGACTGCTCCTTCAGCTTGAGTCCCAAAATAAGAAGACAAACATGGATTCACAACCGCCAACCTACAACTGCCACTTGTGATTATTAAATAAATGTCAGTGAGTGTAAGCTCCGGAGGTTTAGAGTTGTGGGATAGAATATCATAACATTATTGGTTCCTTTTTTATCTAACACAATGAATAGTGTTTAATCATACTTTAAGAGTCCAAAAAGGGCTACATGGAATAAAACTTGGCATTGACGTGAGGAGAACGTATGCTTACTTGGACAGCCCTCCTTAATGCACAAGTGATCCTCATATGGGAGGTCACAAATTCAAAACACTAACAAAAACACTGCCTTGCAGATAAGCATCATCTCAAAACCAGGCTCAATACCCATAATACTGGGAGCACCCTCCAGCCCCTGGGCAAATCCGTCGTGAGTAAACAGCATCCATTTTAATTTGTGAATCTTTCTTTCTTTGATTAAAGGATGATTTTCCAACACCCTATCAGAATTTCTGTTATACAAAATACACGCCCCTTTTTCATAGGTCTTAAAAAATGAAAACATACAGAATTTATGATCTAATAAGTAATGAAATTCAGATGAACTGTATAATGATTCCTCATTTTCTTTATGAAATCCACCAGTTGAACTCTTTGCGTTCAGGCCAGATGCTAAACAGTTGCTCTGGCAAATTATTAAATCAAATTTCTGGTTTTATGCAGAGTCTTTCAAAACATCCCTGATAGACAAAGAAACTTAGTACATTGCATATAATTAAATGTAAAAAGATTAATTTTTTAAAAAAAATCTAAATAGATGGTCAGTGTTCTCAATTAAACAGTATTAAACTGTAAACATTTGGGGCCATTTTTTTTCCGTATCCCTTAACCACCAGAATAAAAAATGACTATTTAGAGTACATAGTAGCATTATTTAGCAAAGGAAAGGGGAAAAATAAACTGATTTCACTGGACAATATTTGAAAATGAACTTAGGAAAACTTATGGGAATTAAAACCAACTGTTTCCGATGTGTGATTCCACTTGGTTGAGCCAGTGAGCTTCACCAATACAATTCCATATTCTGATATGAATGTTTAATGTACTAGATAACAGAGTTGTAGGAAAGTAATTCTTTTCTAAAATGCTATCCATCACGCTGCTGCAGTGCACTCTTTATTGACAAGGAATGCCAGGGCAATGGCAAGAAAACATTCACGTTCTGTGATAATATTTTGCACAATTAGGAAGCACATTTTACATCAAAGTCAACGGAAAGCAAAGCAAGCAAGAGTTACTTCCTGTGATAAAAGCAAAAATGAAAGATGGCCATTTAGTCAATCCCAAATAATGGCACCATTTAAACAAGTCTATCAATGTGTTTCTTCCTGTTCTTCATGTTTTGCATGTCACAGATGTTAGGAACCAATTCCAAAATTCACAATGGCAAAGTTCTTCAATATAACAAATGCAATAACAAATTATCAATTTCTTAAGAGCAACATAATTCCCATCATCAACGTTTTCTAAAAATCCCTTATGACCCAATGCACCATTTCAAATAGTTCCTGTTTTCCAAATTTTACTCTTTTTTAAATCCTTACCCATGAGATTCTACCAATGTATATTTTAATAGAATCTATATAGTTTTACCTTCATTCTGCAATATTACTTTCATTTAAGAAATGGTGCTGCCATCAGTAAAAATTCACCTAAAATTATCATTTACTGTACTGTGGGAAACTCTCAAGTTCCACTTGGAAAAGTCGTTAGTCAACAAAAATCAAAAGCAGCTTTACATTTCAGGGCTTTCGGAATTGTCAGGCTACTGCTTTATCAACACATGTACTTAAATTCATTTCTTCTACTGAATATCTTCCTCTAAAAATGTGTTACTCAATGACATGGTTCCACAGCACCCTGGAGGTCAGCTGTTAATAGCAAAGATGTATTATGATGTGCTTTTTTTTTCTAAGGAGTGAGAAAAATAACACATTGTATTACAGAGCTTCAATCATAGTCAATGTTTCCATTCATTTTAAAAACACAAAATTGAAACTAGAAGTACACAGAGAAGATAAAAATCTTTCTATAAAACTAACTAGAAAAAACCTTTCATTTCAACATCACTAGTGAACAATGGAGGTTCCTCAAAAAGTTAAAAGTAATACTATCAATGCAGCCACTATGGAAAACAGTTTGGTGGTTCCTCAAAAAAATTAAAAATAGCCCAAGCTGGCCTGGCTCAGTGGTTGAGTGTTGACCTGTGAACCAGGAAGTCATGGTTCGATTCCCGGTGAGAGCACATGCCTGGGCTGGAGACTTGATCCCTGGTGTGGGGTGTGGAGGAGGCAGCCAATTAATGATTCTCTCTCATCATTGGTATTTCTATCTCTCCCTCTCCCTTCCTATCTGAAATCAATAAAAAAAGATTTTTAAAAACAATACTACCATATGACCCAGCAATTCCACTTCTGGGTATTTACCTGAAGAAACCCAAAACACCTCCAATTATTTTAATCTAGCTGAAGGCTCTGATGGGTTTACCACAAAACTGTCTCAATTACTGCCATCATTAGGAATAGGATAGTCTATACAAAATTTTTTTCAATAACCTATATATATTCCCATGTTTTATTTTAAGCTTAATTAATGAATTTTCAATGTATTGACGCCTTTCTGCTTTTTCAAACAGAATAAAACATAACAGTGAAGTCATTTCCTGATAGTCAGGGTTTATTTATACTCTGTTTTAATCAATTCATTTATTTATTTGACTTTAGATCTGATGGAAGGTCTTGGCAGGCCACCTTTTTTTTTTTTTTTTTTTAATGAGTTCACTTTTCTTTTTCATAGATTTATGTCACTCTGCTATTTTCATAGTTTTTGCTCTCATCTACTTTGTATAGTTTTTCATTTCCTGTCAGTCAGTCACGTTTCCCCCCCAGGATCTGTAGGTGGGTCAGGAGTTCGTCTACGTTTATGAAGAACAACCTGGCTGTGAGATAAATAAGCATTTTAGAATTGTGTGTGAAGTCCAAAAAATGGGCTCCGAGTGAAAGGACAAGAGGGTTTCATCAAACAACATGCAGGGAGCTGGTTAGAGCCCAGACTGTGAAGAAATGCTGGGGGGCTCATACCTACTGTGACTGAATAACCACCGAGATCTCCTCCCCGGACTCAATATGCAGGGTAGTAACATACACACTATTCTTTGAAGAGATCAGCCAAAGAGGGAAAGTGATAAAGTCTATCTACTTAACTGATAGAATCATGTTCATGCCTAATTTCATATACTTGTATCTACCAATAAACACTGTGATACTTGAAAAAAAAAGTCTAGAGGCCTAAAAGCTTAAAGGTTTCTCTTTTGTTAAATGAGTACGCAGGATACTACATCAAAGAGGTTCTGCTTTGAGTTGTGCAAGCTGAGGATGAATGGAAGGAAGACTTCCACATTCAGAATTCTCTGTGTCCTACTTTTCCTGTAAACAATGCTTATTAAGCATTTCCAGTAGGTAATCCTTGACATTTCCTTATCTCTTGTCCTCTCCATCTGATAAAATAATTTACTCCTTTTTGTTTCTTTTACCTTCTGAGTATTTCTGGAATCCATCCACTTCTCCCCTGTTCCACAGCCGCCATCATCCGTTCTCACCTTGATCACCTGCTCTCCCCTCAGTACACAGAGAGTGTGCAGAGCAACCAAGGCCACTAGGCTCTTGCAGGGTTGGCTGTCCTCCTCCCTCTGGCTCCATCCATCTCCTGCAGTTCTCCAGACATACCCCCAAACAGAGCCACACTGGTCTTCCCTCAGGAAGAGGGAATTTCTGAATGAGTGCAGGAAGGAAGGAAGGGAGGGAGGGAGGGAGGCAAAAGGAAGTGATAAAGAATAAAGGAAGGGAAGAATTAGTGAATTAGAGAGAAGGAGCAAAATAGAGTTGGAAAGTGGAAGGCAGGGAGGAATGTGTTTATAGTAAATTAAAAAAAATCTGCTCTGGAATCAGGAAAGCTGGGTTTGAGTCCCAGTTTATTATAAACTTTCAACTGGGCATAATCTCCCCCCCCAACCCCGGCGCTCCCGCACCGCCGGGGGCGGGGGGGGGGATGTAATAAAGGTTAAGTAAGGTAATGTGTGTGAAATTCCTCTGTATACTGTAAAGCATTATACAAATAGAATATGGGAATGTAAGACATAAAATACCCAAGAGCCTATCATGCAAGTGATACAATTTAGAAAATAAAAGGAAGTGTGTGTTCAGTGGCTTTCAACCTTTCTTCTTCTCTCTCTACTGTTCCCTAGTCATCACTATATAAAATTCATCATATCCATGTAAAACAGGTTTCGACATTCTCCTAGCAATGCCTTATTATACTTATTTCCAATAGTAATTAAAAAAGCTCAGCCTCTGACCTCTCCCCATCCCTAGATTCTCAATTTGTGTCCTTCCTGCAAGCAAAACATATTCATTTTCTTAATATGTATAATCACTTTCATAAGAAAGTATTTCTAAACAAAAGTATTTTTTAAATTTTAAAACAAATATAATCAGAAAAAAAGTTATAAGATACAAATTCCCAAAGGTTAGAATATCAACAAATAATAGCATTAAATTTTAAGTTATTTCTGATTATTTAGGGAACATCATTTTCTATTTCTGAACAACCATTTCCTTTTCGTTTTATTACATTAAACAAGAAGCAACAGCAAAAGAAATATATAGAACAGATCTGCTTTCTAGGTTAGAAAGCAATTTACCACACAGTATTATACCAAGAATATAGAATCATACTTTATCATATCCATGTAAAATAGTTTTAAAGGAAGCATATGTATGTGTAGATAGAAAATGTTTTATAATTATCTATCCCATGTTTATTTTCCATTGGATAAAATTATAGCCACAGTAAACTCCTGATGATATAGTAACCACATTTCTCTAGGGATAGCAGCCAGGGTTTATATTTGTTTGCTCTATTTCTCCACAATGCAGAGTTGTCTGAAAGCTATGCCAATAATAATAAAAATGACTACCTCCGATTAGGAGCACTCAGACAGCGTTATGTCCATGTGTATAAATTGCAAGCCAGGCATTCATTTTAACCTACTTGCGTTGCCTTGCTACTGCTATCCTATCAACCTGAAAAGCTCGGAACTCAAATTCTTCCAAAGAACTGCCAGACTCAGTTAAGCCAAGAAAAGGAAAAAGAAGCCAATTATGAATTTCATTACTTCCACACTTCTCCTCAGGAGGAACAGCAGATGAAAGACCATCGAGAGAGAGAGCGAGAGAGAGAGAGAGAGAGGGGGGGGGGGGAAGGAATGAAAGAAGGAAAGAAAGAAAGAAAGAAAGAAAGAAAGAAAGAAAGAAAGAAAGAAAGAAAGAAAGAAAGAAAATCTCATAGCATTGAAGGGCTCGCGATAAAACCAGGCCTTACCCTAGAAGTTCTTCTGAAATTAGACAGGGTTGGCAGGGAGGTTTGAAGTGTATTCCAAGGTAAAACAACTTCTTACTGCCTTACCTTCTCCTTTGTTTAGTCTGATTCTAATGTTACTGTAATTATTGGATTAGTGATTCATTTTCAAAGCCAACTTTACAGACTTGAAATAGCTTTGCAAAAACATATCATATTTCAGTGCAAGAAGACAAGTGTTCATGGTTTTGCCAATTCACTAGAAGCTCTTAAATTGGGCATTTTCCTCCATCCCTGAGGAAGCTTTGAAGTTTAAAAAAGACAAAACTTTATATATTTAGGAAACAGAGTGATTATCCCCAGGCTCTGAACTTGAGTCAGAAGAAAAGCGCTCACCTCAGGAACACTGCGCCACGCAAGACTGAAGATGCGTGGGCAGATGCCAGGCAGAAACGGGTGCCAGAGCCCTTTGATGGAAATCCAAGGTTTCAGAAAGGTACCCAAGCAAAACACAACAAACAATGAAAGTTAATTGCCAGAGGCAAGGCTGTCTTCATAATGGATGGCATCTGCAGGGTTTACCATCCAGTGTTAATTAACTACGGCCAGGCGGGGACTGCCTCCTGATTTCACCAGGGACAACTCCTAAGCAGCAACTCTGTCCCCAAGTGGGTGTGGTCCTCTTGTGCCACTGTCCCCACTGGAAGGGCAAAGGGAATCCCACACTTTCCACAGCACAAAACGAGGGGCCTGAAGAACCGAAACGGCAGTATGGGATCAAGCAGGAAAGCACTGAGCTTTACTGTTAGCAAGGGATCCGCTTCAATCAATTAATGATTTAATTACCTAGACTAATTAAGATCATGAACAACAGCAAGCCTACAATCAATTAGCTTTAGCCAAACTTTCTATTTTGAGACTAAAAGACGATGCTCTTTTACTCGGTTTCTGCAGTACAGCGTGTGGGTGCGTTAGAACAAATGAAGGGGAAAGAATCCTACATAACATTAAGCAAAAATGCAAGGTCACTTGAATGATTCTGAGGTGAAGGAGGCGTGTGGAAAGGGTTACCTGGATAGGATGTGGATATCTTAACATTCCATCAGAACTGAGATTTTCTTTTATTTTTTATTAGAACTGCATATTTTTTTTTATTTTTTTATTAGAACTGCAGATTTTAAAGAGAATTGCATCCCTCTCAAGCAAGCAATGGACCAAAGACAGCAATGTGTCCCTTGGTCATGCTGCCTCTGTGATTTCAGTTATTTCAAAGGAAGCACGTGAGAATACAAAGCCTTTCGAAATCTACCCGACAGTAGTAGTGTGCTTTGACTGCATTGTTCTCGGGGCCAAGTGTTCTTTAAATTACTTAGTGTGACCTAAGAAACTCATAAATTTCATAGGAATGTAGCACAAACAAGGAGTAAGGGGGAAGGGGCTCAAGCCTGAAGACAAAAGCAATTAAAGTTCTAGCCATTCTCCCCTCCTTCTAATTCTACTTTGGAATTTAAGGTTTTATGGTCTCTTTCCCTCATTTTATTGGGTGTTCCTCAGAGGGAGAAGGGGCCTCGTACTATCGTGTTAACCATGGGCCCTATGGTCCCAATTATAGCATGATCAACTACTGTTATCTAGAATCAGTCATTTTAAATAATTCTTTCCCAAACCAAAAACAGGCAAGGCAGACCAGTGTCGTAATCTGTCCCACCCACCACATCCCTCAGTTTACCTAGGTTGGGTGTGCATTTTCTCTCTTAGAACAAGAGTGAGTCATAATATAGGTTTCCTTGTACAGTGCCTGTATTGATGCACTATGCTTATAGTGGATGCTCAAACTTACCCATGGTTGAAAGGCACTTAGCTTAGATTTTATTCCTTACAGACTAAGCCAGCTCTGCACCAAGCAAGGAAACTGATGCAGTTTTCAAAAGTCACCTGAGGTACCTCTGAAATGAAGAGAGGATCTCCACCCAACATAATGGATGCTCTGTATAACATTTACATGTGTTCTTTAATCAGCCAAGGAGTTAACGGGAACCTACCACATGTCAGGCAATGTGCAAATGCATCCGGAACATAGAGAAAAGCATCTAGACCCAAATGGGAGGGCATATCTCTAAAATCAAATTCAGAACTCAAAAAGGAAAAACAAATGTGACTACAGTTATACAATAAGGGAGCATGCACAGAACAGGGTTCCTTTACAGTCAATAAAGACAGGGCCAATAATTATAATAGAGTGTGGTGCATGAATTCCATATGTGGTCTCTGAAGTCACACTAGCTAGGTATGAATTATCATTTACCCTATCCTACATTCACGGATAACCAAGGTTTCTAAAGCACAGGAGTGTTGCAGTGATTACATGAGGTAATCCTCATATAGCACAGGGCATGCACATTCTAGGTGCTCAGTAAACGTTAGCTCTTCCTATTATTAACACTAACTAATAAGGCCTTTTCCTGGCAATAGTGGGCAATGTGTGCCCCTCTGAATGGGTTTCCTTATAGCCCTTTGCAGGAAAGCGAATCTTTCCAAGTCTCAGCTCTCACAAATTTGCTGGGGCAAATATTTAAATAGCTCATGTTATTAGCAATTAACATGTAAGAGCTAAATCAAGAGGCTATCAACATTATGTCCCATTTATCATCATGAAAAGTATTTTAAAATCAGAATAAACAATAATTCATGTGAATATAATCTATTAAATATCATGAATAAGTCTTTTATTTAAAAAAAACTTTACATGTGAAGGACCTTCTAACACTGGTGATCACAGAATTATTCTCAGAATCTTTATCAGGTGAATAATATTAGACTTAGGGTTAAGAGAGAAATAAAAATTCACCTTTGTAAGCATTTTGATCATCAAAGCATATAGCTTTCAAATAATATTTCCACTTTGTTAAAAAAGATTTTTTTAAAAACTATGTTTCTTATGCTTGATGTGAAAGTTTATTTTAATGTAAAATATATAAATTGCCCAATTCATAATGTTATTAATGTCAACTCTTTAATTCAACATACTTGATTAAATAGTTGTTAAATACCATTATAAAACATTATAAAATCTCACTACCAATATATATAAGATAATAATATATTTCACCAGCAATATAACATAATTGTCTTGGTAATTAAGGAAGCTCATTTAATTCTAGTGCTAGTTTATTCAAACATGTAATTACAGTATATAACTAACAAGTACTCTTTTTAATCAAATATATAATTATTAAAATATTTCTGAGAAATATAATTGGCATATTATAAATATATTTCTTTCATGACTACATAAACCTCAATAAGCACACCTTTAAAAAGGCCTGGTTTAATTAGCATACAGTAACACTAGCCTTGAAATGAAATGAAATCCTTAGGAGAAATGACTAATTTGAAGCATAATTTTATATTACCTAAATATAATTACTAAACCTCGCCAAGTAAAAATAATAAAGAAAACCCTAGAGAGATGATTTACCAAAAATAAAATGATTACATGTCTTCAAGTATTAATTCTCAGCTCTGATTACACAAGAGGACCACCTGGGGGGCTTTTATAACACCATTAGCCTGGGTCCCATCCACAAAATGCTCATTCAATTCATTGGGAGTAGGGCCCAGACATCTGTGTTTTTTGTCAGTTTTGAAAGTCCATAGAACACTGCATCAGAGACTGGTTAAAATTTATTTTTCTCTAGTCTATAAATGTTTATAGCAACTTTATTCATAATTGCTAAATATTTGAAACAACCCAGATATGTTTCAACTAGTAAAGGGATAAACAAACTGTGTACACATATATACAATGCAATGCTACTCAAGAAAAAATCGATGGATTCATGCAACAATATGGATGAATCTTAAATGCATTTTGCTGAAAGAAAAAAGCTGGACCCAAAAGACTACATACCGGGGTGGAATGAGGAATGTCTTAGGTGTAGAAACATAATTGTAGTGGTGGATATACAAATCTATGCATCTGTCAAAACCCACAGAACTATGCACCACAAAGGATGAATTAACTGCATATCAATTTTTAAAAATCAACCAAGATGTGGGGTGGGGGTTGAGAGATGGGGGGAAGAGATGGAATGCAGACGGTGACAAATCGCTTTGCCTTACAAATGTGTCACATAACTAGACTGAAGAAGATAGGGAAAGAGCTGTTCTAAGTAATTGTGGAAAATAGCATTTTGACTAAATATCATTGTGAGGCAAAACATAGCCTATAGCAACAGCACCTTCTTGTTCAGAATGGAAAAGAAAAGTCATTAACAAAAAAATGTTTTGTCATTTCTATGACAAATATTTTAATTTGCTCTTTATCAATTAAATTGTGTGAGTACTTAATAATAAACAAGCTATTCTTAAAATCTAAAAGGTTTTGTAAAAATCTTGTACTGGTGTTATTTTAACCACTGCTGTTTTTCTTTTTCTTTTTTTTTCTTTTTTAGGGGGTGGGACAAAATGATGGGCAGTATGGGAATGACAGGCTTCCTAAAAGTGGGAAGGTGGACAGTGATTGCTTCATGGATCCAGAAAAATAAACATATACGAAGCCAAGGGCCAAGTTATTTAAAATGCAGCAGTGGCAGAGGTAGTTCCAGCAGGAGACAATCAATTTATTTAATCAGATAGCTGATCGCCTAGCTGATATGTATGTTATTCTACTGTATTAGGACTTTCATGTTAATACAATTTGAATATATAAAAAGAATACTGATTTTTAGTATGAGAAAAGTCTCAGAATAAATAAATGCATTCTTAGAAACCTATGTGTATGTGCGCTTTTCTTTAAATCTCTAAAACAGGATTTGAAAAAATTAAAAATTAAAGACTTAGAACAAACTCTCACAACTGCATAGCTAAGAGTCCAGTGCCATAATTCCAGGCTCACACAAATATTTGATTTGAACTCCGGTTATCTGATTTGTTCCTGAATGGAGTCCCCATCTTATCCACCTAACATCATCACCCACTGCCACTGGATGGAAGAACTGTGGTGAAAATTACTAAAGACTGACCTGTGAGGTCCACAGTGACTCAGTTACAACCTTTGTCTCAGTTAATCTATCAAAATACTACAGGCCATTGTATCCTGTTGAATTACTATTGGCCAATGAATGCTTGGCTTTATGTTTACAGCCTAAGTAAATATGGGTGGATCAGATAGGAACTGGGCCACAACCCTAACTTTTCCATTCATTTTTCTTTGTATGCACAGAAATCTATCACTTTAGTAGAGGGCTTTTGCACCTGAACTATCACTGCCACAAAAAGCAATGATAGACTTTACATATTGTAACCAGAGCAATCCTAATAAACCCCAAATACTAGCCTTTTCCTTTGCTGTGCACTCCCTTTTTATTCCTTTCTTTTCAGATACAAGTTATGTTCTCCTGGCCTCAGGGCCCTGGCACAAGCTGTTTTTGCTGCTTGTAGAAAACACGTCCCAACATCACTGGTAAACTTTTCTATATTCACTGGGATCTCAGTTTACTACTGTTCCCGGGAAACCTGACCTCTGAACTAGGTCAATTCTCCCCATTGTAGGCTCTGCACCAGGTCCTCTCACTTTATGCCTTTATATTTGGTCCAGGTATTCCCCTGGCTATTCCTCAAATGTGTCCAGCAAGCTCCTGCCCTAAGGTCTTTGAACTGGCTGTTCTCACTGCCTAGAATACTTTTCCCCATGAATAACTTCCTACCTCTTTCTTTTTTTATTATTATTACTAGAGGCCCGATACACGAAGATTCGTGCAAGAATGGGCCTTCCTTCCCCTGGCTGCCGGCACTGCCTTCGCTCTGGCTGGAGACGCCTTTCCGCCTTCCCACGCTGCCCAGAGGCCTGGAGCAGCTGGGGTGGTGTGGAACGTCTGTGTCGTCGCTATGGCGACGACGCAAGCCTCCCGCCCGCCCCCAGCACCTCAGGGTGCCTGTGTATGCAAATTAACCCACCATCTTTGTTGAGTTAATTTGCATACTCACTCCTGATTGGCTGGTGGGCGTCGCAAAGGTATGGTCAATTAGCATGTTTCTCCTTTATTACTGTGGATTTTAAATTTTATTGGGGTGACATTAGTCAAATTTGCTTCAATGTCAGCTTCTCAATGAAGCTTACCTTGACCTGACCACCAATTTCAAATTGAATCTGAATCAACCCCTACACACATGCTTGACATTGCCCTACTCTGTTTTCCCTATAATGCTTATCACTTTTGAAAACACAATATGCTATTTATAATTTGTACTCTTTATGGTGTGTAGTATTCTATTTCATAATATTGAGCCCTTAGAATGTGACCTTTATGGTGCAAATTTATTTATTTATTTACTTTGGTTTTTGGTCAGTACTGTATTCCAAAAGCCTAGAATAAGGAGACTATCTCTGGAATAAATGAATTTCTTAAGTCCCATATATGCAAAACATCTGGAAAGGAAAAAAGGAGGGTACCCAGATTTCAAAAACCTCAGCAACATCTGTGAATTAGAATAGGACAGCCAAAAGACCTCGGAAGAAAATAGCCTTGTGTAAATTTAAGGCAAAGAACTAGAAGGCATTGGCTTCTAAGCACAGAGGAAGCAGCAAATCCTGCAGCTACATCTACCAATTATGAGGCCTGAATCATTGTCAGGTACCTCCGACACCTTATCCCAGGTATTCCTCAAGAAAACAAGTGCAGGAGAAGGTTTGTATTCCCATTTTACAGATAAGCAATCTGAGGTTAGACTGTAAGCTATAAGGACATAGGCCCTGCCTATCTCCATCTTGTTCATTCATATCCCCAGCACCCAGCCAAATGCTGACAAGTCCTAGGCACAGACTATATATTAGCTAAATTAAAATATATGTGCTCTGAGAAGTTAATAAACTTACCCGTTACCACCCCACTAGTAGATAGGAACTCTATTTATTTAAAAGTCAATGCTCTTTCTACCACACCTTATTTCTTCTGAATAAAATTCTAAGACATACATAAACCTACAAAAAATGCAGAGTACACATCAACTATATATCACAGTAATTTTTCAAGGCATTTCAACACAGCAGAGGGACATATATAAATTGGTGTTTCTGATGAGCATCACCCAAATAATGAGGCAACAACCATGCTTCATTTGAACTATTTAATACTGAGAACTGAAAGGTACATTCTAGAGTATATTCCATTAAAAGGGATAAGGCAAAAAAGTTTTAGCAACCAAATCTTTAGCCTTCATACTATGAGAAAGTCATTCTCACAGAACTACCTTATAACCCAGACAAGGCCTTCGGAATGAAATGCTGTGTTCACCCTGCTGCTCACGTGGGCAGTACCCTTCTGAGCACCAGCCTTTGAAATGCTGATTCACTGGCTGAACAACTGTTCCACTGGTCGTTAGCCTCCAACATTCTGAGGCTTCTCCGTGGTAGCCAGAGCAGCCCTGGAGAGACAACGCGCTCCAGCGGCCAAGCTGACTTGACTCCAGCAGACAGAGAAACCAGGTGGAGAGAGAGCGCGTGGGAGCCTTTGCCCAGGCCTCAGGCTGTGAGGGCCACCCAAGGTCCTTAACCCTGGGACTGTGAGAACACACAAAACTGGGAAGGAAAGGACATAAAGGAACAATTATCATCCCCAATTCACATTCACCAGAACGAACTATATAATTGCAGCTAAAGTACTTTACATGTGTCCTTCTGCTTTGTTTTAGGGTGAGAGATAGCCAGTAATGGAATCCACTCTCTAATTCACTTTCCACAAACAGAATCAGCTTCCATGTTTGCTGCTGGTGCTTTAACATTTCTGCTATTGTCAAACCACAGAAAGGGCCGCAAACTGCATGGATTGGGAAGTTGTCTTTAATTTTACAAATTTCTGTTGAGACCCTACACAGAGGGTGAAAACGTGTGGGTCCTAGAACAGATCCATCCCAAAGGTGAGTTTCCATGGCCTCACTATTGTTATTGCTTAACAGTTTCTAATTCAAGCCAGTGTGTCAAATTGCAAGATGTTTTCCATATAAATCTAGATTTCAAGGTTCTCTAAGAAATCCAGAAGACCCTGGACATGTGTTCCCAGTGGCAACACAAGGCTGGTGGTTGCTTCCCTCATGACAGGCTTTTCTAAGAGTTGGACTGGCCTGCTTCAATGATGAATCTTACTTGACTGGTCAAGGTGGGCATTGATTTTGCTACCACTGACTGTAATCAAAGCCCAGTAACAGAGCGGGGAGGGAGGAGAAGGCAGGATCTCAGATGAGTAAAGGCACTTGTCCTAGGCATGGAAATGAGAATGTTAGCTAACTACTAAAAGTAATGTATGGCACCTATGGAAACTATTGGGAGAAACACAAAAACTATAATAAAGTGCATTAGGTGTATCGGCAGAGGAGAGATGGGGTGCAGGAGAAATACACAAAGAAGTGTGCACGCCTCTCTAGCTGTTCCCTCTATGGCTCATCCAGTACTTACCAACTCAATCCATCACAAAATCCTGCACGTTTTTAATCCTCTTGAATAAATTTTGTATCTGGCACCTCCTTATCCTAGAAGCACAGCCACAATTCAGACATTCCTTAAGACCCTTATCCAGCTTGAGTTTACAGCAGTCTCTCAACTGGTGTCTCAACCTTAAATTCGTCCTTCAAACGACTGTACCCAGTGATATGTTGAAAATGTAAGTTGGACCATATCATTTCCCAGTTTAAAAGTTGTCATTGTTTCCCCTATAAGTTGGTAATATCGGGCTGTGCTTGAGAAGGAAATGAGAAATATTTTTAAAAGTATCCGTGCTTGGTCCTTACATTTTGACTTAACTGGTCACTGTGGGACACAGACAGCTATATTTTATCCCCAAGTGATTCCCAAGTATCATCAGGTTAAGAATCACTGACCTACCAGACAAGCTACAAGCTCCTTAGCTTCGACTTAATGCCTTCCAGTATGTTTTCTGTCTCCACCGTACCTGCTAATATTCCCTCCAAATTCCAACAAGTTGCCTCCAGCAATACCTTGCTCCTATGTCTACCATTGCATGCACTTGCCCCCGCTACTCTGAGGGCAGTGAGGGATGCTCTGTCTTTTCTCCAAGTGCCTGAGGCATAGCGGGCACTATGTAAGAGTGGCCGAAGACCTCACAAAAGATGGACCTGGAAGAGTAGGTAACACATGGGATAGCTATGCTGGGTAATCAGAAGGGGGAAGGGGCAATACTAGCCAAGCTGGAAAAAGACAAAGCACTTCTTGAGCGAAATGGAATGTTGGTGAGCATAAGTAATTTGTGGAAGCTTCTTTCCAGCTACAAAGCAGAGCCTGGTGGCCTGGGTAAACACACCAAAGGGAAGTGAGCCAATTTATCCCCTGCTCAATGGTGGTGTCAGGCCCATTTGTTAAACTGCAAACTCTCTAGAGAAAATAGATCCCAGAATACAAGCAATTGTTTTATTACAATTATCATAATACCCTTCCTGTTTCCATCTCCCCCTGCACATCAGGACGATGAAAATGCAAGAAGAATTATGCATTCTGCAATTGCTAAATGGTCTTTTTATATCCCTTTGCTGATGTAGTTTTGATTATTTCAGAAACAGTAGTTATTTCTCCACCACGGTTTCTGCCGCTTCCTTCACATGATTCACGCGGTGGGACTCTCATTCTTTCCCTTGAGATTTTGCTCCGTAGTTGAATAGACTTAACCATTAGTCATTTTCCTCCACATTCGGCCAAGATTTTTATTTAATCTAATTAGCCGTACGTCTTCATACAACTCTAAACAACCTCATCCTTAGAAAAATATAGTCATACCCTTCATACATTTTCAGAAACTGGTGCCTCCTACCAGCTGCCAGGACAAACTGGCAGGAGTTGGTTGTTGAAATGTTCCCATGTGAGTCAGGGATTCCAATTGCAACCAATTGCAAGCCACCCCCTCTTCATGCCCCATAAAGACTTTCCAATTAGCTGACATCTTGGATCACAAGTGGTATTTCTGAGCATTGCTACTATACCAACGGTGCTTTCTTGGTAGAGTTTTGTTTTGCTTTGGTTTTATGAGCACTGAGATGGTACAGAGGACACCTGTACTGGAGCACCTATGATGTGATCAAATTCTCCATGACATTTCTGCTTTCCCCAGCCTTTATGAAACCAATATCAGGCTTCGATACCCATGATTACAAATGTGTTTCTTTACAGACCCCGTTACAACATTCCCAGCAAATGTAACATGTCTCAACACTTTTTTCTCAATATTTAAGAAGTTCATAGCTCCAAATGTGAGGCTCGTGTTGCAACAAAAGCTATCCCATAGCTGATAAGTTATTCATTTTTTAGGAATTTGCTGTCTGAAGTGGTACTAACAGCCAGTTCCTGAAGCACCCCCAAAAGACATAAAGCACAGTAACATGCAAAGCTTCTTCTGCATAAATTGTAAAGGTTAAATGCTATTAAGCATCTCTGTTTGTCAAGAGATGTGTTCCTTGAACTTATTTACTCTCATTAATCTGCTCCCGATAAACATTACTAACAAAGCAAAGTGTTAAAAGAGGCTAATCAAACACTTCTCCTTCCCTTAACTAATCTCCAGGTTAAAATAATGTCCTCTGCTAATATACCTTCTTCACATTCTACTGTCTGGGGAGAACCTGTGTCAGGTCAAAGGCAGGTGTCATCAGCCATGAACCTTAGACCAAATGTGGCTCACTGCATGTGTTTGTAAATAAAGTTTTATTGGAACATCGCCACTCCTATTTATTTACATATTGTCTGTGGCTGCTTTCTTGCTATAAAGGTAGTGTTGAGTAGTTGTGACAGAGATTACAAGGCCCATAAAGTTAAAATGTTTACTGTGTGGTCCTTTACAAAAAAAACACATGCTGACTTCTGGCCAAGAGTCACTGCAAATGTGTCAAGGTTTCAGAATTTGAGCACCAGGTCGGGCTTTAACTGGTGTATATCAATGTGTTTAATCTACTAAAAAATGTACTGCCTTTAAATGCTTATTACCTAGAACTGTGGTCGGCAAGCTGCGGCTGGCGAGCCACATGAGGCTCTTTGGCCCCTTGAGTGTGGCTCTTCCACAAAATACGACAGCCTGGGCGAGTCTATTTTTGAAGAAGTGGTGTTAGAAGAAGTTTAAGTTTAAAAAATGTGGCTCTCAAAAGAAATTTCAGTCGTTGCACTGTTGATATTTGGCTCTGTTGACTAATGAGTTTGCCGACCACTGCCCTAGAACATCTTCTGTGTTACACTTACCAGGATAAGTTAGAACAAAGCAACTCCAGGTCCAAGGCCACTGTAAGCTGGTAGGTACTTCATTTTAATGACTACAATCACCATGTGTTTTAGTTATGTGTTGCTGTGTGTCAAACCAACTCAAAATTTGCTTAAGGCAAAGATTTCCCTGCCTAGAATTCTGCCATTCAGGCTTCAGGTGGGCGATTCTCCTCCTCTCACTTGAAGTCACTCACATGTCTTGTAGTCATCGGGAGGAGGCCTGAAAGCCAAAATGGCTTTGCTCACATAGCTGCCTGTGCAGCTGATAGGGCTCCAATACCTATGGGCTCTCTGGGCATTGCTGTCTGCCCCAGGGTCCCTCCAGCATGCTGGCTGGGCATCCTTCTATGATGACTCAAGGTGCCCTGGAATGGAAATGGAGGCTCCCAGACTTCTAAGCATTAGGCCCTGGGCTGGTGTAGCATTAGGCACAGGGATGGTGCAGCATCACTTCTGAATCATTGTTTTGGTCAAAGCACATCAAGGGACCAGCCACATTCAAGGGGACAGGAATCTGACTTTACCTTGAGAGACGCTGTAAAATATTTCAGCCATGGATTCCAATCCGCCGCATCATAAGCGTCATGATTACAGTGATAAAAATCCGAAGCCTGATGTTACTGTGGACAATTTAGAATCAAACTGACCGGTAAGAGCAACAAAGAAGCCTAACAAAAAATGAAAATTATTTGATAATGAAACACTGGTTGCAGAGAGAGAGACTGTAAAATTTTCCAAGTCAACAGTGGATTCTTCTTTTTTTTAATTGAAATGGGAAAGAAGCCTTTCTAAAAGTCATGCAATGCCCCTTAAACAGTACAGAAACTGTGGGCATGACATAATCTTTTCTACATGACTGACTCCTCGTTCTGACCCTCCGTGAGGTTCCTAGACACCTACGGTGCAGATGTACCGCAGGGCCTCCTGGGTGGTGGCATTGCTTGGGCCTCTGTGCACATTTTGGCTGCTGTGCATTTTTGTGCATCTTATGCCGGCTCTTTTTAACTGTTTTGTCACCTCCCTGGACAGGAGTCAGGAGAGCTAAGTTCTAGGTTTTTCTCTATCACCTAGGCATCTTTTTGCTTCAGGAAGGTCATCTGCTTTGACTGTAGGTTTCCTTTGTCTATAAAGTGGTGATGATAAAATGTACGCTCCTAGAATATACAGGAACAAATTAGATTACAGATACAAAGTGTTTAAATCATTATATAAGCAAGGGGATGGTGTTATCGGAGACATTACTATGAGAAAAATCGCATTTTATTGCTAAAATAAACGGAAACTAATACATTAACAAATTAAATGTCTATACTATAAAATAAAGAGTTAAGATAACAATGGCTAACATTTATGTAGTACTTATTATGGATGGGGCATAGTTCTAAGCACCGAACACTGGTTCATATTCCATCTTCACTGCAACCCTACACCGACCATGCCATGCTCCAGGCAACAAAACTGCAACGTGAAGAAATGAGGCAGCCTGTCTTTGGTTTTACAGATATGAAACAGATCTATGGATGTTCTTTCCCAATTTGCACTGCTGATTTCAAGAACCTGTGAAAGGTCTATTGTATTTCTGCCAAAATTTCCCCCTTCTAAGCCCCATAGAAGCTAAAGGTCAGTGTCTACCTCTCCTAACCTCTGCCCTAACATTCTCCTCCAAAGCTTACACACCATGAGTGGTTCTCAGCCAGGGGTGATTTTGCCCCCAGGGGGCATTTATCAATGTCTGAAGACATTTTCATTGTCACAGTTGGGGGGCTAAGGTGCTTCTGGGTAGAAGTTAAAAATGTTGCTGTACATTCTAAGCACTCTCACAACAGAGAATTGCACAGCCCCAAATGTCAACAGTGCAAAGCTTGAGAAACCCTGGGCTACTCTGATGCCATAAATACAGCACGGAGTATCGCACATACGTTGTATTACAAGTCTATCCTATGGGCACTTTGTTCCATTTGTTGCTGCTCTCAGATATGTATTGCTTAATTCCTTAATGTGAAAACCATTTCAATCAGTGAAAATGCTAGACAGCGCATTTCTGTACCCATCAAGCATTATCGTATGTACAATGGGATGAAAACTAACCTTCCCTAAGTACCTGCCACGTATTAGGCACATAAAGGGTCTCATTTAAACATCACAGAACCCTGTGAGAACTGAGAGCATCTCCAAAGGGCCAGAAGAATTAGAAACCTGTTCCAGGTAAGCAGGAGAGCCATCATTTAAGCTCAATCTAGTTGATAACATGTACTGTCTCACAGAAAACACATGTAAGTTATGGTTTAATAATCCATATTTTACTTATTACCCTACATCCTCATTGGGCTTATAACTAAGTCCAAATACATTAAATCACATAAGCAATAAGAATTTCTTTCCCAAATGGAAGAGGTTTACCAGATAAGATTTTAATGCTGTCATCTACAGAGGAGATACAACCCAGGGTCACCTAGGGACCCTACTGCTATAAACTTCGCTAACAGAAGCATATAAAGAACAGACCTGCTAATGTTCCCTCCTTTCCTGCAAGTCTAAATGGCCACCCCCTCCAATTGAAACCCTACTTTTCATATGTACCCCCACCCCTAGTTCTCAGCAGGCATGGACACTGATGACAGGAAGTGTACACTTAATTACATGCTTCCGACATAAAACTATCATCAGCTCTAACAGAAAAACAAAACTGTCCGCAGCTAAAAGCACTTTTGCTTTTGTTAACGGAAAGCTTTAGTGTCCAAAGCCTACCTTGGCTGGTACGAGGGAAATTTCAATTAAGCTATTTAGACAATGAATTTATAACTTGCTCAGGAGATCACATCTACCTTTCAATGTACTATCTGTGAAATATGTATTTTGTTCCAGTAAAGGATAGTAGTGCCCAATTCAAGTTTCACAGTAGATATCTCAAGAACATACCTGTTTCAATACATACTTGCCCAGCAATCCAAACTCCTTACAAGGCCTACAGGGTCACATGGCCTGGCTGGTCCCATCCCTGCTCTCCTACCTATCTCTTCTCACTTGCTATGTTCCAGTCTCCTGGGCCTTACTTTGTCCTTTAAGCACACGAGGCTCCTTCTTACCTTAAGGCCTTTGCAAAGCACCATTCTGTCTTCCCAAGTGCTCTGATGCCCCACTTTTTCATGGCTGATTCCCTCCCATTATTCAGCCTAAGTGTTCTATCTCACTCAGCATTACCTTCCTTGATATAAATGAAGAGGTGCCATCTCCTCCCTTAGTACCCTCCCTTACTTTCATGGCACATCACTCTGTTTTATTATCTTTGCAGCATTTATAACCATCCAAAGTCACTCTGTTCATTTACCTTTTGTTCATAACCTTGTCTTGCTGAACCTCTCCTCCCTCATCCCTCCACTGGCAGCCCCACTTCAACTGAATGTAAATTCTTTGATAACAGGAATCAGGATCTGGCTTATTTGGGGCTCAAAGTAAATATTTACTGAATGAAATATTACTTTTAAATTGAATTTTGTGATTTAAATTTACTTTTCAAGTAAAAATATGGATATTGGAGGGGTTTCTTTGTGTCATATGACGGATCTTTTTAATGATAAGCAAATTAAAGCAAATTTATTTTTCTCTCACTCCTTTATAAGCATCTTAAACATTTAATAATAACAGAAAACAATTAAGAAAGAACTACTGTGTATTTACTTTTATAGATTATGCTTTCTGTATTTTTAACTCTAATGTACTGTGTGTTGTTTTTTTAAACTAAAGATTTAAGTACTTAGTATATTTTAATGTCACACTTAATGATTGTCACAATATTGTTGTGATATCATAAAACATATTACACACTGTAGAGTGAATTTAAAACTTTTGTCAGAGATGAAAACTTGAAACATCTTTTAAAGTAAGACATTGAACTTCACTCATAATTTTAAACTGATTATGTACTCAGCATTTTCTTTACAGATATTAATATAAATGTAAGCTTAAATAATATTACCTTAACTTACAAAGTGGGGCTGTAAGAATGAGCTGTGTATAATATTTTGGGGGAAACATAATGCCATGTCAAAGAAAAAAAACACACAAAACCAACAGATTACTTGTATGGTACTGTAATATTGAATAAGCATGAGGTCCCTTTTTGGCTTGGTTTTCTCTTTCATTCCAAATTATAGTAATCTCTTGGCGCCTCAAGTTTTAGGAGAATGTCCCTTCACATACGTCAACTAAAATGATTTTTTTAAGTGTCAAAGCATTCCAGTCTCCCTCCCCTCCTCTACTCTGGTCCCCTGCCCCCCTTCTTCTCCATAACTTCCAAGGGATCTTAACAGATCTCATGGCCAATCTGGCTGGCCAGGGCTCCAAAGAAATTTCTCTAACTTGCAGCCTCATTGATGTCTTTATAATGTAAATCTCTTTCTGCTACTCCTGCAGCTGTCCTTAGAATAAAAACCCAAGATCTTGAACAAGTTCTATGAAATCTAAGTACTTAATATATTTTAATGTCACATCTAATAACTGCAGTATGAAATGACCTTCCGTCTACTTGTCTAGCCTGATTTGAAGTCTCTCTCCTCCTCACTCTCTGGGATCCAGGCACAACCATTCTTTCAGTCCCCGAACACCCTAAGTTATCCCTGTCTGGGTAGATGAGTATGCTCTTTCTTGGGCTCTAATGGCTCTTTCACTTGATCACTTCTACTAGCTCAAAATTCATTCCTTGAGAGTCATGCATGTGATCAAATGTAAGAGAATTATATATACCTTTTGAGTTGATGTAAAAACTGGTCAAATCTGTAGTTTAGTTCACACTACTGTGCCAATGTTGATTTCCTGATTTTGATCACGTACTGTCATTATGTATTATTCTATTATTGGAAAACACTAGGTGAAGGATATATGGGAAATTCCTATAAATGTTTTAAACTGCTTTTAAGTTTAAAATTACTTCAAAATAAAAAAAATCACTCTTTCAGCAGAACCTTTTATTACCTTTCTGAACAGATGAGGCACTTAATCTCCCTGTTTTCTGACCTCATAACATGTACCATAGTTAGAAAGTACAAGACTTTGAGATTAAGGTTAAATATGTGTCTATCCCACTTGAGTTTAAGTCTTTTAGGGGCAGGTTCACATCTATATACTTCACCATTTTATACCTAGTAGTTAACTCCAAACTTGGCACAAAATATGTGTCTAATAAACATTTATTAAAGGGACTGTTAAACACATGAATGAGCCAATCAGTCAATGTCCTTTCTTAGCTCGAATGTAATAAAGTTATATATATTACATTTTTTAAAGATACTGCTCAAATTATGAAGTTAATGGAATAATAATTGTCAACAGAGATCTAAACATGGATGCCTCTAATCTAGAAATGGTGCAAGCTAATGAGAAAAAAAGCATAATAGCCACAAACATTTAGTGAATAGTTAATCCTATTATGAAAAATGCTTTACAGGCAGTTTCTTTTTAAAGTTAATTCTTATAATAACCATATCAAGTGCATGTTATTTTCAATCTGCGTTTTGCAGCTGAGAGGCACATAGATTCAGCTTGCCCATGGTCAGAATAGCTACGTAGCAGAGGCAGGATGTGAATACCTGTTCTCTAATTCCTGAGCCTATATTCTTAAGGGCAACTTCCTGCCTAGAGAGACAGTCTGAAAACACTGCTTGGGAGAGTTCTGAAAACTGAACGATGAATTCTGAAGACAGAGTACAAACTGATATGAAACCACACTTCTTTAAACCTTTGTATCTACATAATTTTGCACAAAGCTTTTCATGCGAGTGTGCACACACACACAGTAGCTTGGCGAATGAATAAATGAAGCAGAAGCAAACTGAGGAAAAGAGGAAAGACAGAATTATGGGTAAGGGGATTGGTTTCCACACAAGAATCTCTTTGATTCTTCATTTCCAGACACATGCTGTTTGAAAGTTTTCTGAATTAACTGAAGCAAGACAGTATGTGTAGGAAAGAGGAGGCTGCCACATGAATGAAGGTTATTTGAAATGAGTCACGTGAATCATAGCTAACTGAGGAAAATGGAAGACACTAAGAATGTGAAGGAAAAGGCATGAGGACATCATACAAAAGATTAATCAGTTACAGCCAGGCTATTAGCAATCACAATAAGTAATTCACAGATATTTTAGACTAGAGGCCCAGTGCATGGGATTCATGCACTGGTGGGGATTGGCTCGCTGTGGGAGCGCCGCTCATCCAGGTCAGCCGAGTGGCTGTGGACCTGCCCTCTGAGCAACTGCTCCCTGGTCTAGCATCTTGTGTAGAGCCGGAGCACTCGCCTCTCCAGGGGACCCGGTCGGGGCTGGGCCCAGGGACAATAGCACCGAGACGGCAGAGTAGGCCTCAGTGCCACAGTGGCCACAAACCTGCCTCCCAGCCTCCGGGGTCAGCTCTGTGAGCCTAATGGCAGCACTGCATGGCCTGCAGTTGTCCGGAAGAGGCAGCAAGGAGTGAGGAGGAAAAACCTGGGGCGAGGAGACAATGATCGCAGCCAGGGTTCCTGCCTGTCGGCCCGGAGTTCACAGTGGGAGCAGCTGCTCATCCTGGTCAGCCAAGCTGCACTCCCACTGTGGTAGTGCACTGACCACCAGGCAGCAGCACCTGCATTGAACGTCTGCCCTCTGGTGGTCAGTGTGTGTCATAACGACTGGTTGACTGGTCGTTCCACTGTTTGGTCGCTGGGCTTTTATTATATAGGATACCGTTCCATCCTTCAAGCTTAGGGGCTCATCACAAACGGAGATAACAAATATACTTCCGATTTTTTTTTAAAGCACATCCCTCTACACTCAAAATGCTTTGAAATGTATACATTTGTTGATTTTGAAACATATTCTTAACCTCACTAGGTAGATACAGCTTTACTGGGTGTAATGAATATAGAAAACTCTGCAATGGGCCTAGGGCAGTGGTCGGCAAACTGCGGCTTGCAAGCCACAAGCAGCTCGTGAGCTGCGGTTTGCCGCTCTGTTGACTGATGAGTTTGCCAACCACTGACCTAGACTCTCGATTCCAATAATTACAGGCTGTTGTTGTTCCTTGTGATTAAGCCCCTATCCCAGTGGGCGGCAAACCATGGATCGCAAGCTGCATGTGGCTCACGAGCCGCAGTTTGCCGACCACTGGCCCAGGGGATCGATAAAACAACTGGAATATTTTCCTTGCTGCAGACAGCTGGATGCTGCTAATTTAGCTACTTTAAAGTTCTTTTTTACTAACTACGCCATCATCATCATTACCATCATCATCATCATCCACATTTTAAAGATAGGGAAACTGAGGCAGAGAGCATGATGGTATCATGTTCCAGATTACAAAATGACAGCCAGAATTTAATACCAGTTTGAATTCACAGGTCACTTTCTTAATGCTTAACCTATGCAGCTCATTAGGAAATACATAAAGGGAAAATGATTATCTTACAGCATATATATCAGTCTCCTCTCCAATGCCAAAGAAATAAACACATTCCCTGGATATAGTGATATAACAATATACACGGGGAAATGAATTCCTTTCATACAGGATGGAAATACAATGAGGTCATAGGGATGAGAGGAAGGTTCCTTAACATTAAGGAAGAAAAATGAAGGAGTGTTCACCATTAGAGATTTTTTAAAAGTGACAAAAGTCAATAGAAAATGGATGAATGAGACCATCTGAGGAATTAAACTATCAAGAGCTATGTTTCTAATGATGATCCAGTAAACATGCAGGTCCAATTATAGTGGCCAAAGTATCAACTCAGGTCTAGAATGTGGTAAGTGATTTCATTGATGTGAAACCAGTTTGATGAAAAGGGGTGTTAACAGTAGCTGCCTGGCTTGCATCTGGTTAAAAAATAACGATTGGTAAATAAAAAATTAATAACAAATTAAATAACAAATTAAAGTTTCCTAGGAAAACTAACAGAAACCAGTATGAAAACTCAGCCAAAAGAAAAATACCCAGGACTACACAAATATTATATAATCTAAATTCATCTCGAATTTGCATGCCCATTATCGCTGAATTGACCTCAAGCAGACCATGATCTAAACTAGAACACTGGTTGGCCTGGCATGAGAAAGAGCTGCTACTAGTGCTCAAACAGAAGTCACACTTAGCTTTCCCTAGACTGTAGCTCTACCGTGTGTGCATGCATTCAAGAAACAAGCAAAATCATTCCAAGCATTTTTACTCATCTAGAAGGTAACTTCTCAGAGGAATGCAAAGAAATAAGATCCATGCACACATCCAGACTTAATAGTGGAGACCTGTAGGGCATTTTAAACTGGCAATGGCAAAGACTATAATTTTCTGCTTAAGGAATATTATCACAATTTTTCAACCTGGGTTTGAACCAAGGCTTCTAAATACCTCTCCTACTTAATGCAACATCACACCTAACACTTTCCCATGGCGTTCAACAGAGCAGATTACAATCCGGACTCACTGGCTCTTTGGAGTTAATCATTTCAAAAGGCAGTGCGTTGAACACATTAAATTAACATTGTAAACTAGAAGGGCTTCTTTCCATTCCCTAACCCTGTATAGTCTGCTTCTTCAAAAGAGAAAATAATTATTTCATAGTTCTCAAATTGCTCTGACAAACTACTATTAAAATTTGAAATGTAACTCCCAATCACTTGTGAAAATACAAAACAAGTAAAAAGGAAAAAAATGAATACAGCTAAATGTGCTAATGACCAGTGACACAGGTAACGGAAGCCTGAAAAATATTATCTTTATGCTGGTGAAGAAAACAAATTTTTCTTCAGTGCTACCTATATCTTGATTCTGTCTTAGTGTTGTAAGGGAAGGTAATGGAACACATTAATGGGTTACAACCTAAATCCTATTTTATCGATAGTTCTTTAAACATTCTTAGTGGCTAAAATGATCTCCAATTCTACCATGTGCTTTCATGTACCATGAATATCCTCCAGTGGATTACTAAATGATGTTCTTTCTCCTTTTAAAATGTACAAAAGAAAAATGGCTCATTTTTCCTGTTTCACCAGGAAGCTCAGACTCATTTAAACACGCTATTCAACAATGCCAAATGAATCTGATAAAGGGAAAAATATACTAAATCAAGGCTGAGTGGACAAGGGCAAACTAAACAAAATTAATTAGCAAAGAAGACGACCATCCCCACACTTCAGTTGCATTAGGAAGAATGAGAGAGAATGGATCCTTTCCCAGGTTACATCTTGATGTTATGAAAGCTGGTATCCCATGAATATGTAACATGATACATATCTTCATTTAACTAGAAATTGCTAACCATGCCGTTGTTACTGCTTTTGTAAGACTATGGTATAGGCCAGTGGTTGGCAAACTCATTAGTCAACAGAGCCAAATATCAACAGTACAATGACTGAAATTTCTTTTGAGAGCCAAATTTTTTAAACTTAAACTATATAGGTAGGTACATTGCTATTAACTTAATTAGGGTACTCCTAAGCTGGCCTTTGCTAAAAACTCAAGGGGCCAAAGAGCCGCATGTGGCTCACAAGCCGCAGTTTGCCCACCACTGGTATAGGCAGTGTGATGAAAGAGGAGAGGAGCAGGAGATGGAGGAGGGGATGATCACCTATACTAGAATGTATTTTTTAAAACATTACTGTAAAAGTATTTATTCCTAAGCTCCTGACATATGCCTGCCACTTCCCACCACAGAATTAAACAAGAGAACAGGTACTCAGTAGAAGATCCTTTTTACTCATCTGGAAGGTAACTTCTCAGATAAATAATTTTATCTAATAACAAAGAAAATCTCTAACTGCAGTATGATATTAAAGTGGGTTCCCAAGGTCTTCATATGCTTTTGTCAAAAAGTAAAAATTGTAAAACAACTCAATTCTTTCACTCTAGCCAAAACAGAAAAATAAAGCCATATGCCTGATTTCTTTAATAAACTAAATTTAGATTTCAACTTTAAAATTGGTTTTGACATAAAGGGCTTTAAAATAACAAGAGCATCTTTCATTTGGGTCTTTTCCCAGTTAATTATTTGCTGGCATTGTATGAAAAATTCCTTGGCTTCACTCTAAACCAACACTCCCAAGTGCTAATTAGGAAACTATATACATTATTAACCAGAGAATGTTGTGCTTAAAACATGCCTGTTCCATATGTATCCTATTATTAACATTATTCTTTCACTCCTGGAAAGCTCTCTTTAGAAAACGGAGCTCCTATTTAAACAAAGAAATTGGCTGCTATTGAGGAAATTCTTGTCAAATGCAATTAATAGGTGGGGGCCAACATGACACAGGATCCTTGCCTTTGAAACATCCTTACCATGAATCAAATTTAATCTCACTGACATAATCAGTGGAGGGAAAAGCTAATGATTGCAGATGATATACATTTTCATAGGACCAGGGGACTCCCAACCAGAACAGCCAACTCTCATATGAGCTAAACCACTACCGAGGAACCAGACATGCTGTGAGTACAAGCCACAGACATGTCTCTTTCCAGTACTATCGCTTCCAAAAGGCCACAGGACAGATGGGAAAAGAAACAGATGCTGACAAGGTAGACCTAACGATTCCCTAATTACGAAGGAGATATGATCTTCTCATTAATTGGCCAGCTAATTGACCACAAACAATCTCAGTTTCGTGCATTGAGTCCAATAACCCAAACTTTGGTGTCTCTGCTCCACAGACTTCTCACACTTCCACGCCCTTCATCCAGCCACGAAGTTGTCAGTTCTGCTTGATTTGTTTGAATGCTGTACTCGACGACAGCTGTCGGAAACAGTACATGGGAACAGCTGCTATGACAGCTACAAGGGGCTTGGAGGTTTAATTGAGCTCAATGTGACACTGTGTGTTTCACTAAACATAGAAATATCCACAAAACTAAAGAAGTTTCTGGTAGGTCTGAACAATATTTACTTATTGGCAACACCAACTGGTTAACCCCAGTTTGCCTTATGTCATTAGTCTCATCGTATCTGAGTTATACTGGTTGAGAGTATTAAAAAAAAAAAAAGAGGACAAAACAGTAGGAGCAGTTAGATGCACAAAAAGAAGAGGGCATTAGGAGAGCGAGAGGAAGTGGTAAGGAAGTCACGTCAATAATCTCTTTCAAAGGCTGGCTGGTGGCCAAGGAGAATCCCACAGTGTCTCAGGATTTACTTCCAAAGGAAACGCATTCAGAGGCCCTGAGCCCGGTGCCAACTGCAAACAAAACCACTCATTATGGTCTCAGCCCCCTAGAGCAGGGGAGAAGGCCTTACTCTCAGCATCTGCGCGGAGGAAGAAAGCGAGGAGCAGCAGCAGTGGCCTGGCTGCCCGCACCATCCTGCAGCCCGGCGGCAGCACGCGCTGGTGGCTCGGATTCACTGCCTCTGACGCCGCCGCAGCGAGTGTGTCCGATCTGAAATTCCAGCTGGAACTCTTTCAGAGCCTGCGAGGGGACAGACAGAGACACGAGAGGGGAGAAAACACAAAGACGGCTTAGATTCCTCACTCTCCTCCCCTGGTCCCATCCCAGCCACCGCTGAGACACACAACCCACTGTACATTCCAAGAAAGTGTAACCACGATGCCTTTGTATTAGGACGCAAATAACTTGGTTTGTAAAATGGGGTGGCCCTCGCTTCTCTTGTTCCCCGTTTTCAGGCCATCCTAAAGCCAAGCCCCTTGAATTTCCCTCTCTGTGTATGCCACCTTTGGGGCAACACTCTGAGGAGAAACTGTCACTTCTTGTGAAACATTATGTGAACACAAGCGTGGAAGGAAGCACAGCAACGCTCTGAGAAAGATTTAGGAAGCTCTGCCGTGCAGGATAATCGTCTATCATTGGCAGAATAATTCGAGCTGCTTTCTTGGCACCAGGTGAAATGACAGGGCCAATTCAACTTCCCCAGCTAAACAGCAGAAATTAGAGTTCTCTCCACCAGCACATTTGGCTTCTTCCCTGAAGACACATCAACGTTCAAGTCTAGTTTGGCTTCAATAAGTCAAAACAATAGCGCGAGCCACTCTGATTTAATAGGCGTTTATATGCCTCCTGGGCAAGGCTTCGTTTTTTCAATCTTCTTTGTAAAATCAATCACAAACAAACTATTTTTAGAGAGCCTACTGTGTGCAACTTGGCACAGTATTGATTGAGTCGAATTCTATCCTCTTTGTGACTTTCCACTTTAGTAGGGGGAATACGACAGATACAACAGATGACTAATGTGAGTAAGTGATTAGTGCCAGGGAGGAAAACCAAATAATGCCATCAAAGATAGGATCAGGCCCTGGCCTCTGTGGCTTAGTGGTAGAGCGTCAGCCTGGGCACCAAAGGCTTTCAGGGTCAATTCAAGATCAAGGACATGTAACTGGGTTGTAGGTTCATTTCCCGGCCCCGGTTGGGGCATAAGTGAGAGGCAACCAAATGATGTTTCTCTCTCTCTCTCTCTCTCTCTCTCTCTCTCTCTCTCTCTTTCTCAAAATCAGTTGAAAAAATAACCTCTGGTGAGTATTAACAACAAGAAAAGGAAGGATCAGGAATGGCATCCTGGAAAAAGCAGTGTCTCAAACGGGCCTTGGAATATAGGCAGAATTTTACCCAGAAGGAGAAAGGCATTTCACGAATTCTATGCAGAGGCAGGGCAGTGGACAGGATCTTTGGAAAAGGTGAGTTGCCTGGTCTGCCTGGAACAGGGCTTCCTCAAATGTCTGTGTGCTCAGAACCACGTGGAAGGCTTGTTGAAACAGGTAGCTGGGCATTCCCCCACCCCCGGAGTCTGGGATCCAGCAGGTCTGCGGTCAGGTCCAAGAACTTGCCTTTCTAACAAGTTTCTGGGTGATGCTGATGTAGCTGGTCCAGAGGCCACACTGAGACACTGGGTTGGCATGATGGATCCATTAGGAAACCAAAATAAGAGGTGGCAAAAGAAAAAAAAAGTCCTGGATAGCCTGGGATACCAGTCTAAGGCAACCAGCCTCTATTCAGCAAACCACAAAGAGAGCTATTTAATGTTTTGGAGCCAAGGAACAACATGCAACCAGGCCTTGGGAAGATTAACTGACAGCTGAGTGTGGGATGATTTAGAGAATGCTATTAGGCCATAGCAGGAGTCCCAGGTGAGAAGTAACACAGACCATAAGAGTGATGGCAGTCCTGGTGGGAATGGAAGAAAAGGGAAGCGGTAACTGGCTTCAAGCAATAAGGTGAAGTATGACTCTTCAGGTGATAAATAATTGTTCCTATAGAACCTTCAATAAATCTTGCAGGGCATCTTATAGAGTAGGCTCATGAGAGAGAGAATAGTGAATGCTGTGTTTCCTCTATCATTGTGAGAAGAATTTGAGAATGACAATCAGAATTCTATTCCAAAATGAAACAGTGTATCTTTAAGTTTTCTATATTGAAATATTTCAAACACATACAAAATTTTTGACAGGAAATACCAGAGCTATCTAGAAATAACCAAGTCCGCTAAAATAACTTGTCTTTTTAAAAGACATACTGTAATACAGATCCTATAGTGGTTCTTTTCTGAAACTGAGCTTGAACATGAAAATGAAAACTTTTTGAGATATTATCATTCCATTACTATGCATAAGTGGTGTGAATGCAGGAAAGATAAAACTAAAAGGGGGGAAAATCATTCTAATTATAATTCCACTAAATAGTCTTTTTTTTTCTTTCTGTCAATTTGTGGGTGACATGAAGAAGCATGTTGTATGTTGAAACACATCTACTTGAAACCAAAAGCTAGCCAGCAGCTCCAAGTCAGCTATTGTTATCAATCTTATCTGGAAAACAGCTCATCAAACCGTTCACAGCTATCAAATGTTGAAATCTCAAAACTTCATAGGAAAGGTGCGAGGGGAGTCAGCTTTCCACCTCCCCTCCCCCTTTCACCACTCCCATCCTCACGTCTGCATTTCTAAGGACAGCAAAGTCCAGGTGACATTAGTCCTGTCAGACTCAATTTGTGTCTGTGCAAGCGTATCAGCACCAACTGCTCCATAATGACTCGCTGCGATCACAGAGATAGAGTGGCTTCTCCCCCGACTCGAATGAAGGGGCATACAGAGACCAAATTCTTTCAAATGAACCTACAAATGTTACCTCGGACTTGGAACAGTGATAGAGATCTAAGAAATGAGCACACATACAAACACTCTGACTTATACAGAAACTAGAGGCCCAGTGCACGAAGATTTGTGCAAGAATGGGCCTTCCTTCCCCTGGCTGCTGGAACTGCCTTTTCGCTCCAGCCTGGAGCCGCCTTTCTGCCTTCCCATGCTGCCCAGAGGCCAGGAGCGGCTGAGGCAGTGTGGAACGCCTGCGTCGTTGCCCTGGCAACCACACAAGCATCCCGCCCCGTCCCTGGCCACTCGGTGCCTGTGTATGCAAATTAACCCACCATCTTTGTTGGGTTAATTTGCATACTCACTCCTGATTGGCAGGTGGGCATCATGAAGGTATGGTCAATTTGCACCTTACTCTTTTTTTAGTGTAGACCAGAGGCCCAATGCATGAAATTCGTGCAAGAGTAGGCCTTCTGTCCCCTGGCTGCTGGCACCAGCTTCCCTCCAGCACCTGAGACCCAGGCTTCCCTCGCAGCCCCAGCTTCGTCCAGAAGAACATCCTGTCTAATTAGCATATTGCACTTTTATTATTATAGATGGGCAATGCCCAGGCAATATATAAGACCAAAGGAAAGAGGAGGTGTGAAGATAAAACCTATTCCAGATGTTCGTTCCAGCCAAACTCCACTCTGTACCTTGTTTATTACATAGATACATTGCCAATAGGGGAATGCTGGAATGCATATCAGTAAGGTGATATTTAAATTTTAGAGCAGAAATGGGAAATGGATTTTTAAGAAATGATTTACAGTGAAAATAATGAGGATAAATGAATATTACAAGTAGTTTCCATCAGCCTAGAGGAAAGATGGCCAAGCACTCTGCCATGGAAAGAGGGGGTTAGGAGATTTTAAAGGTACCATGGTTTCACTTACATCACAGATCACTCTGCCCTTATCCCGCAGTCCTCAGTAGAGGCCCACTCTTTGATTTTTACATGCCTTGGCCTTTGCATCTTTTGTTAACTGGGGTGTGCAGATAAAAAGAGTCATTTAGAGGAGCTTAAAATAAATTTTAAAATATTTAAAACTCTCTTGTTTCTCATTGCTCACAGTACAAAGATCTTAAACAATAACTGTTGATTTCTTTTTGTTGCTGTTGTTAATTCTCACCCAAGGATATTTTTCCCTATATTTTTTAGAGAGTGGAAGGGAGGGGGAGAGACAGAGAGAGGGAAACATCAATGCGAGTGAGACACATCGATTGGTTGCCTCCTGCTCGTGCCCTGATCCAGGCCAGGGATAGAGCCTGCAACCGACACAAGCACCCTTGACCGGAATCAAACCCATGACCCTTTAGTCTGTGGGCCAATGCTTTAACCACTGAGCCAAACCAGCCAGGGCTTGTTGCTTTCTAATGAGCCGCATATCTACTTTTGTATTTATGTACATGTATAGTTAGAGAAGCTAACAGTTCAGAGGGCCGGTATACACAGTATAATTTGAAATGGAAGAACAAAACTACACTTGCCTAAAAGCCTGAACACATCAGTACTTCAAATGACCACGTGAGCTGACACCTACCCAACTCCTTCTCTTCAACTGAACATTGTAACCCTTTCCTGTAATGACTATGTTCATATTCAAACTAATATATATGCTGCAGGGTTTTTTCAGCTTTCTTTACCGTTGGCATGTGTTTCTGTAAATTGTGTTAAAATAGGAGAAAAAAGGCAAAATGGAGCTTTTCTTCTTTCAGAAATATCCTATGAGTCCCTCAGAAAAATGAGAAATTATAAGTTTTATGCAGGAAATGGCAAGATGACCGTGGAGCATCTTGTTGAACCAGGAAGCAAGAAAGCTTTCAGGTTCTGTGAGGTTATATGAAAAAAACAGCAGAGGTGAGGAGGGTCCTCAATGTAGAAAACTGAGTGGCAGAAAGGATAATTACTGCAATAAACTGAAACACAACCTATTAAACCCTTGAGTTCATCTCTTTAAAAATAATTTTAAAAAACTACATTGGTCACCCTAGGAGGAAGTTAAGGAATCAAATCATTATTTTGAAAAAAGGGAGAGAAAGGAGAGAATTAAGCATTTAAAAAAAAAATCTCCATAAGAATATACAAAAGGAAAAGCCCCAACCAGTTACAAAAGCAGACAAAAGCAGGGCTGCTGTGGCTGAGGCTGGGAGGTGGAGGGGCCTGGAGTTTATAGCAAGCCTGATGGGGGCTTCTGCGGATGCCTATGAATTCCCTGTGCCCTCAATGCCCAGTAACAGCTAAAAGACTCCAAAAGAAAGGGGAAAACAAAAATTAACTTTCAACATTTCACTTATGCATGAGGACTTTCCGAGAGAAGGTAATTTCTAAATATTTCATCCTGGTCTAGGCAAGAATCCTCAGCCTTGTCCAGTGTAACCTCCTACAGGCTAGAAATGTTCTTTATCCATATTGACTAGTAATCGATTATGTTACACATGGGGAGGGGGGGTGGGGAAGTAAACAATTTCTAGGATTTAAATATTAGTTGAAACAGCCATGCTTGGCCAGTGGTTGCCCTACTGGACAGAGCAAACTATTGCTACATGTTTCAATAACCTTGAACAGCACCCCTATTTTAAAAAAGTTTAGGGTTTCTGGGGTAGGGACCGAAACAATGAGGTGGAAATCCTGAGTCTTTGTAGTCCTTGGTTTCCTCATAGTGATCAGATTCTGAAGATTCACTGTGTGCTGTGAGGAAACTCACTCCACATTAGGGTCACTCATTTCCCCATCCCTGTCCCCTACCCATCCAAAAACGACTGTCTCATTTTTAGAAACTTTTTCATAGGATGCAAAGGGAAGATCAATAACCGGCAAGTGTAAAACTGGAAAATGTCCAAATACAAATATTGTAATTAATGAAAAAAAAAATGGGTGTTTCATAACATAGCTAGGAGAGTTCTATTTCTCACTACTGACAGTCCCCATGTGGGATGTCATGGAAATGGGTAGTTTTGACATCAAAGGGGTGTCACATTCCATAGATGCGAACGATAAGCATACTCCTGCACAGCCATGTGAAGTAATGTGTGTAATGTTTATGAATGGTCACATTCAATTAATATCAGTGAGAGATATGAAAAGGATATTTTAAAACAAGTGGCTCCAAAAGCCTCAGTTTAACTGTATTAAACATTGTTGAGAAAAAGAAGGGTAAGAGAGCAAGGTTATTAAATTAAATAAAACACACAAAAAAATAACTGCATGTCTAATGCACCTCTACATAAAATATTTAAAAACTGAAGTATATAAGGAATTATATTTATGTAAGAAACTCAAAACTCCTCAAATTTTTAATACGCTTCCACATAATAGCACATCATGTCAGAAACTCAACATTTTCTCTATTTTGCCCTAAACATGTTTTTATCACAATAAATTTTTTTTTAAATCACCAAGAGGGAGTTTATGAGATATTATATATAAATACAAGGTAATAATTCAATCCTCTCATTTTTTGCTTAGGCTATAACTTAAAGTGAAAATAGCAGGTGACTATAAGTAAGCACATAATAATTCTTTGGAAAAATCAACTGAATTATAAGAATAGCTGAAGAGGAAAACAATACCTATCGATATGGATACCATAAAAGACTCTTTATATGTTTAGTTCTAGTATATACAGAGAAAAGCCAATAAATAGTCTGAGCTTTGTATAATATGATTCACTTTCTAAGTTACTATCAACAGCATCTCTATAACATTTCAAATAACTTTACATTTGAGGTATTAGCTACTTTCAGAAATGGCAAAATGACATTATTAACTTTGATTGTTTCTTTCTCCTTCAGGAAGTAAAAATGAGGTATGCCATGAGAAACAAACAGATAGAAAGGAGAAAAAAAAATACTCATCTCCCTACTTACCTATTTTTCCCCTAAAAACACAACTATAATTCTGATTTGAAAGTAGAATAGCTTTAGAAAAAGCATCTAATTTCTTTAAACGATTACTACATGAAATAACTTCAATCTAGTTTTATGTGACACTAGTGGAAACTTGCAATGGAAAAGTTTAAAGTAAATGCAAGTCTATCCGACATGCTGTTGGGACTCTGCTGTTTGTTCCATTATTCCAAAATAGCATTTAGAAGTGAGAAATTGATCAACCTCATAAAGTAAAGACACCTATGCAATTCAGTCACTTCCTACCCAAACAACAGAACACAGATTTTAGTATTTTAGCCTTTGGGCATTTCCAAATGGATATGAAACCATCATTCCTAACTCACTATATGTGATTTTCTTTTTATTATTAAAAATCAAAAGGATGTCTCTTTTTAATCCATGCAAACTGAGGTTTTTTTGTTTGAAATACATTTAGCTTTTAAAACATGTAATGGGCAATATGGTTTCAATGATAATTATGTCCATTTTATTTGTTTTATTTCCATCAATACATAGCAGAAATCTAGCAGTACATGACATATTCTACGTATTTTCTATGAAAAGTAAATTTTAAAAGTCCTTCAGTGGAGAACTTATCATTCCTTTTATCAAGGATTATGTTTTTTCCTTAAGATTATTTTTAAAACAAAATAAGGAGCCTTTTAATCATTTCAAGTATTTCATTACTAGAGCTCTACTCACAGGTGGTTTATCTATTACTCCCTCCTCAGAGTGATCAAAGCTCTGTACTGGTGGCTCTCCACCAAGAATGACTCCTCCTTCCCCTGGGAACACCTGGAAATGACTGGGGGCATATTGTTGTCACAACATAAGGGAAAGTCTAATGGCAACTTAAAACGTAGAGGCCAGGATGCTGCCAAACATACTTCAGTACACAGGACAGCCCTCACACCAAAGACCTCTCATGACGAAAATGGCCACCGTGCCAAGGTTGGGAACCACTGTCTTAGAACAGTTCATTAGCATCGAGAAAAAATTCAAAATGAAGAAAAGGAATTTTCAAGGCCTGTTTTTAGTTCACTGCTTCCTAAACCCATCAATTTTAGGTGTTTCCAGTGTAGTTTTAGTACATGAACTTGAAACATTTGAATTTCTGGGCATGGAAGTCAAAACACTATGGATGACACCCAAATTTCCCCTTTTGTCCTCAGCTAGAACTGAAGTTGGCATGCCTTTGGGGAAGTTCAGTTCACAGGCTTACGAGACATAAATATTGTGACCAATTAAAAAAAATGAATCTGCTAAGTGGGGCACACACTGTGCTAATGCCTGTCAGTGACTGGATGAATAGATGTGGTTCCCATCTCCCATGGTGGGAGCTTAGTTCTTCTCCAAACGAACAGTCCCAGGATAGGAATATTCAGTTCCAAGGAATGTTCTTTCAAACTACTGCCAGCAACAGAGACAGAAAGTGGAATGCTGAGAAACCGTCATGAACAACTGGGGAATGCGGAATTAAAGAAGAGTCTCTTCCTTTTCCCAGTATTGATCTCATGACTAATCCTATATCTCTCTGAAAATCTATGAACACTCATAATAGAAACATTAGAAAAACCAAATAAACCAAATAGAGATATAACCTAAAGGAAGAAAGCACAGCTATTCAAGATACACTCTGCTCCTCTCTCACCCTGCATGTTCATTTTATTCAGTTACTAGTGGCCCGGTGCATGAAATTCGTGCATGGGGGGAGGGGTGTCCCTCAGCCCGGCCTGCACCCTCTCCAATCTGGGACCCCTCTGGGGATGTCCGACTGCAGGTTTAGGCCCGATCCCACAGGGCAGTCAGACATCCCTCTCGCAATCCGGGACTGCTGGCTCCTAACTGCTCACCTGCTTGCCTGCCTGATCGCCCCTAACCACTCTGCATGCTGGCCTGCTCGCCCCCAACTGCCCCCCCCTGCAGCCTGCTCACCCCCAACTGCCCCCCCAGCCTGCTCTCCCCCAACTGGCCCCCCCTGCTGGCCTGATCACCCCTCACCACCTCTGCCTTGGCCCCACCACCATGGCTTTGTCTGGAAGGACATCCGGAAGGTCTCCTGGTCTAATTTGCATATTACCCTTTTATTAGTATAGATATCCACTCTTCTTTATTGTTAGGATCTTCTTCACATCTACCCTTGTCCTTAAACCATTGATTGATAAAAGTCAGAAAAAATTTCAGATCATCTTGGGCAGCCCCCTCATTCAGCAGAGAAAATAAATGAAGTGAAAGGACATATGGAATGAATAACCTCAGGATACACATCTGGTTCATCTCAGTAGAGGGTTTAGAATCCAGACCAACTTTCTTTCTTCCTAGCATTCTGCTACTATCATCTCTGACTTCTACTATACAGTAGAAATAGCTAGCTTCAGTGAAGTCATGCTTAATTCTAAAGTGAGAAACATAAAAAAAAGTTCTCCGTGTTAATTAGCAGAGAAACCATATAAGGATTGGCACAAATGAAGGAGGAAGAAAACCTTAAGATTTGGGTGCAAAAAGAAAGGATAAGAGGAGCTCAAAGGATAAATGTTTTTGAGAGGCATTGTCCCAGATGGATAAATAATTCACAAGTGAAAGTTTATCTCATGAGTCAAAAATTCTCCAAAGGGTCAATCTTTAACTCGATAACCATTATTATGTACGTGAGTATCTTAAGTCAAAGTGTTCATAGGTGTACTTGGCAGTACAAATGATTAACTACAAATAGATTTTTTTAAAGGCTCACATGTTAGTAATTAAATTAGTAACATGAAAACATGTATTTATACAACCTTAAGACACAATTATTTTGTATATTACTATAAGTTCTCTCTCATGAATTTATTTTTTATTTAAACGTTAGCAAGGACAATGGTTAACTAATTACGAGAAGGTAGGAATGTGTGAGATGGTGAATTCCCAGTTGTACAGGACAGTTATCCAGGTGGAAGGATGCCAACTCTGGTGCACTTTATTATAAAGTTGCTGAGGGCAACATGGCCATACTGAAAGCAGTGAAGACACACCATATTTTTCAAAAGCAGTTGGCATTATAAAGTGCTTTGATAATAAGTACAAAAATGTCCTGCAGCAATCAAAGCACTATGCATTTCCCATACCAAGATGTATCAGTCCAGCAGTAAAAAACAAACAAACAAAAAAAAAAACATTTTTCCCATAGTCACTCTTTCAGAAAATATATTTGAGGCCTCAGGAAAAAAATCTTTGTAAAATACTGTCATTTTTATTATACTTCTATAAAATACTCTAACAAAAATGCACAGTACAAATATTTTTTGAATGAGTTTAAAGTCTTTAAAAGTCTACTTGCAAATGAGATGTAGTCACCTTATCAATGCCAAACTTTCCAGATATGGATTGCAGTCTTAAGTCAATGTCCCACACAACTAAAACAAAAAGAAATGATGAATAATAACATCAAACAAACTTCTCTGCTCCATTCAGGCCTCATCATAGAGGTTTTCTGAAACACGGATTTTTATACTCTAAGGTAGGGGAGTTGCCACGTATAAGCATGAGTAGAAAGCTTGGGGAGCTAGCAGGAGATGGGGCTGGCAGCAGCTTTGAAAGGACAAAGTGTGCATTGAGGGGGTGTGGAGGGAGAGAGACCTAACTATTATTTGGTGGGGGATCAAATCCCAAGTTAACATGCCATCTATTTAGGAATTTCTCTACCATTTTTGGCATGCCCAATGATGTTTACACTGCAAACTGAATAGACTGTTTCTTTAATATTTTTAATCATAGATTTATATGTGTTGTTACATGACCTTGTAAAACATTCTTTAAAAGCTATACTTTAAGAAAATCCTCCCACAGCAATTGTAACTAGAGTCAAAACTTTTAATAGTGTAAATCTTCATCATTTTCAAACTTTAGATTGGTGGATACATCTCCATACCTAAATATGGTGCATACAGGCCATCCAGAAACATGATGCATATTATAAAATACATGTGAAAATATAATATGCATCACACGCTACTGAATATATTACCAAACACACAAAATCAGAAAATTTAAAAATGTGATGAAAATAAACAGAAATAGAAGTTCTACAAATTCTTCCTAGGCCCCACCAATCAGTGGAGGCCCATTGCCCTAGGTGGTCTGCAGTTTGGATTTTTTTCACAGAAGATGCAGGTGACAATAGATAAAAAGGAGAGCATTTCCCACCAACCCCCTTCTGGAGTTAAACACTTGCTGTAATCCCCAAATGTTAGAGGCTCTATGTGACAGCTGATGTCAGCATGATGCAACACAGAGGAGAAAAGACTGTTGTTTTTTGAGATTTTCATACAATGCCCTCATTTTATAATTGCAAATCATCCACACATCAACTGTGGTTTTGTTCTAAAAATGAATCCCTTCATTCTCTTGGTCCATTAATATTCTTGAATATCAGGTATGGTGATTGGTACAGGAGACTTAGCAATGTACAAAACAACAAGAAAGTCCCTGATACATTCTAGGATGAGGAGACAGAAAAACACAAATAATTTACAAAAAAGTTAACTAGTAGTGCTATCATGGAAACAGGTATTGGGTAGAGAATAACTGGTCTGTGGGAGAGGAGAAGGGAGGCTTTGGATAGGGTGCCAGGGAAGAGCCCTGAAGAACTGGGACGTGACCTGAACCTGAATGGCTAGACAATCTACAGAAGTGCTTTCCAGGCTAAGGGACAGAGGGCCCAGGAAGAGGCTCAGAGGAAGGAGCCAGCCACTTAGTGTGGCTGGAACCCAGTGAGAAGGCATAGTGAGGCATATGGTAAGCTGGGAAAGCAGCATGGACCCAGGTAGCACGTGGGGAAGACACTGGAGGGGGCTTTATGCCATGGAGTGGTAAGATCTGATTTATATTTAGATGACTTATCCAGTGACTGTGTGCCAATGGTTTTAAAATGCGATTCTCCCTCCACCACCCACCCTGTCCCAACCTCTGTAGAGACATTCAATCCATTTATTTGGACATGGCCACTGTTCTCCATTGTGAAGCCTCTGACCCTTTATGGAACGTCTCTGTTTCACTTTTCAGGAATCCCCTTCTCAAATCTCTTTAAATCAATCAGAAAAAAATAAGTTGCTTTTTAAACTGCCATTTTCTGTTCCTATATAGCAACAGGCTAGAGAACACTGAATGGATTTTCTTCTTCATCCCACAGAGATGTTTAATACTCTTTAGAATTTTCACTTAAAAGGTAAGTACAGGATGGCTGTTAGGTCTCATTTGCGTTCCTGAAAACTAGAAAAAAAACACATCTGCTTTCATGTACAAAGACACCTTGGGAATACCAGTTCTCTGTGGTCACACTTTTAAATCTGTGATTCCGGATAGGCTTTCTATACACACGGTTAAAAAAAAAAAGTTTCTGAAGTTTGGTACATCAAAGTCTTGTCTTGACCCTTTTAAACCTTGTAATGTTAGCAGCGATACTAATAGCCAATAGAACACTGGCATTCGTACCACCAGATAACACTCACTTGCCAATAATTCAAAAATCCTTTCTTTCAGGATTTAGGAACTAGGTCCTGCTGAGAGTCAATTGCTGGATAGCTTCCAAAATTAGCTTTTCAGTTTTAGTTATCTTTTACTTTTCATCCTTTAGTCTTCACTCCAGGATTTCCTCTATTAGGAAAGCAAGGCTTTTAACACCCCAACATGAAGTCATTGAATTCCTTACTTTTTCTTATTAGTTAGCTAAACAGACTTAAAATGCCTGTATTTAACCTCTGCCTTAAAGTACATTGCAGAGCACTACAGCTCCTTGTCTGGGTTGGGGGAGGGGGGAGAGTAGAAGGTGACCAAGCAATGGCACCTTACTCTGCACCTCAAAAGGAGGAGTCTATTTCCCCTCTGGATGGTCTTGCCACTTGCCTTGGGCATCAGAAGAGGGCAGAAGCCATGTTGTGTGTGTTCTGACATGAGCCTCAAAAAACACAAGAAACCTCTGGATTGGGCTTAGTGTGCTCTCTTCCAGGTGCTGATCTTGGGTCCCCCTTCACCTCCACCATTTGAATAGGCCCAAACTTGCCTGATGGTGGAAGAGAGACCATGGGGAACAGGGACGAGCCTGCCAGCTAAGCCATCTTAGACCAATCATCCCCCAGAGGACCTGGCAGCTGACCACAGACCCATGAACAAGCCCACAAAGATCACTGGAGTGTGGCCCACAACAGAAGAACCGCCTAGCTGAGCAGAGCCCAAACCGCCAAGCCAGAGCACTAGGAGATAAATAAATGTATATTGGTTTAAGCTACTAAGTTTCGGGATGGTTTGGTATACAGCAAAGGCTAATGATATCAAGGGTTTAAATATTTATCTCATGCACTAAAAAATATTTTTGTAAATGTATGTTTTCTTTATTACTTTAACCCACTTTAAGTAGTCATAAAACTTGGCTTCTTATGGCTGCATCTGAATTAATTTGGTCCAGGAATCAACAGGTAATTTTCTGATTTTCTTAGGTAGTGTCTTGTCCTGTGATTTAACTTTCTGATTTCCTGTCATTAACTTTCTGATTTTTTATGTAGTGTCTTGTTCTGTGATTTATGAAATAGTAAACTGAAACTTTTTGTGCCTTTTTGCCCCTTCTTTCAATAATAAATATTTTCTCCCACATGGCACAGAGAGTGAACCTGTTCTAAAATGTCTTTGCCCATTGGCTAAAATCTCATGGCACGACGTTCCTTCCTGGTGATATAAGTGAAGAAACGTACATGTCTGAGATTTCAATTGCTTTCACCAAGTGTGCTGGCAGGTAGCAGTTAGCATAATTTTGTCTCCATAGATGCCGTTTTCCTTAAGCGGTTTCTGCCCAGAGATAAAGCCCAGAGTTCAAATCAGGTTAATAACCTAAAAGCAGGGACATTTTCACTCAAACTTTTTGAAGGAATGACATTTGGAGCAGCCCATCGGTGCTCCTCAGGCCCATTGCCAACAGCACGCTGGATGTGCCTGTCCTTGGATAGGAGCTAGTCGACCTGACTTGTGACTAGAATGTGTGACTAAGTGAGACAGCACGACAACTATTAAATACATGCATTAACAAGGTTGCTAAATACACAGTCAATATAAACTATCAGCTGCATTTTCCAAAACAATAAAAAATAAACACTGAAAATAATCCAAAAATCTACAAGTATGACCCAATTTGACAAGATTTCTATGCAGAAAAATATTGCATAGCACTGGCCAGAGCACTAGCGTAGTTCAACCCAGAGCATCTCCTCAGACAAGAGCAGTGACTTCACTACACCAAGCAGTGACCTCACCTAGAAAGGGCCTGCCAAGAGTAGGAACAGGCTGAGGAGGGGGCAGAAGCCTGGTGACCCAGTCATGTTCACACCCCAAGTCAAGGCTGGATGGATGGACGTGAAGTGTGGGTGGCGCCCTCTGCCCGAGGTCTATCCTGAGCCCTGGAGGTAACTCTCATTTCCCCTGGGTGGAGGTCTGTGCAGACACAGGGCTGGGCCTGATCCGGGAACAGAAGGTCCAGGGGGCAGAAGCAGCAGCGACGAGGGCCAGGCTTGAGGCCTCCTGACCGGCTGCCATCACTGTCATTGCAGAGCTCAACCCAGGTCAATGAGGAGAAGCAGCTGGTGGAGGAAGACCCCCACCCCATGTCCAGGAGTGAGGGGCCGGTGAGCCACACCACTGAGGGCCAGGGCAGGCCTGAAGTGAGTGTGGCCACCTGGGCATCTGGGGAGCCAGGGCCCATGGGTGGATATAGAAGGACTCCTCCACCGAAGCCGCCCAGGCCCAACAAGCCTCCAACCTCAAAGCCGCGCAGTCCCAACAGGCAGATGGCAATTTTCAACTCTGTCCTGGAGAGCTATGCCCGTGTTAATAATAAGGGCGGGAAGACCTGGAGCCCACGGAGGCAGAGCCACAAGGTGAGAATGTGGGGGAGGTGGGGATGGGATGGGTGGGGGAGGTCCATGTGAGCTTATGGGGAGGGACTGTTGCCAGATACAGAGGGAGCACCCCTAGAGCCTGGCCAGTGGCAAAGACCAGCCTTAGAACACCCATCTCCTGGACTGCGGGTGGGGAGGACGTCCTGTGGTGGGTCCTGGGCTGTGGCTGTGTTCTGTTTTTTTTTTTTTTTTTTTTTTTTAATATATTTTATTGATTTTTTACAGAGAGGAAGGGAGAGGGATAGAGAGCTAGAAACATCGATGAGAGAGAAACATCGATCAGCTGCCTCCTGCACACCTCCCACTGGGGATGTGCCCGCAACCAAGGTACATGCCCTTGACCGGAATCGAACCCGGGACCCTTCAGTCCGCAGGCCGACGCTCTATCCATTGAGCCAAACCGGTTTCGGCTGTGTTCTGTTTTTGAGGGACATATGGAAATGGAGGCACCTGGGTGATCTTCTCCTCTCCCAACTCCAGCACCAGCCCAGGAGGCAGAGGCAGCTCCTCCTGTCGCACCTGAAGTCCATCCTGGGGAGCAGGATGCAGAACTGGAGGCATCTCCACCTCCAGAGCTTTCACACCTCCAGCAGCCTCTCCAGCTGTAGCTGTGGAGCCAGGGCCAGCCCCAGATGAAACTGAGGCCCCAGGACCGCTGGATGAAGAACCCTCCCTGGAGCCCATGCTGGATCCTGCCTCAGAGGAGGAGCTGCCTGTGGAGGGGCCAGCTCAAGGGCCACTTGTGGAACGTGCTCACCCTGTTCCATCTGAAAAACATGTCATGTGCATGTGTGTTTACCTGTGTTCCCACGCTCATGCGTATGCACTTGTGGGTGTTGGGAGGGGAGGATTCTACGATGTGTGCCCTCCCAGAACCTATTTCCCTAGGGTGAACTCTGCCAGTCAGTCCTCTCCCTCCTTGGCATTGTCCGTTTCCCCATATCAGAATCTCTGAAGCCCCTGCTATGGAATATGAGCCATTTCCAATTTTTCACTCCCATCATCCTGCTAAAGGGAGTATCTGCATCCATAAATCTTTATTTAGGACGGGTCTCTAGAAGTGAAGATTCTCGGTCTAAGGTAAACATGATTTTAAGGTGTTGGGGGCAGTTCCCTACATCCGAGGTCACTTGTCCACTTGGAGCCTTGTTTGGGAAAGCAGGGGTGCTAAGACCTGGGGCTGAGACCTCAGGGAGGGAGGAGAAAGAGGAGGGGCTGGGAGTGGAGAAGATGAAGGTACCTGGGAGTGAACATGCTCAGCTGGCAGGTCCCATCCATCCTGCTTTGCCCTGCCCCACGTCCCGCCCCCAACACTGCCCTTAGCCCTTAGCCCACATCAGCCCCACCCTGCTCCATAACTCAGTTGAGCTGAGCTGAGCAGCCTGGCCCTGGCATCCAGGACTTGGGAGGGTGGGCCTGTACATTCTGGCCTGCTCCCTCTCCCTGCAAGCCTTGAGTCCCTTCCTCTCTGTCAGGAGAGCATATCTAAGGAGGCTCAGGCAATCACAGGGACTACCATGAACGTGCACTATCTGGGGGAAGTTCTGTTACAACAGCAGGACCCACTGGAGCTTGTGTGAGCAGAAGGGACATTATAGTGAGCCTCATGGGAAGTGCCAAAGTATCAGGCTCAAGGCTTTGCAGCAGGCCACAGCTCCCAAACCACAGAGGTCCTCCAGCAGTGACCTCTGCCCCGGCCCTGTGCCAGTCCACAGCACACACAGCCAGCGCATCCAGCTTCTGTGAATGGGGCTCTGCTCAGTGGGGATGAAGGAGAAAGCCCTCATCTCATTCAAAGTCAGGTGAGGTGGAGTCCATTTGGTCTGAGGCTGCCAGGTGAGGCCATGATCAGCAAAATGTCTCTTGTCTGCCCAGAACTGTCACCCTCCCCTGAGCAAAGAAAATAGGTCTTCAAGGTGGGGACTCATCAGGCTCTCCCTTGAGGAAGAGAGAGAAGTCCTGATAATGGGGAGAGCAGAAAAAAGGGGAGAGGAGGACACTTTTGTGGATGTCTGTCTTCTAAGCAATTTTAAGATAAGCCACAGACTCTGAGAAAGTATTTTCAAATAGAGATCTGATAAAGAACTGGTATCCAAATATATATATAAAACCTTCCTAATCCTCACCAGTAAGAAAACAAGCAAAGCAACCCAATTGAAAGATGGGCATAAGCTCTGGACAGACACCTCACCACAGAAGAGACACAGATGGCGGGGATGTATGATGGTGGCGGAGTAGATGGAAGTGAAATGCAAATGAAAACTTACTTATAGAAAAATCAACAGGAATAACCAAATGAAGACTAGCTGAACAGAAGTCTTATAACCAGGGATTACAGAAGAAGCCACATCCAGACTGGTAGGAAGGACAGAGATGCAGTAAGGGTTGGCCCTGCACCCTCGCGTGGTGGTAGAGATTCTGCAGGGATATCTCAGCTGCAAGGGTACCTTTTGAAGAGTGAGGGGTCTGAACCCCATCCTGGAGCATCAGAAGCAGGCAGAGGTTCCCACATAACAGCTGGCTATGAAAATCAGTGGGGATTTTGTCCATCAGGGAGAGACAAGGTCTGGTGGAAACCAGATGCCTTCTCAAAGGACCCACACACAAATCTTGTTCGTGGGCACTCATCCCAGGCTCTGGAAGATGTACCACAGCTCACAGCAGACTGGAGTCATACAGGGAGAAGGCTGGAGGGATCTCTCACACCACCCGCAGATGCCGTATTTCCCCTCCATAAAGCATCAACCTGGGGGAATACACTAGCCCCATACTCCCGACTCCCTTTGACCCCACTTGCCAGGCTCCTGCCCTATAGAGGAGTCTTCTGACTGGTGACAGCCTGGGTCCACAATGCAGACTTTCCTGGAAGGCTCTTGAGGTGGTCCAGACAGACTCAAGGATGTCAGAGATGTATAGGAAGAGACTGAGTTTTGTGCCACTAGGGTGAGGATCATTTTTCCCTTGCATGCCTGATAAGCATCATCGTTCCAGGGCAGAGTCCTCCCTATACAGGGGCAAATCTTAATCTGTTTTATCCTGATAAACTCTGCTGGCCTTAACCTGACAACTCTGAGTCCCCGACCCACTTCAAAGGTCCTCGGGACCCAGACAGGTGGTGGCTGGCCTGGGTGTACCCTGAGACTTTTGCTGAGTGGCCTCAGGCCCAGCACCTTTGGCTAAGTTTGAATCTGTGAACACCACTGGTGAACACCACTCACCCTGACCAGGTGACTTACCGAGAACCTTCTTATGCAACTCACATCCTGCCAGACACATTCCGTGACTGAGCCTAAATAACAGCTGGCAAGCAGATGCAGATCTTGGGGTGCCTTGAGCCCTTTGCTGACCTGCCCCCAGGCTGGATACTGGTGGAAGCCAGCCTTGGTTTGCAGCTTGGCCCCTACCTCACCCACCCAGGCCCAGCAGAAGCAGCCAAAAACTATGGGTTGTTTTATAGATCCAAATAGGTGCCCAGGTCCAGTCACAGGCAGCCGCTGACATTGACCTGCACCAGAGTCCTCCCCCACAGGCCCCAGGAACAACATACCCAGTGGCAGCCTTCAGTCCACATCAGAACATGACTCAGTTAGCTCCATATCCAAAGGGAGATCTTGGAAGGCACCAGATCCTGCTGGCTGAATTCTGCTTTGTGGTATCAGCCCCAACACAGCAGCTCATACACTGTGGTTGGGGTCCACCCTCATAGTCAGCTAGTCTGAGGGTCAGTATCACTCATGAATGGAATTGACTCACCAACAGAAAAACAATCCAATTGATAAATGGTCATTTCTCCAAAGAGGACATATAAAAAGATGCTCAAAGTAACTAATCATCTGAGAAATGCAAATTAAAACAATGAGATATTGTCTCATACCTGTCAGAATGGCCATCATCAAAAAGTTAACAAGTAAGGTTAGAGAGGATGCAGGGAAAAGGGAATCCTCATGCATTGTTGGTGGGAATTAAGATTGGTGCAGCCACTATGGAAAACAGTGTAGAGGTCCTCAAAAATTAAAAATGGAACTGGCTCTAGCTGGTTTGGTTCAGTGATTAGGGCACTGGCCTGAGAACCGAGGGGTCTCGGATTCCATTCCCAGTAAGGGGCATTCATGTACCTGGGTTGTGGGTTCTTTCCCCAGCTCCCACAGGGGCACATGCGGGAGGCAACCAATCAATGTCTCTCACATCAATGTCTCTCTCTCCCCCTCCTTCTCTCCCTTCCACTCTCTATATAAATCAATGGGGAAAAAATACACTTGGGTGAGGATTAACAACAACAACAAAAATGGGACTACCTTATGACCCAGTGATTCCACTTCTGGGTATATATCCAAAGAAAACCAAAACACTAATTCAAAAGAATATATGCACCCCTAGGTTCATTGCAGCATTATTCAAGCTATGAAAGCAACCCAAGTGGCCATCAATAGACAAGTGGATAAAAAAGTGGTGGCACATATATACAATAGAATATTATTCTGCCATAAAGAAGAATGAAATTTTACCATTTGCAATAGCATGGATGAACCTTGAGGGTATTATGCTAAGTGAAATCACTCAGTCAGGGAAAGACAAATACCATATGATCTCACTTATATGTGGAACCTAAAGAACAAAATAAGCAAACAAACAAAGTGGAAACAGACTCATAGATACAGAGAACAGACTTACTTTGCCAGAGTGGAAGAGGGGTTGGGGGATTGGGTAAAAGAGGAGAAAGGATTAAGAAGTTCAAATTGGTAGTTAGAAAATTGTCACAGGGGTATAATGTACAGCTTAGGGAAGATAGTCAATAATCTATATATATAAAACCCTAAGCGACTGGTGGATTGCTTGACTGGTCGCTATGATGCATACTGACCACCAGGGGCCAGACGTTAAATGGAGGAGCTGCCCCCTGGTGGTCAGTGCGCTCCCACAGTGGGAGCACGACTCAGCTGACATATGGGCGCCAGATGCTGGGCTCACGGCTGGCAAGAACAGCTGCACTGGCGCGAGCCTCTCCTGCCTCCATGGCAGTGCTACCAAGCGGCAGCAGAGGCAGGCGCCATGGGGCCAGATTAAGCGGGAGCCGCGCGGCGCTCGACCCCGGCTTGGGCTCCTCCTCCCTGGCCGCCTGCCACTTTGCGCACTACTACATCCCTTGAGGGATGTCAGACTACTGGTTTCGGCCTGATCTTCGGGGATGAACCCGGCAGTCCAACATCCCCCAAGGGGTTCTGGATTGCGAGAGGGTGCAGGCCAGGCTGAGGGACCACACCAGTGCACGAATCCATGCACTGGGCCTCTAGTCTATAATAATAAAAGCGTAATATGCTAATTAGACCACACAGCCAAATGACCTTCCTGACATCCTTCCGGACGACCTTCCAGACAAAGCTGGGGTTGTAAGGGCTGAGGCAAGCCACTGTGGCTGCAAGGGCCGAGCCCCTTGCACGAATTTCGTGCATCGGGCCTCTAGTACAAAATAATATTGAATGTAAACTGCCATTGAAAAATAAAATTTTAATTAAAAAAACAATCATGGTGCAAAGAAAGATAAATGAGAAGATGTAGCTATCAAAGATAAGAAATAATTTAAAGGTCACTAAATTTTATCCACTATAGTGGAAAAAGGAAGATTAGATTACAATGTTTGACTTTTAAATATATTTTCAAAGTGGCCTGAGAATGGCAACACAGTCCATTATCCCTTACTTCTCTGAAGAACTATACACCACAGTCCCTGAGGCACCATTATCACATTAATCACAGAGGGTCAAATAAATTCAGATGCACAATTGAGGTGCATTTAAAAATGCCTACTAGGTAAAAATAAAAATAAATAGGAAGAATAAGGCTGATGAATAAACCTGTTTTAATGTCCTAGACAATAAAAGTTTAGGAAATATACCTATATCTTTATCTATATGTATATCTATAAACATGTAGGCATATAAATATATAGATCTCTTTATAATACAATCTCTTTATAATACATATTCTCTTATATATTCTCTTTATAATATATGTTTTCTTCATAATACATGTCTTTATATTGTATATATCTTTATCAAAAAATTTTTATAAGAATGATTTCCCCATTGAATTAAACAGATCTATGTAATTCTCAATAGTTTTTCCTTTGGTATTCATTAAATTATATCATATCAAATCTTCACTGAGGCAAGAGAGAGTCAAGTTTAAATAAGAGTGACTTTTGGATTAATTTCTTTTCTGCTGAGAATACAAAATGAGCACATTTTTGTTAGGATTATATCAGTAAAACTGCATATATTATCTTCATAAAAATTCTTAAATCCTCTGACAAATCAGCCATGTCGACAGAGATCTGCAACCAAAATAACTACTCCTTAGCATAAATTCTTTATTGTTTTTGTAATTTAATTTAAGTCCTATAATTTCCCTTAAAGATATTACTAAATAAATAATTTGCTCCTCACCAGCATCTCTCTGGCAGGAGGAGAGTAAGGAGTAGAGACTAACCTATCATGTCACCAGATAAACGGGCTCCTTCAATAGAAAACCTCTTTCAAAATTAATGGCCTGCTCCCACATGATGAGTGCCCAGGAAAGGAAATATTTATGGTTTTCTCCTAACTTCTGACCCTTGAAATTAAAAGTACTTTCTCCACCTCTACTGTTCCAGTTAACCCATAGGAAAAATGACTCTCTTTCTGGCGGGGAGGAATTTTTATGATACCCAGATATATAGCTACATATAAACGATCCAAAACAAATCTCCCCCAAACAACCTGCCGGCCAGTGATGAGAACTCACAGAATGCCACGAAACAAAGGGTCCCTGGACTTTGTCGCACCCATTCATCCCCAAGCACGAGGCAGAGGTCCTTTCCAGCAAGACACTGAACTGCTGGAGAGGGCTGCAGGCTCTCCAGTGGCCTCTGTGGTTAACGACCAACTCAAGGGTTCAGAATGCTCAGGATCCTAGCCCAGACAGGAACCCAGACTCCAGCAGTAGGCTCCAAACAACGAAGTTTCCCAGATATTCTGCCAAACAAAGATGCTTCAAGCTAGGTGAGCTCTAGAGGAGAAAAGATTCTTTCTCTCTGTTCTTATCTGTTAGCTTCAAGACAGTAGATTGCACCACAATCAAAATATAGGACTTTAGTCATCTATATTAATAAAAGCTATGTGGTCGTCACGCCCTCACGCAGTGATGCCCTCACACCGTAACAATCCATCACCAGGAGGATGTGTGCACAGCGGGAGCACACGGGTGGTTGGGGCTGCATGTACAGCGAGGCATAGGTGGGTGGGCGGGGACTTGACGCTTCGTGCGCAGCGCGGAGGTGGGTCCCCCAGCTCCGGCTTACCTCTTTGGGGCAATCCATTAAGAAGCCCCAGATGGGTAGGTGGGGCCTACCTCTTTGGGGATATCGATCGCAGGGCTCCCGCACTGTGAGAGGGCATAGGCCAGGCTGGGGAATGCGCCCCCACCCCCGAGTGCACGAATTTCATGCACTTGGCCTCTAGTCAATAATAATTATGTTTTAATATAATACATTATCAATAGTATATATGTCATAAAATAGAGAATACCATGCATTGCTATAAAGAACATTTCTGCTGTGAAAAATAGGAAAGGGACAGCACACTTGACAGAAAAGATTGTTTCAAAAGAATAACTGGAAAAGGAGCGAAGATGGCGGCATAGGTAAACACCTAAACTGCTGCCTCGCACAACAATTTCAAAACTACAACTAAAAGACAGAACGGACACCATCCAGAACCGCAGGAAAGCTGACTGAGTGAAAATTCTACAACTAGAAGGAAGGAGAAAAGCTCACAGAGAATTGGAGGTACGGCAAAGGGTCTTTGTGCGCGCAGAGAGGAAGGGCGGCGGAGTGCCTGGCTGGCTTTCTCTGGCGGAAGGGGGAAGGGAGCCCCCGACCGCATTGAACCCCAGTTCTGACTGCAGTGAACCCCAGTTCCAGGCGAGCCCCCGGGGACCCACGCTCTTGTGGGGGGAGTCTGGACTCTCGGGCGGAGACTTGGGAGCCGGGGAAGGCGGAAGACTGAAAGTCCGCTCGCGCCAGTGCGCACAAAGGCTGCGGGGGCTGCCACAGGCTTTCCCTAGCGGAAGGGAGTGGGAGGCTCCTGACGGCACAAAACCCCAGTTCTGACTGAAGTGAGCCCCAGTTCTGACTGCAGTGAACCCCAGTTCCAGGCGAGCCCCCGGGGACCCACGCTCTTGTGGGGGGAGTCTGGACTCTCGGGCGGAGACTCGGGAGCCGGGGAAGGCGGAAGACTGAAAGTCCGCTCGCGCCAGTGCGCACAAAGGCTGCAGGGGCTGCCACAGGCTTTCCCGGGCGGAAGGGAGTGAGAGGCTCCTGACGGCACCGAACACCAGTTCTGACTGAGGTGAGCCCCAGTTCTGACTGCAGTGAACCCCAGTTCCGGGAGAGCCCCTGGGGACCCACGCTCTTGTGGGGGGAGTCTGGACTCTCGGGCGGAGACTCGGGAGCCGGGGAAGGCGGAAGACTGAAAGTCCGCTCGCGCCAGCGCGCACAAAGGCTGCGGGGGCTGCCACAGGCTTTCCCTAGCAGAAGGGAGTCAGAGGCTCCTGACGGCACTGAACGCCGGTTCTGACTGAAGTGAGCCCCAGTTCTGACTGCAGTGAACCCCAGTTCCAGGCGAGCCCCCGGAGACCCACGCTCTTGTGGGGGGAGTCTGGACTCTCGGGCGGAGAATCGGGAGCCGGGAAGGCAGAGGACTGAAGGCACACACGTGCTAGCAAGGGCAAGGCTGATGGGAAGCCAAGACTGAGACTCCACCCCATCCAAGCTGAGCACAGAGGCTATTGCAATTTGGCAAGTCTAATCCTATAAGGCTGTATCCAGCACCGGACTTCTCCCAGCATAGACACAGCTGATCCTTACAGCCAACTGGCCTGGAGGTCAATTCTTCCCAGTGATACCAACAACAATAAAGACTTAATTACAACAAGGCTGTACACACAGTCCACAAAGGTGTGCACCAAGAGTGTCCACCTCAGGTTAACTGGGGAGGCAGACCCACTGGGCCAAATTGGAAACCTAGCACACAAATCTACCAACTCAGGGAAGCAGTGAAAATGCGGCGTCTAAGAATCAGATCACAAACGAAAGAAATGGAGGAAAACAAACGACTGGATATAGAATTCAAAACCACGGTTATAAGGCTTTTTAAGAATATCCTAGAAAAGGCCGATAAATATAACGAGACCCTCGAAGAGATGAAAAAGGACCAACTAGAAATTAAACATACACTGACTGAAATAAAAAATATTATACAGAGACCCAAAAACAGACAAGAAGAACACAAAAATCAAGTCAAAGAATTGAAATACAAAGAAGCAAAAAACACTCAACCGAAAAAGCAAAAAGCAAAAAAAAAAATCCAAAAAGTTGAAGATAATGTAAGAAGACTCTGGGACAACTTCAAGCGTACCAACATCAGAATTATGGGGGTGCCAGAAGAAGAGAGAGAGCAAAATACTGAAAACCTATTTGAAGAAATAATGACCGAAAACTTCCCCCACCTGGTGAAAGAAATGGACTTACAAGTCCAGGAAGCCCACAGAACCCCAAACAAAAGGAACCCAAAGAGGACTACACCAAGACACTTCATAATTAAAATGCCAAGAGCAAAAGACAAAGAGAGAATATTAAAAGCAGCAAGAGAAAAACAGTTAGTTACCTACAAGGGAGCACCCATACGACTGTCAGCTGACTTTTCAACAGAAACTATGCAGGCCAGACGGGAGTGGCAAGAAATTTTCAATGTGATGAATAGCAAGAACCTACAACCAAGATTACTCTACCCAGCAAAGCTATCATTCAGAATTGAAGGGCAGATAAAGAGTTTCACAGACAAGAAAAAGCTAAAGGAGTTCATCACCACCAAACCAGTATTATATGAAATGCTGAAAGGTATTCTTAAAGAAGAGGAAGAAGAAAAAAGGAAAGATAAAAATTGTGAACAACAAATACATATCTATCAACAAGTGAACCTAAAAATCAAGTGAATTAAAAACCTGAGGAACAGAATAATCTGGTGAATACAGTAGAATCGGGGGCATAGAAGGGGAGTGGACTGATAATTCTCAGGGGGAAAGGGGTATGGGGGGGTTCATGAAGAGACTGGACAAAAATCATACACCTATGGATGAGGACAGTGGGGGGTAGATAAGGGCAGAAGGTGGGGTGGGAAATGGCTGGAGGGGAGCTATGGGGGAAAAAAGGAGAAATAATTGTAATAATCTGAATAAAGATTTATTTAAAAAAAAATAAAATAAAATAAATAAATTCAAAGGAAAAAAAAAAAAAAAGAATAACTGGCAGCCCAGTGACACTAATTTCAGACTTCTGGCCTCCAGAACTGTGAGAGAATAATTTTCTGTGGTTTTAAGCCACCCACCCAGTTTTGTGGTGATCTGTTACAACAGTAACAGATGATTAGTACGCCATACTTAAGTTCTCAGTGCTTTGGCTAGTATGTTGTTTCCAAGTTGCAAATTAAAAAATTGTTCACATTAACTATGTAAGTAGTGGTAACAAAAACAAACCAAAAAATAAAATAAAATAAACTCCACATTTAAGACAAAACATAGGCACAATAATTTTTTTGAATTATTATATTTTTGAGGGCAGACTATTTTTCTTAGAGGGGGGTGATCATTACCACTCTCTTATATGAAACAAAATTGATCCACTTAAAAACAAAATCATAAACACAAAGGAAAGTAATCATATACATTTCATAAAGTGCCACAAAGCACATTTCCTTTTATTAAATTCCTTCTTTTGAGCTCATTAATTATAGAAAATTCAAGGCTGAACTATTTTTCTTGATAATTTCGTTGGTGATAGCTAACACTTTCAAAATGTCACAGTTTTGAGGGTTCATTAAAAATTATTGGGCAATTGTTTCTTAATAATGAAATGCAAATATTAAAAGTGAAAGGAGTGTTAATTACTTGAAATGTGAAACCATTTGCAATATTTAAAACAAATTAGGAACACTCTATTACTCTAATTATTTCAGGCCTGAAGTTTGCTGGGCATAAGGCATCACATTAGACATGGCACATATGTGGAGCATGCTTTTTCTTCTTCTTCGTCCACATATTTTACTGTGATGTGAGCCATGTGTTTCATTACACAGGGTGGTATGAAAAGGCTATAGCAGGAGAAGCAAACTCTTGATTCAGAGATCAGCAATATAGAAAGGCCTCTTCATTAAAAACACATTATTGTTTTGCTTCAAGGCATTTACCTTATGTTCCCAGTAACAACCTGACAGTTAAGAGATTAAAAACATCTGGATTTTAGGCATTAAGATTTTAGGGATCATGGATCTCACACTAAAAATACAGACCATAATGAAATACTCAAAATAATGGGCTGTTTGGTGGAGATAGGGGTCATGTGATGAATAAATGTAACATATAATCATGTAATGATTAAACACATCTCATGATTTGGTATGAGAAGACATAGGTTGAAAATTTTGGTGCCTTTATTATCTGCTATTTATAAACTAGGCAAACTCTAAGATATTATCAAGCTACCATATAAATTTTAGAAGTTTGAGTCATGTGGTGATGACAAAATGATTATCTAGCTTCATTTTAGAGCCAGGAAATAAAATAAAATGCCCTTTGAGCTAAAATTATAAACCTCGCCATTACTAAATGCTAAAGAAGGCTTAAACACTTGTGGTGGCTTAATGATATGCACAAATTCTATGATACTCCTCCCCTCAAAAGGTAGAACATAATTTCACTTCCCTTGAGTCTGAGCTGGACTTAGAGACTTGCTTCTAGCAAACATATTATGGCAGAAGTAATGGGATGACACTTTCAATATAAAGTTATACAAAGACTGGAAAATTCTACTTGGGTGTATGCTCAAGTTCATTCTCTCTCTCTTCCCCCCCCCCACCTCTCTTTCTCTCTCTCTCATCACCCTCTCTAGGGGAAGTCAACTGCCATGTTCTGAAGACACTCAGGAAGCCTATGGAGAGACCCACATGATGAAGAACCAAGGCCTGTCAGCAACATGGTGAGGAGGCTTAGAAACAGATGTTTTGAGTCCTGCCACTTGAGTGAACCTAGAAGCAGATCCTCCTCAAGTGAAGCCCTGAGATGAATGCAGCTCTGGACAAGACTTTGACTCTTAACTTCCTGACAAATCTGAAATCAGAATTATCCAGTAAAGCCACTCTATTCCTGACTCACAGACACCGTGAGAGAAAAAATTTAAACTGTTGCATTTGGCATAGTAGCTAATTCACTACTGCAGATGTAATAAGAAAAAGCTGTGGTGGGGCAGGGGCAGGGTGAGAGAAGAAGTCCTGGGCTCCAAACTCAGGATTGTGCTGTTTCAATTATAGGATATTGGGTAGGTCTCATAGGTCCTCCCATTTCTTCTTCTACATAAGAAAGATATTAACCAGAACTCTTTCCAAGGTTCCTCTGGCCATGAAAATGCAGGACCCGAAGCTATAATGAGACAGGTCTGGTCTTGATGTAAGGAAAAATGAACACTGCAACTGCCTATCATTGGGAGCCGCCTTTCAGCCCCCCTTGGTGGAAAATAGGTTGGATGATCATTGGTGCTGACTGTACCAAGAGTTTCCACCCACTGGATGAGAAATGTAGGCAGATAGCATATAATGTCTTTCAACTTAAGTATGCTATATTTATGACCCTATCTTGAAGAACAAAGAAAACAGATAATGTCCCAAATCAAATTAAACCAAAGCAAACAATCATGCAAGTAAGGAAGTTAGGTAAATATTTCCCTATATATTTTCAACAGATACTTTCTCTGATAGGACTCTACCTCTACCTGCAGACAATACACCTAAGAACCCAAAGATCTCAAATACATTAGAATCACCAGGGACTTTAAAATTATTATTGCTATTATTTTAAATTTGATGCTATGGCCATGCTCCAGGGTAATTAAGTCACTCTGAAAATGAGACCCAGGCATCAGTATCTTTTATAGCTTACCAAGTGATTCCAATATACAACCCAAATTGAGAACCACTAATAGAATGATCTAATTTGAGTTGAGAGAAAAAAAAGGAAGGAAGGAAGGAAGGGAGGGAGGGGGAAGGAATACTGATGTGGGTATAATTTTTCACGTATAGAAAAAAATCCAAAAGGAAATACCTGAAACTAAATTTAGTGAAGATTAGGGTGAAGAGCTAATTTCACCCTTAACATTTTTTACGGTGAAAATATATTTCTATAATAATTTTAAAAGTCATGAGGAAAGAAAATATTTCACAAATTTCTCAAATAGCTACAGAATCTGGAGGAACAAGTATAGTTATTATTTTGGGGCCAATTTACATCTTTAAAAGTCACTGAAACTTTAGCTGCAAAAGAAATAAACATCCCATTGAAAGAGTCAAATCTTAAAACAATTGTTTAGTTAACAATACAGAAGACTACAGGCTGTTTGGTTATTTTCCTTAATCAATTATTTGCCCTTAGTTGTGGTGACAGGACGTTATAATCTAAAACCCTACATTGGATCAGAAAGAAATAAACCATGCCTAGAATTTAGAATCTAGAATGGAAATTAAAGATGAAGTATTCTAGCTTTTAAGATATAAAAAACTGACACTCAGAGAATAGTTATTTAATAATTCGAAAAGAACTAGTACATTTACTTACAAATAAGAGTAAAGTATAATTCCCACTGTATAATAATTCTGCATTAAAATGCTAATAGGAATGATGTACTGCCCATATTTCAAGAGTGTTTATATACAATGCAGGGAGGCACAGGGAGGTGTTTGTCCAAAAGAAACTATCTAACCTTTTGTGTTAGAATAATTTCAAGTTTTATTAATGACATAAATCCTCCAAGGATATATATTCAAATGCCCAACATCAAGGGAAATTCATCAAGATGACAAAGTAGGTTTACATTATAATGTTCACTAGGAATTTTAATAGGAAACATTTCTGTGTCTAATATTAGTTTGAGTTCATTCATAATTTCTTCACTTACTCATCCACTATTTATATATCTGGCTCAGCTGGCTCACAATGCCATAGTTTTGTAAACAGTAGTACTGTGTAGCTAATGGAAACTGCAGAAGTGTAATTATAGCTGGATGAGAATGTTAAGTACTCACTCTGAGTTTTAACCTGAGAGTGTTTTGGATAAAGAGCATCATCAATCAATATTTATTAAACATTCATGGGGTACATTATTTGGCCTAGGCCGTCGACAATCAAGGCATTTGGAGCTGTGCGGATTTCCCTTCTCAAATGTGGTGCAAAACTGACAAAAATCTAATGTGATAGGCAAAGAAAAGAAAGAAAGATATCCCACATCTCTCATTTGAATTCCAACTATAATGAAACAGGTTTTCTTCTAAAAATTAGCTGAAAATAAAATGGCTCCACTGTGAGAATACTGATGTCAGAAGGAGTGTTTCCTAGAACTGGTATTACACCTTAGAAAAGTTTATGGTTTTCTTTTCCTAAAAAAAATAAAAGAATTTTTCTTATAAATAGTTCAAATTCATTTTTTTAACATATATTGAAATCTGACACTAGTCTCCCATCCCCAGTCCAAGAATGTCAGTAAGATAAGCTAGTGGCTATCCAAAGTATTAAAAAATGGGCATTCAGATAAATTGAAAACAGGAAGTTGTCTGCAAAATATTGCTGTGCTAAGGGACCTATGATTAAAAACAGTTTGCTTCAAAGCATCTTCTCAATTTGGTATGACAGTGCCTGAAGAGAAAATCAACTGTCAATTCTAACCCAACAAAACAATTAGAAAAAATAATGAGGTGATTTCTTCAAAGAATGAGGAAATATGTGCCATGAGCTTTGTCTATTTTCTATTCAAGGGCAGTTCATTTCCTATCATAAAATATGCTCTCCTTGCACTGTATAATATGGAAGATTTAATGATTATCAGACATGGGTACAGTCAATCCCTCACTCTAGGAAACTGATTAAGGAGATTTCACTGAATGCAAAATCTTACGCTTCTCAGAGGAAAAAAAAAAACAGAAAGAGATCTATTTGAGTATTTAGTTGGTTTTTTAAATTGAATACTTTCCTGGAAATACATTCAATACTTTCATGGAAATAAATATTACATCTTTTAAATAGTATATATTCCACCAATTATTTTGAGATAGCATTTTCCTAAAAATATTCACCCTAATTGGAAAAAAAAATATATTTAAATGCATCCATTCACTCAAAAGAGAAAACACAATGGAAATTTGAAAATGATTTAATCAGCATTCACTGAACTGAAAAAAAATTCTCATTGCACATTTCCTTTAGTAAGTCTTCATTTTTTATAAATGCCCTTCATTTCAACTAAATACAGTGATATTTATGTCTTTTTCCATCAACATTTTCCTAGTTTTTTTGAAAACATTTCCCATTATAGAGGAAAACCAAGGATATATACTTGTGTTTGTGTGTGTATATGTATACAGTACTAAAGACCATCGCTGTAACTTTTGAAATTTTCAGAATTTAGAATCAAGTGTTTATTCTTTTAGCATAGTCTTCAGCTTACGATGGTTCAACTTAGAATTTTCAACATCATGACAGTGCAAAAAATGGTAAGTATTCAACAAAAAACATACTTCAAACTCACTTATATGTGGAATTTAATGAACAAAATAGACTAAGAGACATTGAATCATGCAACCGATTGACATATTTCAGAGGGAAGGGTGAGGGGGCTGGAAAAAGATTAACCAATGAACTTACATGCACATATGTATAGCCCATGGACAGACAATGGGAAGGCCTGGGAAGGGCGAGGGAGTGGGGCGCATGGGGTCAATGGGGGGCGGGTGGAAGAGGACATCAGTAATACTTTCAACAATAAAGATAAATTTTTTAAAAAGCAATAAGTGTAACAAATAAATCCGATAATACATTGAAAATTTGTTACAGTTGACCCTCTGCACTGTGGGTTTTGTATTCATGGATTCAACCAACCACAGATATAAAATAAGCAGAAAAAAAAAATAACCGAAAGTTCCACAACATAGAACTTGAATTTGCCACATGCTGAGTCCACGTGAAGTGATGTGTAGGATGCCCCGCTTTGGCCTCTATGCAAATATAGGAAATATATATATATATATATATATATATATATATATATATATATATATACACAATAACCAAAAAAAAAACACATAATTCAAATTTTAACTTTGATCATTTTCCTGGGCTATCTGTATGTGGTATGATTCTCTGTTGTGATTCCGGACAGTAGCAGTGAGCCATAGTGCCCAGTCAGCCACATTGTCATAAGGGTAAACAACTGATATTCAACAGTGCACTGTGTTGCTCGTGTTTTTTATTTTTTTTTAATATACTTTTTATTGTTCATAGTATTACAGATATCTCCCATCCCCCACCCTTCACCTGCCTCCTCCCAGCCCCTACCCACCCCACCCCCAGGTCTTCACCACGCTACTGCCCATGTCCATGGGCTATGCATATAAGTTCTTTGATTTATCTCTTCTCATCCCCCCAACCCCACATCGAGGTATGTCAGTCTGTACCATACCTCCATGGCTCAGGTCTTACTCTGCTGGTCAATTCATTTCGTTCATTAGATTCCACAAATAAATGAGATCATGTGATATCTGTCTTTCTCTGATTAGCTTATTTCACTAAGCACAATATTTTCCAGGTCGATCATGCAAATTCCAACTGCCTTAGTCTCTCCAGCCCCATCCCCTCCCCTCAGGGACTGCACCAAGTTCTGACAATTGCCTCTCTCTACCCCACTTCCTGGAAACTGTCTCAAAGCAGCAAGCTGGGGTAATCATGGGACTCACGTATAGATTTCTTATTATTCAGGGATCACTGTCCTTAATTACCTGATGTCCACATCTTGAAGCCCATTGGTTCATATCTTTCCTGTGATTTTTCAGCTTGTTTAAGGTAAGAGAATATATTGGTCTCTTATCCTGTTAACCCAAAGCTGAAGTCAGACTTACCTCTTCACACCTCAGTGGAAATCCTCTGTTTATAACACTTCATTGAATTCCTGTCATTAAAATAAATTCCAAGATCCATACATTGACTTAGAAATTAACTTCATAATTTAAACCTTGTCTACTTTTCAAGCTAATCTTTTGTCACTTGCTTTCAAAAACCATAGTTCACAAATAAAATAATTGGAGTTTCACATATGCAAAATATTCTTTCAGTACATTGGCACATGCTGTTCCCTCTGCCTAGATCTCTTTTCCTTGCCGAGGCTGCTGAGAATGTTCTATTCATCCATAAGTAAGCAATACAAATGTGACCTCTCCATGATGCCTTCCTTCCATGATACACTTCCAGCCACCTGCTCCCCATCTCCTTCAGTCCCACCCAAAGATGAATTCTCAGGCCTCCTCAATACTCAGAGGACGACCCTATTATCCCTATTTTTATCATGCCATCCATTATTTTGTACTATATTTTAAACATCTATTTCCCATAGTTTATGACCTTGGACAAGCTCATGAGAAACAATAGTTTTCTCATCTGTAAAATGGAAATAATACAGGTTATCAGTCCAGCCGGCATTGCTCAGTGGTTGAGCATTGACCTATGAACCAGGAAGTCAAGGTTGGATTCCCAGGGAGGGCAAAGTGAAGAGTGGACAAGATCAAGCTGTAGGAAGGTTTCAATGCTTAACAGAAATATAACAAGAAGATTCCATATGAGTAATCAAATGACATGTGGAAAGTAACTTTAAAAAACGAAAATGTATTAGAAGTAGACAATAATTTGGCTATTGATAACCAGTATTTCACTGGATGCTGGTATATTTTCAACTGGAAATACAATAAATCTAAAGGGAGAATCAGAGTCCCCCCACCCACTCTGTATTGCAGAGACAGAGAGCAAAGGGGAACAATCTTTGGTAGTGAGTCAACGCAAATCTCCATTAGTTGCTCTGTCCACTGATGCCTTAAATGAAGCCAACACTCTCATGTCCTTTAGAAGGAACTTCTAATCAATTGGCTACATTGGTATTTAAAATACATACCTGGGAGGGGGAAAGTTTCTAATACTTAAGAGCAAACAGCAGACAGTGAGGCACAATTTTTGGAAAACATTTAAAGGAAGAAGCTTTTTTTTCCTGATAGGGTCCATTTAAGCTTTGTTTACTTTCTCAGCAAGAATAAAGGCCTTGGGCAACATTTAATTAAAATGCTCCCTAAGCTTTCATGCTTCCTGAGACAGTAAGATTGGGGACACTGAGATAGTCCTCTCACTGTGGACTGTGAAGGGAATGAGGATAGATAACTCTGAACTCCCTACACAATCTGTAGAGAAAAGCCACACCCCTGGAAAGGCCAATTATGTGCCATACATAATAGGTATGGGATAGATGAATTCTTTGGATTAGGAACAGAAAATAAGAAAGGCCTCAGATACATACATACTCCTGTTATTTCCATTATAAACCACTAAGTTAAAAAATGCAATAATCTGTAGAAGTGAAGGATTCGATCAGTGGCATTCATTTTTATATGCACAAATTTAGGCTGGACAATTCCCAAATGCTGGCAGTAGCTAAAATTCATGGAAGACTGAACTTAAAAATTATTAAAGTTTTGAAAATGATGAGCTAATAAAAAAATGAAGCTTCGCCTTGTGATGTTTTTGTCTTGTTTTCTTTTGTTTGATTTTTAAAGGTGGGCAATAGGGAATGTCCACAGAGAACATAAGATTTCCTTGGTCCAAGAAGTAGGCAGATTTAGAGAATCTCTGATGAAAGATTGAAAGGACTGAAATACTCATTTGGGGACAATTACATTGTGAGATCAGACAATGAAAAGGTACTGAGGCTGGGTTTGCTATCAGTACAATGGGATGTTGCTGAAATTAAATGAGATACTACAGAGAGTACGAGCTCAGTGAAGTAGCAGCAATGATGGTGGTCATTAGAAGCATTCTGTAAGATTTTTCTAGTGGCAGTTTATGTGATATCCACAAAATAAGAGAGATGAGAGGCAGGCACTGCACTGAGTGAGAGCGGTGTTTAAATGGTTAGGATAGGCTTCTGTTTTTTTTTTAAAATTAGTCCCACCATTTAAACTGTCTAATTAAATTAATGTGGTTAAGAATGAAATTTAAACAGAAGTATTATTGCCCAACTGGTTAACAAATTAACACATTTGTCCTTGATATTTCCTTTTGGGGAAAAATATGCATTAAAGGGAAAATGACTTCTGTGCAGACCGGTGGTAATTAATTAACAACATGACAATTTTATATAACCCTGCAAATAGCTGACATGCCTCCTTCCCCAAATGTGTAAACAAAGATAATTTTGATGATTTTGTTTTCAGTCAAAAGAAATTCTATGACTCAAGGAAAGATAATATATCTAGTGATTTTGTTTTTAATATACCTAAAACTGTCCTGAGAATGTTTCCCATTTTGAGCCATTTCAGACCTTAATATGTGTAAGTCATTTCTGCATTTAGCCATAGCATATTAATGGTGCATCCGTAACCATCAGTGGTATAAACATCCATGGTAAAAGAGATGTTCATAAATTCAATTTTATTGAAATCCTGCTTACTGGACTTCCTGATTTATGTAATCCTCCATCCACTTAACCTCAGATTTTAATGATTCAACCATAGTGTATAAGAATTGCTTTTTACCCAATTGTCATCTCACATAAAATCCTTCCCACAACCCACCATGAAAACATCCTCAATGGGAAGTACAACAGAATAAACAATTCTCCGAGGCTATTCTCAGGTACTGACCAGTACACAAAGGGTTGTACAGAAGGAAGCTTTAAAAATAAAAGATGATGTCTCATATTTGGTTACTTGCCTCCTTAGAAAGTAATTCAGATAGGCTGTTGGATTTGAAACCTGTGCACAAACACACACACACGCACATTCTAATTTTAAGCCAGCTTAATAGCCATAGGCTAGACCAGAGCTGATATATCATTTGTAAAAACTCAGCTATGATAAGCCAAATTTAGTAATAAAAATTATCCCCTGCTTAAAACCTGAGATAATTTGACCTTTTAATATGTTTCTGAGACACCAAGTCCCTTTTTTCTTTGCTTTGTCTTAGACCTCAAGTCCACTTTTAACCTGGCCAATATGTGTTCCATTCCAGGTAGCCCAGACTCTTGACTGCTGACAGTGCCAGCATCTGGACAGAGTATTGACCCCATGCCGGGCCAACACTGAAGCTGACTTCATGCTGCAAGATCATGGGTCTCCTTCTGTTCTCACCATTGCCCTGAATACAGGGCCATGGCTTCCCAGCTCTATACAGAACACTCTATTAATGAAAGCAATGGGAGATGTTTATTCCATTGTTTGAGTTTACACTTCAGCCTTTTCCACTGGAAGCAAAAGGAAAAACAGGGCTTAGAAGGAAGATCAATGAAGCAGGGTGAGGAGGCATGGGGTTTGGTGAGTGCACAGACTCAGACAGCCTGGGTTTTCCCACTTACCCACTCAGGGAACTTGGACATAATATGCATCCTCTTTGAGCCTCCTCTCAGGGGATCACATGGGTGACACAAGTAAAGAATTGGCCACTGTGCTTGCTACATGGCAAAACCTATTTTATTACCACCAAACAACAACGAAATTACTACTTTTTAAGTGCATGGTGAAAAGCAAGAATGTGATTCTTATTACACTTTTACTCCAAATTCTTTTAAAATGTATGGCTGACCCACTCTGAAAAGGAAACATAAAGGAGAAAGGGGTCAATAAGGGGAGATCAGAGGCAAGGCCTAGGATAAAGGTACTAGATAAGAGGCAAAATAGTGCTTTTATACCCAGATGAAAAGGCAATAACCCACATGACATAACAGACAATAGGCAGGCAGGAAGGTAGGTAGATAGGTGGGTGGATGGATGGGTGGGTGGGTGGGTGGATGGATGGATGGATGGATAGATAGATAGATAGATAGATAGATAGATAGATAGATAGGGAGATACAAACAAAAACCGTGAGGAACTACTTAAGGATCTGTTAACGAAAATACAGAGTGAATTAACTTTAATTCATTCTGCCTTTTCTGTGTATATATTTCCTAGTTATTCCTTTTGGAACCTCTTCTATCATCAACAAAGGCAACCATGGCCTTACTCAACCTCTCCTTTAGTGAATCACACACCTCGTTTCAGTCCTCTCTCAGCCTTTCCAACCTCACACGTCTTCTGCGCAGATTAACACACTGACAAGAGAGAGAGAGGGGGATCAAAAGAGCTCCAAAACAATGTGTATTCCCAGGGTAGCATGTGAGTTTCCTGCTCCACTTAGGGATAATTTAAAGTTAGCATTCACCATCAAAGAGTGTCAAACACATCACTACAATTACAAATAACATTACCAGCACCCACCCCAGCTCTCTCTCTCTCTCTCTCTCTCTCTCTCTCTCTCTCTCTCTCTCTCACACACACACACACACACACACACACACACACACACACACACAGAGCTCAGGATGCCATTATTTCCTCAGTCATTTCAAGGTTTTCATTTAATCAGCACAGTAAACAGGCTTCTATGCCTCAGGCTGGCGTTCCACAAACTCAGCCAAATCGTGGGGTTTTGTGAATGCTGCAGTCAGCAGGGCCAGAGAAGGCATATTTGCTCACACATTATGTTGATTAGTACTATTCTTTTTTGTCCTAGGGATACTTCTTGGACAGTGGATATGACAAGAGGTGCCATTTATCTTACAAAGACTTTCATTTCATTGGATTTTGAGTAGCTATGGTAGCTGGGTGAATTGAATAATTACTATCATTAACTGTAACATTCTTTGACTCTTACCCCACAATGTAGCATCAAAAGCCTAGTGGGGGAAAGTTAAGGCATCAAAGATTCAAAGTCAGGAGCCTTTGGTGCTCCAGTTCTGAGAGTATCTGTAAAGTATCTCCCTTCTGGGAGAAAAACTAAAAATAGCATCTTCCAAATAAATGGAAATAAAACTACTCTAAATTCACCAGATGGATCATAATTATCCACATAAAATTATAAAGTATAATACTTGGTGTTCAGTAAAAAGTCTAGAAAATTATTTCACAAGTTTAGGCCATATATTCAAGAGGATCTCATCTGATAACTTCAGGGACTCTTTCAAACCCACCCCTTTCCCCGAGAGGAGGTGCAAACATGTAAAAAATCCAGCTGAAGCATTAACTCTGAGCTCCGTACTGTGCTGGGCGCTGTAAAGCATGACAAGGAATTAGAGCACTGCTGCTGGACGCCGGCTTATAATCCAGTCAGGAGTCTCCTGAGATGAGCTGAGACTAGGTAATGTCCTCCTTAGACACTGAAAGGATTAACTTCTGTCCTCGAGGTGCCCCAAGAGAAAACGTCCAGAGCAGTTTCTGCTGCCCCAGGGTGCTTTTCCCCCTTATCTCAGGCATCTGAAGTAACCTGAGTCAGGCTGCCCCTTAGGTCTCAGCCGGTGTCCATCCCTAGAAAACATACTACAATCTTGGGCAAGGCCTGAAAATCCACCTTCCATAAACAGGACTGATCATGTGTGATCCTTACGGCCAAGAAATACTCTATTCCCAAGAAGCTTGAGGAAAGTAAATAGAAACTTAAGCATCCTTAAGCCCCAGTTCATAGATGCCAGAAAAGGAAGGGGATCTTGCCAAAAACAAGCCTGGAAGAGGTTGGATACGTAACGAGTGCTGAGGTATGTTTGCTTACAGTAGGACCTCAGTTGCCTGCTTCTCACATCACTGTGTATTGATCAGCGGTGGTCAAATATTTTAAGTATAAATTAACCTGCTTCAGTGAAAATACCCACGGGAACCATCACACTTTGAAGACATCCCCTCCTTGGGTTTCACTGTAATTATCGGTAGAATTGGTTGGAGGGTCGGGGATGGTTAGCTCAGATTTCTCAATCACTTTTTACAGCCTCCGATTAAAAGGCTCTGCAGTTTATGATCAGCGAATGCTTCGCCGCGGTCCACCTTCAGACCCCAGGAATGGCACCGGAAATATAATTCACTGCCAACAGCTGGCAGTCAGCTGGCCAGCGGTGCACTGTTTTTCTAAACAATCTTAGGAGCCAAGGGCTCCTTTTTAATTGACTTTGGTGATTCCTCTAGAGTCTAGAAGGCTTAGAGACTGTGTCTGAAGCCATGGTGTGGTGTCTGTTTTAATCCATGTGAATTAAATTTGTCAGCCCCAAGGAAAATACCCTTAGGAGATAAACGTATTAAGTGAAAGAAGAGAGGCATGGGGAGATCTGCATCCTAGCTGAGGAAAAGATATGTTAAAATATTTACCATAAACGGAAGGCAGGGTTTTTAAGTGAAAGTACAACTAATTACTATGGGGGGGGGGGGAAAGGGGGGGAAGTATTACACAAAGCACTAGGATGAAGGAATAGTCAACCTCTGTATTTTTCTACCAATTTTTAAACTTTTAAAGGTCACCCAGAGCACACTGCTAATATTTTGCAATAATGGACTCCAGGGCAGTGGTTTAATTAGATGAATTCCAGAGCTCTCTGAATCTTAATCAGACTGTGCAGGGGATGTGGAAGGTCAGGCTGCTGAGCAAATGATGCAAACTAGACTTACACATTACCCTGAACACCCTTTTCCAGAAGAGGTTTAGCGTGCCCTATCTTTAATGTCCTAGTGGTTTCTGACAAGGTGAACTTCTACTTCACTCTGTATGCCTACCAGGCCCAACAAGTGGGTCCGCTCAATGGTTAATCCATGAGACTTTCTAGTTAGTCATTTGTAATGTTTGGTGTTTGCAGCCAACATTCTTGATCTTTTTTAATACTATGGCTAAAACATACCCAGCACACTCTTTTCAAGGACAAGTATGAACAGAACCCTCCACCTATCTACTGCTGAGACAAGGGTGCAGGAAAACAGAAACACTTTATTCTTTCCCTTTGTATGAAATTCAACAGCCTAAGTAGTCAAAAAACGATCTCCAAAGAGGTCAGCAGTGACATTTTGCCTCAAAACAGGTTTCCTCTCTAACCCTATTTTCTCTAGCCAACTGAATCTTACCAACCTCTGAAAGAGACTCAATTTCAGGCTTAATATCGACAACCCACCACGTGAAGATCAAGCAACTTATAGCCTATCAACAAGACCAGAAGGTTAACTCAACTAATAAAAATAACATAAATGAACTGTAACGATGAATGGAAATGGTCATAAAGGAATCAATTTTAAAATCAGAACACACAAAGGTACCTACAAAATGACTGTAGTTATGTTTGAAAAAGTACATTGATACTGACAGTGAATGTAGAATGGTATAAGTATGCTTACTAAGTTATTTATTTCTCTCAAAGTTAAAGACTTCTTTCTGGTATCAGTAATTTCTGGATATCTTATGACCATTGGTGTTTCCCACTAAGATCAGACTGAGAAAAAATAAGTTGCTAGTGTTGATTTTGCTGTGTGCCGGGTCCTGGGTTAAAACTTTACATTCGCTCTTTCATTTTACCTCTCAGTATCTACTCTATGGGGTAAATACTATTATTTAGGCCCACTTTACAGATTAAGAAACCAAGGCTTGCAAAAGGCACATAATTTTCCTAAGATGACAAAGTAGCAGAGGATGAATTTAGTCTCACCACACTAGATCATTCCAACACACCGGTTCAAGGTGAAGCCCATCGTTGCTTTGAGAGTGGCCACTGGTTTGGTTTCGTACACTGCTAAGATGACAAACGGCTCAGTTCCATTTTAACATGGCAGGACTGGTCTCATGATTGGTTTATGTGGTCATGGGCTTTTCACTCACAGTTTGTTCCTCTAGAAATTCTCAGACAATCCAGGAGAGAAGATAAAGAAGACATACGACTCTCCAAAAAAAGAAGAATAAAAATTTTTGAGCATCAAGACACTTCAGTATTTATGTTAACCCATCAGTGCTATACATCCTAATACACCTTAGGATTTTTATTTTATTCACGCATCCTGCTGCCTTGGTATTTCACAAAAGGTTTGTGCTCCTGACCTCTAATGATAATTTATCATATATCCCAATGCTTTCTTATTGGAGCTGTAAAACAATGAATTAGCGACAAATCCCCCATTCTTTGCCCCTTCAGCCCTTGGAGTTTAACTCCTCTCACATTACAGTATTTATTGAATTTCCCAGCCAAACGGTGTTCTGCTCCATAAAATTCTGACAAGTGGACTCTGCCAAGCTAATAATGGCTTCATTCTGCTGAAATAAACTTATTTCACTGCGGCAAACAAAACGACATGACCTGGAAAGGTTATTTTTAACTGGCTAATGACTCAGTCCCGACCAAGCATTTCTCTCAAGGTTTCCCATCTTGAATAAGTTACATTTCTTCAATATAAATGTATGTGATTCTATGTGTTCCTGTCAGTCTTTTACAGCGAAGTAAAAGCAGGTATTGTTATTGCTGTAGGTATTTGATTTCATTATTTAATAATTTGGTCAGCTTATTAAATTATCCTCGAGGACCCTGGTATAGAGAAATCTCCCAGAGAGCTTGAGAGACAAGAGCGCACAAAGAAGCAATGTCCCATTAAAGCAGAGTCTGGTTTTATTGCCTTTTTTTTTCTTTTAATCAAACAACATCAAAAACTTTCCATTCCCCAAAACTTTCAGTGTGCCTCTGAGAGCTAGCTTTTCTATCTCCCTATTTTTAAAGCATGAATAAATGTTGCCCAGATTGCTTAGCCTGTTTACCAAATAAAGGTGTGCCAAGATAACTTTATCTACAGCTACATTAGTTAACATTTCCTCCAGTATCTTAAACTCTCGGTGCCAAAACTATCTACTTCTAAAAAGTATGAAAAGCAAAATAGACACATCTTCCTCCATACTGCCTCCATGTTTTATAGTTTTCCTCCACATCTTTTTATTATCTTGCACATCACGCCCTTCAAAGACAAACAAATGAATAAACAGAAACAACTGCTATGATAAGGTCAAATTTTCCCTCAAGTTTCAAATGATCAGGGACTCCGACAGCACCAGTGCAACAGCTGGGATCTTGTACCAACATGCTGCACCCTGCCAGTCCTGCCTTCGGAGACTAATAAAAGAGAAAGCCCCTGACAGCTAACAGCTGGACTCCTTATGAAGCTGTTGGATAGAAACGACGGGGCCTCCCACAGCCCACCCAAAATAAGGGCTTGGCGTAGAGACACATAAAGGCACAAGAGAAGAAATTTGGTAAGGGGGTATACATATCTCAAAGAGACGGAAATGAGGAGATGAATAACAGGAAAAGGGGCTAATGAATGAAAGAGAAGGCCTGCCACCTTTAAATCCGGCAAAGGAACCAAAGGTGTAAGGCTTGCAGGCTGACTGTATGGTAACTTTGATTAGTGCGAAAGGAAATCCACGTAGTCAGGGTTCTGTCCAAACCACAGTTAAGAATCCTGAATACCCTTCCGATGACCTAGAGTTTGTATTCACACTTGCAGTAAAAGAAACCCATCACCATTTCGTCCTGCCTCCACACTGAAGTCCTTCATCAGCTGTTTTTTGGCTGCCAGTGTCAACTCCCCCAGTCATAGACATGTCACAGATTTATTGTCAAGTGGCTTAATGAACAAAGTGGCATGGAATAAAAGCACACTGAAATGGTTATAGGATTGTGGAGGATAAACAAGGAGTGGTCATACTAGGCTTGGATTAAATTATCTGCCGAGCCCCCTCAAGTTCAGTGCGTTAATATGGAGCTTCAAACTAGGTTAGTGGAGGTTATAGTCAATATGGAGACAATACAAACAGAAACTAATAAAAGCATAAGGAACACAAGAACTCTTCCATAATGTATTACAAGGTTAAAAATACAGTTGCTATGGCTTCTAGTAAGGAAACAAAGGTTATTAAATCGTTTTCCTGAATAACATGTGAACTTTAGATGGTAAAACAGAGCCGTTTCTAATTGGTACAGATGGAGAACAAATGCCAGACAGGAAAGAGTCTGAGAAGCCTCGTAATTCGTGTGTGTGTTGCATATACATGTTCATTACTAGTGGCGACACAGATACTCAACCAGCATATGAAAGAAAAAGAATATATAATGAGATTTTAGTATTACTCTGGTAAATCACCATGACATAATTTATGAATTAAGAACTCAGAAACAACTGTGCTAGTTCCTGTTTTAAGTAAGGGTTTAGTTTCCTTAGAGTCAAGCTGAAAATTTTCAAAAAAGATTCCCATAAATTTCTCTAAAACAATTGCTGAGGTGTGGTCAATACTGTAGTCAGGTCTATTTTTGCACATGTTAGGCACTATCTGTTTTTGAGATTTGTCCCAGATGGACAAAAAAAAGGGAAAAGTTTGGAATTCTATGCATGAATCCCAAGAAAAACACATAAATGTATTTTCATCAATAACTAGAAAATGATTCCAAATGTCTGAATCCAGTATCTATCTTAGGAATATCTACATAAAAGTATTTATTGTAACTATGACACCACGGTTTCTACTGAGGGGATAAGGCATGGTGGGAAAGCCATTTTAAACAGCCCGGAACTTACACGTTCCTACAGCTGTTGCACTCTTTTTACCATAATTACATTGCAAAGCTAGATATTCACGCTGCTTAATCAGAATTGTCCTAACAATTCAATTGTCCTAACAATTCAACACGACTGTTTGAGAGCTATCATCTTCTAGCTTTCCTCAGCTTCCAGGTCCACTACTTGAGCAACAACAATGTGGAGTCAAAGCTTAGCAAGACTAACCCTCAAACATCCAGCACTCCCCTACTTACTAAAGATGGCCACAACATGCTCTCCTTTCAGCCTAGAAAACTTCACCTGCACGGTCTCCAGACGACACGTTCATTTGTGCAAGATGTGCATTTTTCTAGTCTACTAATGCCTAGAAAATAGGTAGACACAATGCATATTGCTAAAAAATAAAAATAAAAAAGATGTTGAATAAAGCCTATATACATCTGGAAATCTCTCAATCCTCATAGAAAGGTATGTGAAATACCCAAAACTGAAGTAAGGTTGATAAAGAAGAGGAGCAGAAAGACTGTGGTGGAGAAAAGAGGGGAGTGGCATGGGGAGGGGAGGAGGAAAAAATAGGGGAAAACAGGACGCAAAAGTAGAGGAGAGGGGTACCTGCTAGGTACTCCTGAGAAAAGAAGTACACCTTTCCCTCAATCTCTGCAAGTATTTCTATCATTCCACCCATTAGGACATGAACCCAAGGAACCAAGCACAAGCTGCCCCAGACCCCCATCATTTCCCAACCAAATGGCTGACAATCTTAGTGGTAAATTCATACTATAGAATGAATTTTGCTCCCTAGTTAAATGTCCATTTTTCTTTTTTGCTCTTTTTTTTTTTTTACTCTATCTACAAATACCATTCCCACTTAAAAGTTACATTTGGGTAACTTTGACAAGTAAATGAATGCAGTTCGGTTACTGTCTGTCGTGAAAATATTCCATTATGCCAAAATAAGGCATAATTTTTTCTTAATAACAGGACATATCGAAAACATTCTGTGCTTGATCACATCTGTTATCCTGCATTCAAAATTCATTTAAGACAATTAAATTAACAAGCAAAAAGGGTTATGAGTAGCAATAATTATGATGGGAAAAAACAGCCACAGACCTTTTGATTCACATAAAAGAATATTCTTGAACTTAGCCTAAAAACATTTTACTTAAAATCAACAAAGGAAATATTAACCTGGTGTAAAGCAAGGAGAAATACCAGTACTTGTGGCATTTCTTACCACTCAAACGAGTTATAACTTGTTTTCAACTGCAAAATCCAATAAAAACAATATTGGGACAAATAAGGCTGAGTCCCATTGCTATAACATAGTAAACCCAACTCTGAAGAATAGGATTTGTTTAGTGACCAATTATGTACTCAGGAATTGATGCAAGGTGCAGTACAACTTTGGGAGTTTATGGGAATTCTAATCAATAGTGCAGGTTTAAAATGCCTTACATTGCCTAACCGGTTTGGCTCAGTGGATAGAGCGTCGGCCTGCGGACTAAGGGTCCCAGGTTTGATTCCAGTCAAGGGCATGTACCTTGGTTGCAGGTACATCCCCAGTAGGGGGTGTGCAGGAGGCAGCTGATCAATGTTTTTCTCTCATCGATGTTTCTAACTCTCTATCCCTCTTCCTTCCTCTCTGTGAAAAATCAACAAAATATATTTAAAAAATAAAAATAAAAATAAAATGCCTTACATGTGTGCTTATATCAATTTAAGGTTCATTGGACATCATCCATGTCACATTATTTTCATAAAAATAACTAGCTAGATAGGCATCGGAGTTCAGAGCTGAAAGAGACATAGAAACGGGTCATTTCAGTAACTACTGAAGAGGCCTTTGTAGCAGAGGAAATCAATTGATGCCTGAAGAATTACAAGGAAAATCCCCTTTTCGAGGCAGAATCTCAGCCAGAGGCTCAAGGGGTAAAAGCACACAGAGGCATGAACATACCTGATGTCTCGCTCAATAAATTGTTCATCCAGCAATTGACACAAAAGTTGCTCTTTCCTCATCAGTCACATTTCACAGCAGAAGTTTCCATAATGAATTATCACATAAATGGATTAGCCCAAAATGTGCCATTGAAAATTTGGGACATATATGGAAAAAGAGACCCTACAGTAGTTGGATATGTAACATATAAAGCTCAATAACTACTAGAAACCATAATTCCCATCACCTGCTCTGTAGAGAAACATATGAATCAGATATGCACACAGCACTAATTCTGATCTATCCTTCAGGCTGTATCTTTCCGTAAGGGTCTGGGAACTACTTAAGCACTCGTCTCGTTTTGTTTGTTTTTAGGTGGTTCAGGTTGAGATTCTGTTACTTAGAACCTATCCCATTGGGCATTTAAGCAGTGTTAGGTAACACAAGAGCAATTTTTTTAAACCGCAAGATAGCTAATTAGAGGGGCATGAAATAAATTTAATGGGTCACAATCAGAAACATTTTCTTGTTTATTTTTTTTACTTTGAATTTATTGGGGTGAGATTGGTTAATACATTTATATAGGTTTCAAGTGTAAAATTTTATAATACAGCATCTGTATATTTTATTGTGTGTTTACCACCATAAAAGTCTCCTTCTATCACCATTTATTCCCCCTTTACCATCTTTTAAACATTTTAAAAGAAAAAAGAGTATCACAAAATTGGCAATCCATACTGGGAGAAAAAGGAAAGTAAACTCCTTCCTCATACCATGCATAAAAATCAATTCCAGGCGGATTGAGGATCTAAATGTGAAAATTAACACTACATAGCTTTTGAACAATAATATAATATAGAATATCTTTGGAGCTGGAGAGTAGGAAATTACCTCTTAAAAATAATAAAAAATAACTAACCATAAAGAAAAAGACTGATAAATTCTACAACATTGAAATTTGGAATATACTTCATCCAAAGACACTGGCATAAGGGGGAAATAAGCTATATATTGTGAGAATATATGTATGCAACATATAATTGACAAGGGTAGTACGCAGAAAATACAAAGGACTGAACAAACCAATGAGAAATGGTTACAACCAAACAGAAAATGAGCAGGAGACTTTAAACAGGCACTTCACAAAACAAGAAATCCAACAGCCAATGAAAATCTGGAAAGGTGCTCAATTCCATTAATAGAAAAATGAAGGGGAAAAAAAAAACCTTAAGGAGATACTACTACACATTGGTCAAACTGACAAAATTTTTAAGTTTGACAATAAAAATTATTGGCAAGGATGTAGGACAACAGGGCTTCTCATACATGTAAATTTGTAAAGCAGTATGACAATATATATATAAGCATGATCAAAGCACATTATATATAAATATTCCAAATTCAACACAACATAAATGTCTATCATAGTTGAATGGATAAATTGTGGGATATTCATACAATGGAATATATAGTATACATCAGTGTGCATAAGATACTCCTGGTAAAGGCAAAGCCATCAGTTAACTCTTACAAAAATAATGTTGAGCAAAAAAATAGTCACAAAAAAGAATTCAGACAATGTATATAAAGTTCAAAAAGAAGAAAATAATAGTATTTAGGGATGTATCATAGGCAATAAAACTATGAAAAAAAGCAAGGTTGAAATTACTATAACACAGGAATAGTAGTTACTTCTGAGGGGAGGGAGAGGCTGTATTGGATAAGAGATACAATGAATTTCTAGAGTGCCTATAACAGTAGATGCATGAGGGCTCAACATTATAAAATATGCTCACTATTTCTATTGCTACCACTGTGGTCCACTCCCACCTGCACTACGTCCACTCCTCCCATCCCACTACCACCATCTAGCCACCCTCTGTCTCTCCTATTTCCTGCACAGGCCAAACACATTCCTGACTAGGGCCTTTGCTCTGGCCCATCACTCTGCATGAAATGAGGATGTCCTCTCCAGACATCTGCTAGTTAATTTCACATCCTTCAAGTCCTTGCTTCTGCTCCATGGGGCCTACCCTGACCACCCTCTTTAATACTATGCAGCCTGCTCCCCACACTCACCAGCAGTTTTAATTCTACCTATCCTGCTCTGCTTTGTCCTCTTTCCATCACTTTGTAACGCATTATACAAGTTACTTTCATGGCATTCACTATTTATTGTACATTGTGTTTCTCACCAATAGAATATTAGCCCCATAAGGTTAGGGAATCTTGTCTATTTTCTTCATAAATGCATTTACAATGCTTTAGATATAGTAGGTGCCTCAGTAAATATCTGTTGGATATATGTGACTATCAAAGTGTGTCTTGGTCACATTAGAAAACACATCTCTTAGTGTGGAGTAAGGTAAAAAGGTTGTAAGATATCACATGAGAACATGTAACTTGTATACTGTATATGTTTAGTATGGAAAGGGAAAAGAGTAGTAATAAGAAAAGGAAGGTTAGATCTGATCCTGTAGACCAACACTGTCCAGCATGGTAACGGGTGGCCCCATGTAGCCATTTCAATTTAATTTTAAAAATAAGAGTCACTAAACAAGTTTCAAGTGCTCAATAGCCATGTATGGTTAGCAGCTACTATATTGAGCATCACAGACATGAAACATTTCCATCATCACAGAAAGTTCTAGTGGGTAATGCTGCTGTAGACAATAAAAAGCTACCACTAAACTTTAAGCTGGAGAATAACACAATCAGATCAGAGTTTTCTGAAAGCAACTAGCAGCTATGGGGAGAATGAATTAAAGGGAGAAGAAAGAAGCGTAGGGATGCCAATTACATGTATGGCTATTAAAATGGTAAACGGTGAAAGAGAATGACCAAGTAGTAGGATGTAGACAAGGGGAAATTTAGAGGAATTGAGGAGGAAAGAGGGATGTGAGATGACTGAGGATATAAACTGGCTAAGCAGGCTATGGGAAGGAAAAGCGTTTTTTAATGGGTAGAAACCGGGCAGGCTAATGTGGCTCTTTTGATCCAGGTGTTTTAACTTAGAAGACATTTCATAAAGGTCAAATCAAAATGCAAAAATGTGTTTTAAGGCCAGGGAATGTCTGCCTGGATGGCCAGATCCTCATCCCTTCCCTAATATTTATCTCAGATATGAGATAGAGTAAAGGTCAGGGAGTAAGTAATGACACAAGAAATGGGCAAGGTCAGGGTATGTGTGAAATTACCTGTTGGAATCATGTCCTAGAGGGGGGAAAAGAAAGTCTACTGCTTTTAGTCCATTTTCAGGCAATGTCAAAACGACCACTTCACATCACTTTGTCAATGCAGCACCTATACATAGGCGGTAGGTTGAGAGGATAATACATTGGGCTGTGGGCACACGAATTTGAAGTCCTTAAAACTACCCTTGGTAAATGGTCCCCAGCCACCAATCATACCGAGGGGACAGGGATTGTTACTTTCATTCTAAAAGTAAGATGATATCTCCACAAACTGGATGCCAAAATGAAGTTGAATGTCCTCCATAGGGAAAATGAGTTCCAGAACACACACATTAAAAATGATAATAAATGCAGTCACTTTCTAGATTCTACTTCACACTGAGCCAAGGTCAGTGGCTTATGGAAATCCTAATGGCTATATTAGCTGTCCTTCCTAATGGATGGCAGAAGCACTTCTAATGGAGGTTGGCACTCAATTCTGGTTTTGAGGAAGGCAATGAGGGAGTACTGGCATGGGTGATTTAAATCAAACCTTTCTGACTACTGATTTAAATTCATTTGATTTTAATCATATCTGCCCCAGTTGAAAAGGGGAACTCATAATAGCTTTTGTTTAACCCTGAAATAAAATGAGATTATGTCTTTTGAGGACATAAGCACCCACTTTGTGTGCAGTTAATGTTTGCTATTGATAAAAAGGAGGAGCAATAACAGAGTAAAGACCTCTGGTCCCTGTTAATAGAGGAGATGCCTTCCTTTCTCATTCCCTCCTTTTTCCTTCCTTCTCTCCATACCTCACTCCCAAATGCTTTTATTTTTTCTTTCATTTATTACTCCTAAAAAAAAACATAGTTGCTCATAACCCTCAGATGGAAAAGCTATTTCATATTCACATAGTGCTTTTGCATCCAGCATAAGACCTCCACATTTCGATAGGTCAGTACAAGTGATGAGGAAACTGAAACTCAAGAAATTAGTGACAAATAGATGGTTTATATCTGTGATAGCCATTCCCCAATTGGTGCTTAACAACCCTGCCACCTGGTACTCACACACTTTGTATAGTCTCCTCCTTACTATCACAGGGTTGCTCCAACAGCATGCAGTACAATGATGGTGTGTCACTTCCACAATCCTATATAATAAAGAGGTAATATGCAAACTGACCATCACTCCAACACACCAGATGGCCGCCCCCATGTGGACACAAGATGGCCAGCAGGGGAGGACAGTTGGGAGGGACCAGGCCAGCAAGGGAGGGCAGTTGGGGGTGACCAGGCCTGTAGGGGAGGGCAGTTGGGGGCAACCAGGCCTGTAGGGCAGGCCAGTTGGGGGTGACCAGGCCTGCAGGGGAGGGTAGTTGGGAGGGACAAGGCCTGCAGGGGAGGGCAGTTGGGGGGGAACCAGGCCTGCAGGGGAGGGCAACTAGGGGGTACCAGGCTGGCAGGGGAGGGCAGTTAGGGGCAATTGGGCTGGCAGGGGAGCAGTTAGGCATCGATCAGGCTGGGTGGGGAGTGGTTAGGGGGTGATCAGGCTGGCAGGCAGAAGTGGTTAGGGGCAATCAGGCAGGCAGGCAGGCAAGTGGTTGGGAGCCAGTAATCCTGGATTGTGAGAGGGATCCCAGATTGGAGAGGATGCAGGCTGAACTGAGGGACGGACACACACACACACACACACACACACACACACACACACACACACACACCATGTACAAATTTCGTGCACCGGGCCTCTAGTTAGGCTATAAAAGACACAGAAGCATGCATCTCCTCTTCCCCCATCCCATCTTCTTTCTCTCTCTCTCTCTAAAAAAAAAATCAATAAACACATATGTGAATGAGCTATCTTGGAATCAGACCCTCTGGTCCCACTCAAGCCTGTAATGAATGCAGCCCCAGCTAACAACTTGACTGCAGTTTCATGAGACCATGAGCCAGAATCACCCAAGCTAAGTGAGCTAATAATTATATACTGTTTTAGCTGCTAAGTTTGGGTTAATTTGTTATATATAATGAATAATTATTATTATATCTATGTTTTCTCTTTCTACTCCACCAAGCTACACCTGCATACATGCATACACACAATTTTGATTGCAGAGGTCGTTAAATATTCTATTAGGCATGATGTTCTAGAAAGACAGGTCAGATTGACATCATCTGCATATGTCATTTAAAATAATGCAGGTGTTTTATTTGAATTCTAGAGCAGAAAAAAAAAATTATACCAAAAGCACTTGTGCTAAAAATACACCAGGTTTGTGTGGTTGTGTTTTGAGTTCAATTGGAAACTACAACTTGTCTAAGCTCAGTCTTGAACCAGAAGACTAATACAGAGAAGAGGTTTGGTTGGATTCAGTGTTTTGCCCAAGAATTCTAGGGGGAATTACCAAGAGCTGAAGAAGTTCTTCAAATCCCAACGGCACAGCTGGGATATTGATACTGAATACGAGGAAACTAAGGAAACACCTGACTATGGTTGTCATATTATCACGTACTGCAGTGCAGCAGTCCAAATCCAAAAGAGACATGCAGTATTTACCCAGGATGGCAGCGATGCACCCCCTGCCCCTTTCATATGTGGGAAAGCATCAGGAAAAGGAAGGTGGGAACAAATGGAAAAAAAACAACTGCAACAAAAACCCATTGCAAACTATCCCTGCAAATATAAATATGAACCATCTACACTCTAGAGCATATGGAAGTGCAATATTTTAAATTTGGTGGGGGGAAGGATGCAATTGAGGAACCAGAGAGTAGGGAAATAAAATAATACTCAAGCCTGTTTCACATACTGCTATCCATTAGGTTACATTCTGTTGGTTAGAAAGTATGTAGAAAATCTATATCAAACTACTCTGAAATCATTACAGTAGACTCTCTAATGGCATTTCCAGGCTACAGATTATTTGACAGAACTCAAGTTTCAGAGCAGCAACATAATTTCCCCCTAAAATGAGAAATAAATTACAGAGTTGTCCTTTGGCTTTAAGTTCACTAACCTCCCTCACTGGGACTTAATAGAAAAGAACAAATGAAGAAATAAATTATTTCTTCAATGGCTCAGGATTTGGGGAAAATGCCATGTAACCTTATGATTATACAAAACAACAATAATCAAATAATTAAAATGTCCTTGGAAAATATGGCCAATGGGTGACAATATACAAAGAAATGTAAGTCAACTTTTTGGATTGCAGATGAATTATTTTTGACCCAACTTTAAAACAAAGTTGCTTATCTTCTCAGCATGTGCTTAAGTCTTTTGAATTCATAACATAACTTAGCCTGGAGGATGGAAACATCTTACATTTTTAGAAGTTGTTTAAATATTTTACTAGTGTTCCTTGGGCACAGCCATAATGGGAAAACATTACTATTACCCAGAACTGTGCTTATTTACTTTATAAGATAAAATAGCCTACTTAGGAATGACAAGTAAAGTACGATAGAAAATTAATTTCACACACTAACACAACCAATATATGGGTCATTGGACTGAATTATGAAAACTTTTAAGTTGTAGAAACTTATGTCAATTGATATAATACTTATCTGTCAATTGATATAATACTTATCACTATCTCAGTAATATTTTAATAAGCGCCCTTATAAGAATAAATTCTAACATTCTCTTAGGACAGTCCAAACATTTTAGGATTAGAAAATTTTTACAAAATATGTTTCTTAAAGGTGAAACACTTGGAATCCTAAAGTTATCAACTTCAATCTCTGATACTATTCACTAGGATGCGGGCATATCCTCATTTTTTTTTAATCCTCATCCAATAATATGTTTTCATTAATTTTAGACAGAGAAGAGGGGAGAGGAAGAAAGAGAAACATCGATGTGAGAGAGAAATATTAATCAGTTGCCTCCCATATGCACCCCGACCTGGAACGCACCCATAACCTGGGTAAGTACCCTGACCATGAATCAAACCTGCGACCTTTCACTGTATAGGACAACGCTCAACCAACTGAGCCACACCGTCCAGGGTGGGTCACATCTTCTTAATACACTGTTATTTTGAAAAATAGACTCAAACACAATGTACAGAAAGCATTCACCAAACTGCTTATAAAAATCATCAAAAGGAATTTTTTATCTCCTATAGTTACATGAGATACCAAAGAGCCTTTAAGAGCCTTTAACTTTTAACTATAAGGAGACATACCTGAAGAAATTCAGTGCCAAATTATGAAATATGGTAACAATCAGGTCACCTTTTGGTTTCTGACAAAAACAAATCATGTTCAGCCTTTTATAATGATAAATGCACTCTACTGGTAGCCATAGCAGAAAATATTATAGATAAATGGGTCGTTTATGAACATATCGATGAGGAATAAGTAAGGGTGAATTGCCTTAATTAATTGCTAAGATATATATAAATTTTAATAATATTGGAATATAATATTTTAAACTTTCAGGGAAGGATACTTAAGTATGTAAGAATGAACTGTGCACTATAACAGGGACTAGTGAAGGCCAGTGGAACATCTGACCTTTAATATTAATACAAAATGTTCTCAGCAGGCTGACTCTCAGCGATGAGAATGGTCTCACTAAATTACAATGAACCCCACTTAGTAGTACCTCAGTGTAAGTGAATATTGCACTGCCAGAAATATATATTAGTCATCAAAGTACTTGAGAGTATGAAGTGGAAATAAGGATGTAACTGAGCCCCTTTAATATTTAATTTATCAAAAACTTCCTGATTTGGGCTACATTAACTTAACTTACAGCCATATTTAACATGTCAAATCACCATGTGCTTGATAACCTAAGGCTTTACAAAAGAGTGCAATTCACAGAACAGATTTATATAAGAGCCTAAAAACAAAAGTTCTGATTTTAAGCTTGAGAAGTTCACGTTTCATTAATGCAGAAATGAAATTGTCAGAAAGACCAAGTGGTCATAAATGATTTCCTAAAAATAAGGAATAACAAACACCTCTGTCATTAAATTAGAACTCTACGACTACAAAGAGCTTTCTGAATAATTAAATAAGAAGTTCAATTCAAATTATATTCAGAATATTTTAAATGATAAAGATTTTTCTTTCATTCTAATTTAGGGATTTCAACACCCTATGTAATCTCCTAGCTACCATAATGTTAGATTATACTGCAGCATTCCATTCCCAACCATTTGAGTTAAACTGAAATTTCCATGTTATTTCTTAGTATCAGCCCATATTCAAGGGGCTTAAAGCACACAAAATTTTATTGTTATAAGACAAATTCAAGTTAGAAAGGAAAGTAAATCCTAACACGGTTGTGCTATGGCCAAGAGATTTACTCGCAGCTATATGAACTACAGCTGTAATATGCAATCATACAGAAACCACATTTAAGCATGAGTTCCAAACTCTTTCACCATCAATTCACTTGCCCACGCTATCAAATAAGTAGATTGCTTAGTTTTGAGTTAAGTTTATTCTGTGCCAACAAAAGTCTCAAAGTGGTGAGACATCCTAAAAAGAAGCTGGATAATAGTAAAAAAAAAAAAGTTACTAAACTATAGGTAACAGCATTGCCAAGAGTTCTTCCTGCACCAGCACTTCATGAAGGGCACCTCACAGTACATGGGTTTCTGTTTGCTTGGCAAATGCCCCCCTATCCTGCACACTCTGGGTGATTATGCAAACACCACCACATGTGAAGCTCTATCTTACTCGTCTCCTCTACTATGTGATTCTCCTCTCACTGATCTCACATGGACTTAAAGCTCAGTCACTCATCCCACTGTGCTTTGTATTAAAGATATTTGTGTATTTGTCTTCTCTCTGTTCGACTGAGGTCTTTGAGAGTGGGGAATATGACTTTCCATATTTGCTCTTTTCTTTTCTTTTTTTTTTACTTTGCATATTTGTATTTACTCTCTTTGGTGCCTGAAGTAGAATAGACACTCAGAAAATAAATTTAACAGAATTTTTCTTTCAAGAGGGATGGCAAGTGGGCTCAGAGTTCTCAAACCAAAGTTGTATAAAATATTCTCATACTGGGTTTACATGGAATACCACACTTTAGACTTTACAGATGGAATTCTCTCCTTTTTGGCTTCGTTATTAATATGATAATTACAACATTTTATATATCTCAATAAGTATTCATCTATGCATCAAATTATCCTTTTATTTTTTTCCAGTCAACTCTTAATACATTAAGCCTTTAAGTAAAATAAATGAACAACCTGGTTATGTAGGATAAATCATGGAATCATTAAGCGCAGTTCTCCATAAATTCTTCAAGAAATATCAAGATAATCACTTTAAAGTTTTTTAAGTGCCATCCTATCATTCCCTGTGCCAAGAATGAAGATAATACTGCTTTCAAGGAGGGATTATTTAGGGAATGCAAAACCAAACAATTCTGGATTTGCTGGTCTAAGCATAATAAATCAGTAGACAAGTTCTGATATTTACAAACAGGAAACAGATTATAAATGGAAGATGTTTAAATCTACCCAAATCATTCTGAATCATCTTCAATAAAGAGTAACTTCCTGTTGCATTCTAAAGCTAGCATAGCAAGTCATCTAAAAGCTGTTAAATAAACATTTAACAAATGTTTATTAAGCACCTACTCTATGTTATGCAATGCTTGTGGGGACTGCAGTTCATCAGTTAATACAACAGGCTGTGTGCTCCTAAAGTTTACAGGTAGTTAAATATATTTAATCTACAATGCTGGCCCCTACCGCTGCTTCACTAGTCATACATAAATACAGTTATGTTAAGACCTCTCATTGCTATAAATTTACCTTTTAGGTGTAACTAGGAATGAATCAGAGCATCTAGGTTCCAGTCTCACTTCGGTGATGTGACTTTAAGAAGCCACATAACACTGCAGCCTCAGTTTCATGGGTAAAGCTGGATGAGTAAGTTACACTCTGCTTTTTTGCAGGATTATAATGAGGCTTAATAAAAAGATCTCATGCAGTGATAATGCACTGAACATATAGCCTAGATAGAGTACTAATTTTACATGCATTACTTTAGTTAATACTAATTACAGTCCTATGGTATTATTAATAAAAAGCTCTTGCTATATACATGTCAAAGCACGTAAGTATTTATAAGAAACTTACCTTCCAAGTTGTTCTGTTTGTTTTTAAATGAATGCATTCATTTAATTGCACATATTATCATCACCAATAGTCTGGTAGCAATCACTGCATAAGTTCATCTTCCTTAAAGGCTTTCCTCAAAAACACCCAAGTGAAGGTGATGCTGGAATGCATTTCAGTTTTGATGTGGTTGGTATGCGAAAGAATAGCTGGAGCCATCTCAGAATTCATTCAACAGAACTGACTCAGGGTGGTCCCTCAAAGGCTTTAAAGTTACCCAGCTGGAGAAGACCAACAACTGTCCAGTTTGGAAGATATTAGCACTAAACATGTCAGCCCAATAAAAAGTCAACAGAAGGAAGACATTTTATTAAAATGCATTAGGGGAGAATGGGGAAGTGTTACCTTGCAAACTCTTAATGTCTTTAATGTTAGCAAAGGTGAACCTTGCTTATCCCTCTTCCCTCAAATAAAATTCAACAGATGATCAAGCTCGTAGAGTGAGCAAACCAACTGAAAACTCCCACTGCCTTCCCAAACAACGTCTGCCCTCTTCAATAAAGATGGTAGCAGATGCAGCCAGCTTCAGTTAACATTTAACCTTTATTCTTTCACATTTAGATGTACTTTGTAATGAAAACCCCTCACTCTTGTTTACTCTACCAGTTCTCCACAGAGAAAATTTCCTTCCTCAATTACACTTTTAATGTTTGTTCTCCCCCAACACACACACACACACACACACACACACACACACACACGCACGCACAGTTGTGGGGAGTTTTGTTTTGTTTGTTTTGTTTTCCAAGTTGGAATGTAACTCCAGCCAATCCTGAGTAGATTTTCCCAGACTCAATTTTTTTTTTTCAAGCAAAGAATCTCCACTTTTACAAGGGAAATAGAAACAGGATTCTGTTGGAGATTTAATATACAGTACTATGCCACAAATTTTTATATTCATGAGTTTATAAGAATAAAAGTACACAGCACCGTAGACACCACTGTACTTAGCCAGTTATTAATAACTAGAGGCCCAGCACACAAAATTCGTGCACGGGGGGGGGGGGGTGTCCCTCAGCCCAGCCTGCAACCTCTGCAATCTGGGACCCCTCGAGGGATGTCCCATTTAGGCCCGATCCCACCTCTCACAATCCAGGACTGCTGGCTCCCAACTGCTTGCCTGCCTGCCTTCCTGATTGCCCCTAACCACTTCTGCCTGCCAGCCTGATCACCCCCTAACCACTCCCCTGCCAGCCTGATTGATGCCTAACTGCTCCCCTGCCAGCCTGTTTGCCCCAACTTACCTCCTCTGCCGGCCTGGTCACCCCTAACTGCCCTCCCCTGCAGGCTTGATCACCCCCAACTGCCCTCCCTTGCAGGCCTGGTCCCTCCCAACTGCCCTCTCCTGCTGGCCATCTTGTGATGGCCATCTGTGTCCACATGGGGGCAGGATCTTTGACCACATGGGGGCAGCCATCTTGTGTGTTAGAGTGATAATCAATCTGCATATTACTCTTTTATTAGATAGGATAGAGGCCTGGTGCATGGGTGGGGGCCAGCTGGTTTGCCCTGAAGGGTGTTCCAGATCAGGATGGGGGTTCCCTTGGGGCGTGGGGCGGCCTGGGCGAGGGGCCTGTGATGGTTTGCAGGCTGGCCACACCCCCTGGCAATCCAAGCGGAGGCCCTGGTATCTGGGATTTATTTATCTTCTACAATTGAAACTTTGTAGCCTGGAGCAGAGCCAAGCCTTCTGCTCGCTCTGTGGTGGCAGCCATTTCTGTTGGGATTTATTTATCTTCTATAATTGAAACTTTGTAGCCTTAAGCGGAGGCCAAAGAAGGCCAGGGCTGCGGAAACTTGGCTTCCTCCATCCCTGGGGGCAACCCTAGCCTCCTGCTCTCTCCAGCTCTGTGGCTGCCGCCATTTTTGTTGGAATTTATTTATCTTCTATAATTGAAACTTTTTAGCCTTAAGCGGAGGCCTGGGCCAGCCAGAGTGTGCGGAAAGCTTGGCTTCCTCCATCGCCAGGAAAACCCAAGCCTCCGTCCTGCTCTCTCCGTGGCTGTAGCCATCTTGGTTGAGTTAATTTGCATACTCGCTCCTGATTGGCTGGTGGGCATGGCTTGTGGGTGTATTGGAGTGATGGTTCATTTGCATATTACTCTTTTTATTAGATAGCCTTGTCATTTGGGCAGCTTCACCAGGAAGCTGCATCTCCCTGCCCCCCATCCCCACCCCAGGGAACCACCAGCCTATTCCCTGCAAAACACTGGGGGAAAGGGTTCAACAAAGAGAAGATAGATGCATGCCCAGTAAAGTTGGGGTGACACAGGGAAGATCCTTGCCTGATAATCACACCTGGGAAGAGAGATCATTGGCAATAATGGGAGTGGGCACTCCAAGCGTGGGAATATTTGGGAATACTACACAACCTCCTAAATAAAGGAGTTACTGCTCTCTTGTGCTCTTGGCTCACTCTTGGCTTCCTTGCACTTGCCCATATGACCCACAGCCATGCGGACCCCAAGGGCAATGCACTATTAGATCGCAGCAGGAAGCACAAGCCACACTAGCCTGATGCTGGACTGGACCCGGCTCCGACCTGGCATGGAAACTCTGAACATGGACTCTGATTTTAGGTCTGCTAAAGCCCCAGCTACACGTCTTTTGTGACTGGACTGAGGTAAATGGGGCTTTGGAAACTCAGGGATTTAATTCCACGCAAAGAAAAATCACTCATTCTCCCATGCAAGTCTCAGAAAATCCTTTTTTTCTTGGGATATCGCAAGAAATCCACTCCCAACAGCAACGGGGGAGACAAGGACCTCTTCACTCTGATAACACAGGGACTAGCTCAAGTCCACAAGACAAGACAGAGCTGGGATTAAGATTCATATCTTTCCCCACTTGCAAATGCAGGCCAGGTAGTCTCTCTCTAAACACTCCGTATGCTCCTTGAAGGCAGCATTTGTCGGAGAAATCCATCCTCAATACCAGAAATGAAAATCTTATACAAGTCATCTTTATATAATACTCACGCTAAAAATGCCAGTGACTTGTCAATTTCAGAAAATGACTATAAACTTCCATTGTAATATAAAACAATAGAAATGTGAATAGACAGGGACAGAAAAGAAAAATCTTTTGGATGTCAATGCTCTGACTGCATGCACTTTTTTGGGTATTTTAGGTTTATAATCAGACCATTTTAATATGCACATAAATATCACACATTCATTTTCAAAGGCATAAAATGCTGACAACACCACCAGTAAGTTGGTTTTTAAAATTCAAACTACAAACATGTGATTTTTTTAAAAAACTCAGAACCTATATTTATGTGTAATGAGCAGATTCAAACCTACTTCTCATCAGAGCACTTCTAGTACTTTAAATAGTACCTGCCACACACACAATCACCTTATCCCTTTTCACATTAACTTCTGCGAAGCATATAGTTTAAAGAGTACATGCTCGGAGAGTACCTGTAAATATCAAGCGAATATTGACAAAGTCTTTCTGAAATTAATTACATGTGTTTAAGGCAAGCCAATATTTTAATTTCACATTTTGGCTGGTATATGAGATGATAGCATGGCTCTCCTGTAGCTCAAGTACAGAGATTCTATTCACGCTTTTTTATGCATTCCCTCTGATGGAAAGGGTTTTGATAGAAGAGATATTTGGATGACTATTATAAACATATTTTTAAAACCACTTTGCTCAAATTAAGTACTCAAACAAGCTCCCTCCATTTAGCTGCTGTACTGAGGTCTACTACAATGGTGACCGAAAATATATTTGCACTGATGTAAATTAGTCGATGGAAATAAAAACCTAACTGTCACATTAAGAAACTAGGACAACTAACATGCAGGAGCACCCATGAATTGCCTTTGTTCCATCACAATTACAGTGACAACAATATTTATGTTAGGGAATAGCTGCTGACAGTGGAAGAAGTGGGAAGCAAGGTTTTAAAGATGAAAACAGAAGCTGTGAGCGTTCACAGACTACAGTTTATTTAAAAATATGAACCACTGCACGTACCACGTCAGTACTAATGAACACTGTAATCACTATAATAAAACAAACAAAGCAACTACACATTAAGAGAGAATGCAACTATTATTTGGAAAGTTTCACTAGGTTTCTGTGTGGGTAGTTTTATATGTGAGTGGCTAATGCATATAGGATAGCTCTTTTTTTAAAGGATTTTGCTTTTTAATATGGATTTGGTCAGAGCCCCCCTCATATCTTCATTATCCCTCTTTTAAATAAGTTCATGAAGCCCGGCCTGCACAGCTCAGTGGTTGAGCGTAGACCTATGAACCAGGAGGTCACAGTTAAATTCCCAGTCAGGGCACATATGCCCGCATTGTGGGCTAGATCCCCAGTGTGGGGCGTGCAGGAGGCAGCCGATCAGTGATTCTCCCTCATCATTGATGTTTCTATTTCTCTCTTCCTCTCCCTTCCTCTCTGAAATCAGTAAAAATATATTCTGAAAAATAAATAAGTTCATGAAATAAAACACAAAAACTCTTTCACGGTCCTTTAGAACTTGATCTCATAAGTAATTCCAACAAGTGTGGTCTGCTACTTTACTGAATTTTGTTTCCTATCCACAGCGTTTCCATTCTCCCTTACAGGGTACCTCCCTTTATAAAACATACAATGGAAGGGGCAGGAATGGTTTGGGAAACGTTAAGTAAAATCCGTATTCCACTAAATACTGGAGTTCACTCTAGTATATACATTTCTACATAAATGAGAAACCTAAAGTTCAAAAAGTGCTTGGTGACCCATATGCTCCACAAAATAAAAATTATCCCCTTTCCACAGGAGGTGGTGAAAGTTTCCAGCTGCTTTTTCTCTGCTCCTCATCTTGGACACTGCTTTAAACCCAACAGCAGCAACTGGTTTTGCCTTTTTCTCTCACCAACATCTCTAACTGATTTGGGATTTGGAAGTACAAAAGGGTTATTAAGCAAAGGATGCCACCATACAGCTAGGAAAGGGATTTCTTTAATTAAGGGAAAATGGTGTGAGAGCTAACCAAAAACTAGCACAGTCCTGCTTCTGCTACTCCCTTCACCATAATCCTACTCTTTGCAGACAATCCATCTCAGTCTTTTTTCACCATAAGCCCTGCTGGGGAAAAACTGAGCCAATTCCGCATTTATTCACCCTAAAATGATTATCAGGAAAAACCACAAAATTTGCATACCCGTAGTAGAATTTTAAAAGCACATATTGTTTATGTTGTTTTGTTTTGATTTCACGGAGAAAAACATAAAAAATATAACTATGTTATACAGAAACCCTTACTATGTTACAGTAAACCCCAGAGACACTCAATAATCTTGTTAACGAGCTGGCCCACGGTATTTATGCAAAGCCAACACGATGAGGCAAGTACTCCAGTAGACTCGATTTAAAACAGCAAACAATCAAAACACTATTTTTTTTCTTTTTACTTTGTAAATCATAGCTGACTTTTTCTAAATCATGAGATGTATGTTCCAGACCCATGTTTTTCTAAGAACCACCATCATCAAAGTCAAATGGAATGTTTATAAGAATTTAGATTCCTAGGACCCAGACTGGACTCACTGAATCAGACTCAATAGATTAGTGGTTCTCAACCTTTCTAATGCCGTGACCCTTTAATACAGTTCCTCATGTTGTGGTGACCCCCAACCATAAAATTATTTTCGTTGCTACTTCATAACTGTAATTTTGCTACTGTTATGAATCGTAATGTAGAGATCTGTTTTCCGATGGTCCAGGGGTGGGCAAACTTTTTGACTCAAGGGCCACAATGGGTTCTTAAACTGGACCGGAGGGCCGGAACAAAAGCATGGATGGAGTGTTTGTGTGAACTAATATAAATTCAAAGTAAAGGAGCGAAGGGGAGAGCAAGAGAACCCTCCACTCTTTTGGCTCCGCGGGCCGGATAGAACAGCCGAACGGGCCGGATCCGGCCCATGGGCTGTAGTTTGCCCACGGCTGTCTTAGGCTCTACAGCAGGTTGAGAACCGCTAGCAGGGTCGCCTAAGACCATCGGAAAACACAGATATCTACATTACGATTCATAACAGTAGCAAAATTACAGTTATGAAGTAGCAACAAAAATAATTTTATGGTTGGGGGTCACCACAACATGAGGAACTGTATTAAAGGGTCGCAGCATTAGAAAGGTTGAGAACCACTGCTATAGATGGAGCCTAAAAATACACATTTCCAAGAGCTCCCCAGATGCTTCCTATGCATTAAGTCCCACTGGCTTTGGCATTTATGATCACAAAGAGATGAGGATCTACTAGCCATGGAACAAAAAATGAAAGTCAGAGACCACAGTACAAAGAAGCTTACAAAGACCAAAACTGACATGTCCCAGGTCACCAAACTATCTGGTACATTGTTTGGCCTGGAAACCAGACCTCCTGACTGGCTGCTGCCCATTCTAGCTTCCTCCACTCCACCGTCCCTAGAAAATAAAAGTTTGAAAAGTTTGAACATTCTTATTTGTTAAACTTGATACCGTGTAGGTATTAGCGTCTCCATCTTAGAGGTGAGGAAAAATGAGGTGTACAGTGCTCAGTGAGTTTCTCAAAGTCTTATAGCCCTAAAAGTAAAGTTAGTCATCCAACTCAGACAATCGTTCTCAAAGCTCATTCCTCTGTTCATTTATATTGCCCTGAAATGTGCATAAACTCTCCGCTCAACCAACAACGTTTAATTCTTAGATTTAAAAATCTAGTTCTCAAGGATCTCTTCCTGAAACAGATGTCCTCCCTTCGGCCAGAGTCTCCATACACAGACCTAAAACCTTGGGTGGTGACTGCACATAATTTCAGTGAATTTGTGCAAGATCGCTGCAGGAAGGTTAAATGTGTGTGCAGATCCAGCAGATGTAACACTGCTGTCGAGAGAACCAGTGTTCACAGCATTATCAGTTTCAGCCTGATAATCTGATATGACGGGTGTGAGGCACAAGCTACAAGTCTCTCCTTCTTAAAACAATACTTGCGAGCCTTTATTCTTCACCAGGAATATCAAGGTCATTGTCTGGATCAAATCTAAAAGGGAGCTTCCATCAACAGATGTCATGACAGATAAGCACCAATTTGACAAGCTCTTGCAGAACTATCACCTGCTACCGGAGCTGCTATGACAGCTGTGTGGTAAGACAATGTGGGCCAATTCATCAGTCCTCTGGGCCCCAAGTGCTCCCCTAATGGGTATGACAAACATATGCCTCCCTGCCACACAAAGGGTGTTTATTACTGTAGGGTTGTTTGTATAACAATCCAATTAATCAGTGTTGATGGCCATGCTTTTTTATAATTGATGGAAAGCCAGAATTGCGTCACTCCATTGAATGACTAGCCTTTGCCATAATATGATGGGCTGTGAAATAAAAAAGGTAGACTATTGTGTGTACACACACAAACCAAATCCTGCCACATACAAATAATAAACACGTCTCCTCGGCTTTGACATAACCTTATCTTTGCCATGCAGGGCCTGCTGCTTCTTGCCTGCCCAAGCCCTGCTGACCTTTGAAAGATACGATTTAAGTGTCATCCTATGTTTTAAGATTCCCTGCATCCAGAGCCCAGCAGATAATTTAAAGGGGGACTCACTGGGTGAAGATTAGCATGGAATGAGGAACTCAGATGACCTCATTTTTATTATTTTTTAATCTTTATTGTTGAGGGTATTACAGATTGCCCCCCGTTTCTCCCCTCCTCCTGGTCAGCAGCATGCCTCAGCTCCAGCTGACTGCTGCCAGAGGGACCTGCTCGCAGGGTTTTATCAGGGCTTTAGTGTTTCAAGATTAGTGAAAAGTCTGGGTTTGTACTTGGCATATCCATTTTCTAAATTGTGGCAACTGTTTGTTTGTTTCTTATTCCCCTAAAATTAGAGCTTGAGACGGGACCTGCAGGTAGTTTATTTGGGGGATGATTCCAAGAATCAGGAGAAGGGGAAGTGAGGCATGGAAAGTGTAAAAAGCAACCAAGGGAGTGTCAGTGAGATCCCGGGGCCTCGGAGACCTGCCACAGAAAGGTCCTCAAAATCTTCCCTGTGGACGATGGAAAGCAGGGATATTAACCCCCAGCTCCTGTCCTTCCTCAGTTAAGGACCGTTCCCAGGGTCACTGACTCCGCACACTTCTCCACTGTGCTCAAGTTAAGCGTTGAGCAGCTTCCTCAGTTTGGGAGAAGTCCCTGATGAGACAGGCAGCAATGTGCCTGGGGTGGGCTGCAGTCAGGGTTCATGGAATCACAACTGTGACTGAAATCAGAGGGGACCGAGGGGATGTGATTTAGAGCACCTGAAGCCACAACCACACCAAATAATACAATTGTAAACACAGAGCAGGTCAAACAAGTCACAGGCACAGGCCTGGCATGGCTACTTCTGCTCTGCATCTTGAGGAATGCCTTCCCTGCCTCAGCACACCCATCAGAGTGAAGCTCCTCCGCCCCCCGCTATGTCAGCACTACACCAATGAGCTGCATCACTGAGGGTCAAGTCTATGGACCCCTTAATCTATGAGCATCCTGAGGGGAGACTCGGCACCCTGTTCATTATTACCAGTATCTGGTTTAAGGTAGGTGTTCAATTAACGTCTACTGGCTGAACGAGTTCGCAGAAAAGGCGCCTTAGTATTGGTTGGGCTGAATAGCCAAATATAATGTTTTAATAGAGCTCTGTTAGCTACAGATATAATACAAACCCAATCAGGATAAAGAGTCTTTATGTCACTAAGAAACAAAACAATCATTTCTTAACTCCTTCCTCTAGGGGCCTTATGACTGAACATTGTTAGTCACAGACCAAGATGAACTTTGTTCCCTGAAAACACTGCACTGCCTCAACTAGTAAAGTTATATGCCCTTGCCCTAACCGGTTTGGCTCAGTGGATAGCACTTCGGCCTGCAGACTCAAGGGTCCCAGGTTCGATTCCAGTCAAGGGCATGTACCTGGTTGTGGGCACATCCCCAGTAGGAGGTGTGCAGGAGGCAGCTGATTGATATTTCTCTCTCATCGATGTTTCTAACTCTCTCTCCCTCTCTCTCTGTAAAAAAATCAATAAAATACTTTTTTTTTTTAATTATATGCCCTGGCCGGGTAGCTCAGTTGGGTAGAGCGTCATCCCCATATGCCAAGGTTTCAGGTTTGATCCCCGGTCAGGGTACACACAAGAATCAACCAATGAATGCATAAATAAGTGGAACAACAAATCGATGTTTCTTTCTCTCTCTTTCTCTTCTTCTCTCCCACTAAAATCAATACATAAAAAAAAAGTAAATGTACTTTTTCATTTCAATAAAACAGATTAGAAAAATTATCTTTTCCCCTAGAAAAACAGAAAAGTAATAATTCAATTTCATCATCTACTACAAAAACTGAATTTTCTGTACATGAGACCTAGAAATTCACCTTCTTCCCCATACAAATTCTATCTTGATATTTGTACCTTTCTGGAAGGCTCTGACAATATTTCCTTTGAAAGACACCTGGTCTGGCTGGGACCTGAAGAGAGAGGCCTAAGGGACAGATCTGCATAGGGAAGCTATAGAGAGATCAATACAGGTGGGGAGATTCCAGAACATTCCATAAAGACAGAGGATCTCCTTAATCCAATTGATTGGGTACCTCAACATAAAGAGCAAAACAGGCTGAATGTCACAATCCTACTTTCTACACATAATGTAAGCAAACCAAAAAAACTAAGTACTTATTAGAGAGAGACTAATACACAATGAAAATATGCCCAATAAACTTTCATTCTTGAAAATAGTGTAGAAAGGCATCCTGCATCACAGACCTGCTACACTGTTTCAGACAATATAAATCATATATAATAAAAGGCTAATATGCAAATCGACCTAACGGCAGAATGACCGGTTGCTATGACACACACTGACCACCAGGGGGCAGACGCTCAATGCAGGAGCTGCCCCCTGGTGATCAGTGCGCTCCCACAGGGGGAGCCCGCTCAGCCAGAAGCCAGGCTCACGGCTGGCAAGTGCAGTGGCAGTGGCAGGAGCCTCTCCCGCCTCCTTGGCAGCGCTAAGGATGTCCTACTGATGGCTTCTGGTCTGCGAGAGGGCGCAGGCCAGACTGAGGGACCCCCCAAATGCACAAACTTTGTGCACCAGGCCTCTAGTAAATAATATATATAAATCATTTATTTTATATATATCATTTCCACATTTAAAAGAAACACATCTCCTTTGGTAAACTTATGTCCTTCAATTCCAACATATTTTCACTCTTGTAGGAAGAAACGATTTCCATTGATGATAAAACTCCCTAATGATAGATCCTGAAAGTTACATGTACAACTCCTTTAGGGAAATCATCTAAGAGAGATAGAGGGTAGACAAATTTTGATAGGAGTTCAAAAAACTGACTTCATTCTAATCTTCCAGTCTTTAGTCCATGTTGACCTTCAACCAATTATTAAAGGAACCTGCCAATGCCAAAGCAAGGTGATAAACATCACAAATTCCTGGGAGGACTGGGTGGGCTTGAAGGCTAATAAAATACACATTTTTTAAAGAAAGTTATGATCTAACATCTAGCTGCACACATCTTTAAGAAAACAGTGCCGAGTAATAACTAAGCATGGTGCAGACCCAGTCCTGTCAAAATAATCTAATCTCCTCTGATGGAGTGACTAGCCCAGTAGATCAAGGGGAAGAAGCAAGAGACAATTTATATTTGGATTTTAGCAAAGCTTTTGATTCTGTTCCTCGTGACATAATCATCAATAAACTCAGAAAATAGGATCCACACTGCACAGCTATGAAAGGCAGGAAGGTCATGCCTGGCGAGGAGCTATCGATGGGAAAGTGTCAGCTTCAGAGGGAGCATAACAAATGGGGTTCCACTGTGGTCAATTCTGGGCAGTGCTCTGGTGGACGTTTTTCATTAATTACCTGGGCGTGGAATAATTAGCACCATCATGGAATGTGCATATGGGACCAGACTGGAAGGAAAGGTTGGGTGAAGGGACGGAAGGAGGAAAGAGAGTGTCACCAGCCACTGAGGTAATAAAATCAGAATTTAAAATGACCTTCAAAGTTTGAAAAAGATGTCCCAAACAATTCATTTCAGGCAACCAGTGCAGCGTATGCTATTCCTTCTCAGTTAAAGGGCTAAAAAGATGCTGTGCTGGACTCCAGGGTTACTCTGTTAACCAAGACAGATTCTGGTTCCTAACATTACAGACATGACTTGCTTATGGAGGAAGGCAATTTATAGGAATGACAGTTAAGTGTTGAATATTACAATAAGGACCGTACTTTGGAAGACTTCCTTGATCCTGGTCCACCTCTGTACCCCCTCTCCCAGTCTAAGTTAGTTACTTCTCTTCCATGCTTTCATATTTCTCTCAGCCATCCTCTGTCACAGACCACGGTAGTATAATCTGATTTATTTATTTGTCTGCCCTCTAAACTTCTAATCTCAGAAAGGGCATGAGCCATAGATTATATGTCCCTTTGTATCCCCAGAGTACATCACCTAACACAGAATGGCTACTCAGTAAGTGTTTATTAATTTGGAACTGAAAATAAACTATACACATGCAAAGTAGGCTTCATGCAAACCTAAAAACAATATATATATAGGGGTACTGTGCTGAAACTCAAGAGTTAATGTCCTCCAAAGGACCTAAATAGACCCTTTTCAAAAGAAGACATACAGAAGGCCAAGAGACATATGAAAACATGTTCAAAGTCCCTAATCATCCAAGAGATACAAATCAAAACAACCATGAGGTACCATCTCACACCTGTCAGAATGGCTATCATCAACAAATCAACAAACAACAAGTGCTGGCGAGGATGCGGAGGAAAAGGAACCCTCGTGCACTGCTGGTGGGAATGCAGACTGGTGCAGCCACTGTGGAAAACAGTATGGCGTTTCCTCAAAAAACTAAAAAAGGAACTTCCATTTGACCCAGTAATCCCACTTCTAGGAATATATGCCAAGAAAACAGAAACACCAATCAGAAAGGATATATGCACCCCTATGTTCATAGCAGCACAATTTACAATAGCTAAGATTTGGAAACAGCCTAAGTGCCCATCAGCCAATGAGTGGATTAGAAAACAAAAACAGAACCAGAGACAGAAGCATCGAACAGACTGTCCAACCTATGAGGGAAGGCGGGGATTGAGGGAGTAAGAGATCAACCAAAGGATTTGTATTGCATGCATATGAGCATAACCAATGGATGAAGGGGGGTGGTGAGGGCATGTGCTGGGGGGTGGGGGCAGCCAGGGATAGGTCAATGGGGGAAAAGGGAGACGTATGTAATACTTTAAACAATAAAAAAATTAAATTAAAAAAAGAAGAGTTAATGACCTCAATGCAACCAGAAAGCCAAGGTTAACATTCAGTGCACAGCACCTTCTGCACGTGTGGTAACTTCATATGCATGTAAGTGGAGAAGCACGCTAGAGAATGAGGGAAGGCAGAGGGCCAAGACTAAGCAAGGATGTCTTGAGGGACAATGACTCTGAATAAAAGAAATAGAGGAGGGTGGGAAAACAAGTGAGAATCCAAAGAAGGAATGTTCAGGGAACCAGGAGAACCAGGGAAGGCTGACAGCCTGAAACTGAAGCCAGTAGAATTCTCCAGAAAGAGTGAAATCAGCAGGGCCAAAGGCAGCAAAGAAATTAAGGGAAAAAAAATACCCTGGAGGTATAGAACAGCGGTCGCCAACTGGTGGTCCATGGACCACTGGTGGTCCGTGAGGTCCCAAAGGCTGGCGACCGCTGCTAGATGACACAAATCAAAATATGTTGAAACTGTGAATGAAAACAGAAGACAGACATCCAAGAACAGGGACAGACAAGGGCATGGATTTGGAGAACATAAAGCCAACCATGGCACAAAGTACTCAATGGTCCAAGCAAGCATAAATAATACAGATGATTAAGAAGAGGAGTTCTTAACTGGAGGAATGGTGTCCATACATAAACAGACACAACTATTAAAAATGTACTAAGTGTACAAAAACAATAAAGTTAGAGAAATTCTTAACCTTAATGGTAAGGGAGTGCTTCCATGATTGAACTGAAAGTCCTATTTATATGTGCTTCTGTGTACTTTTCTGGGAAGAGTGCTCATTTCCATAGATAGTAACTTAGAGAAAATGCACAAATTTTATCTGAAACTACCTCTTCTTATTCAATAAATTCTGTTCTCCAATATGGCCAACTCTGTCTCGGCTTTCTTGTGGCTGCAATTCTGATGGTGTACGGGAATTGTCATATCCCGCATTTCAAGGTGACATCACTTTTGGAACCGATTTTCTTTCAATGTTCTCTTCATTTTTACTGAGGGGAAGGGGCAGTGAGCGAGCAATGTGGGAAGATGAGATAGAGTGAACCGCTCATTTGAAAACGACATCTGATATCATTTGTTTCTCAGTCTTCAAACCATGTTTCTGTGGCTTCTACTCTCATAAACTGTTTTCCTGCAATCAACAGAGAATGACATGCTATGGCAAACATATTTTCTAAGATAACCCACACAATCCAAAATACACAATAATAAATATTTGAGGTAAGACTCAAATATGATTCACTCTTTTCCACAGCTTAAATGTCAGGGGCATTTCAGGTAACTCGGATTAAAAAATTGGTTTAGAAATTGAAAATGAACATTTAGAAATTATTACAAAATTGTGAATTCTAACATTTACTCATAAAAATAAGAGTAACTCTAATATAATCACCACATATGAATTTTATTACCAATCACACCAATTTTATTATCAATTTTTAGGAGATGTATGGCAATCTTTAGAATATAATTATCTCAGTATGAGGTTATAATTTATTCATTACCCCCTGCACAAAATTATTTTAAGCAAATTTTAAGTCACTGTATTACTGGAACCAACAGTGTTGATATGATTCTTTCATTAAAGCCATTACGTTTATTTTGGAGTATCTGATTCCAGGGACCTAAACCAAGGGGTGAAAATACAAAATTACAAACATGTGGCTCATTAGAAAAATAGCTATAATAGGCATTACTGCTGTTAATATTGAATGTACAAGTGAAATAACCATTAGCCTGTTTTAACCACTGGAAAACACCCTATGGTGGTACTTGACTGATTCTATGCATTTTTGTACACAATTGCTGTGCTAATAGAGAAGACATTTACCCCATAACAAAGGAAATCTCAAATGTAAGCCTTAGGGTTTACAGTAATTCCAAAATACCAAACCACCACTAAGGATTTTAAGTGAATCCCCTGCTGATCTATTTGTTGGTTAAACCCTTCTGTCTCCTCAAAACAGTAACATCACTCAGAGGACAAATTATTGATAAATTGCAGAATTTCAAATAAATTTAAGAGGGAAATTAAAAATCCATAACAGACATTAGCTTTAGGAAATACATTGAACAGAATATAATCATTGCTCTAGATTCCTTCCTTTTTGAATTTCAAGACATAAAGGTCTGTGCGAGATGCCTATTATCACAGCACACTGAAGAACGGAATTGGTTCCGCTATGGAAAGAATGGGATGAGCCAAGCAGTCTTTTGATTGCTGAGGATAATCTATAAACACAAGACACCATGTTGACCCTCGAAGTGATCTTTTCTCACATCCTCACAAGGGATGGCATGCCAGCGATACCGTGATAGGCTACAAAACAGCATTTAGGAAAGGTTCCTAAAGGAAATCATTCTTCCATTCAACCGTGTTGCCAAGGTAACCAAACCAATCAAGCTTCTTCACAAAGGCTTTTATGTCAAGTTCTGTTAGCAAACTCATATGGAAAGTATAACTCGACTAAATTAACACTGCGCTTGTTACCTTATTAGAGATAGGTGAGAGGCACACATCCTTTCAAAAATTAGAGGAATATGTACTCCTTCCATAGCAACACCTTAAATTAGTCAAGTCCCAGCTTTTTAAATAAATAAAAGCCTCTTGAAAGCTTTCCTTTTGGAATAGAAAAAGGAAAAGAATTTCCCTGCCAGTGCTTGCCCTTTCTAAAATGAATTCTTTCCCCACCTTCTAGGGAACACAACAAGAGAATTCCTGCATCTTGCCGAATCTTTTGTTATCATTTCTTTCCAAACCCGTGCTTCAGATATGTTTATATTATAGCAGCTAATGTAAATCCTAGCATGTACCACCTAGCATGTTAGAGTCAAGCAGAATAGCTGGGGAAGCAATAACGATCCATTTTATTAAAGGGTATTTTCTCCAGTGTGGCTTGATGAAGCTGTAATATCAATTATAGCCTGTAATTTGAAAAGCTGTTTTATATTTGTGACATGGTTTCACACTAGGCTAACTTCTCTTCTATGGGACACTCCTAGTGTGAGTTAAATTCAGCTATTAAAGGCAAAACAGAACAATAAAAACTTGGAGTTAAAAGCTTTATAAAGTTAATATTTTAATACTCAAGAGCCAATGGATTTTACAATAAAGCATTGTTTCACTGTGTTGAATAAGTCATCCATATTCCCATCTTTTATTTTATTCAGATATGCTAAATGAAGTTCTATGTCAGGGGTCCTCAAACTACGGCCCGCGGGCCACATGCAGCCCGCCAAGGACATTTATCTGGCCCGTCGGGTGCCGCTGCCTGTCCTGCTTAGCAGCCGACTTGTCCTGGGCCTGCAGTGCACATAGGAATTTGTTCATAGTTTTTTTTTAAAACTATAGTCCGGCCCTCCAACGGTCTGAGGGACAGTGAACTGGCCCCCTGTTTAAAAAGTTTGATATGCCCTCATTTTCTATTTTATGTTTATAGAAAAGACACCTTATATTTTTTTCATAGAATATAAATGATGGAATTCTTAAGATACTCAACAGCAAACTGGTTATGAAAGTAGCTAATTAGTGGGTCTAGTCTCTGCCCCAATGTCCATCTTTAAAAAGGCACTGTCTCCTTCCTGAACTCAGTGGTAGAATTTCAAGATTTCTGATAACCACACTTTGCTCAAAAATACTTCACCACTGTGACTAGTTAGGACATGATAACTAAGATAGGGGACTGGACCAAATAAAACTCAAATTACTTGCTCATAGGTTTTCAAGAGGCTAAACATCATTAATGCCATTAAGCATACATTTGCTATACATCACTCTTCCAAACTAGTCACCTGGCTATACTGACAGCTTAGTAGGAATATTTTCAAGGCATATTAGCTTGTGTTAAATTGTAACTTTAAATTACAGTCAAGAAAACCTGAAGCGTTGTATAAGTTAAAATTATCCATTTTAATTTCTAGGCTTTTGATATTAATAAGCTAAAATGTAAATCTAAAACTCTGGAAAATATCACTTCATTTTATCTCTAAACATAAAATTATACACCTGATACTAAACCGTGTTAGCACTTTACATTTGTGTGGCCACTTGAAAATTTACAGTGTATTCTATGCCTCGCCTTCTTTGATTCTCTCTACAATTCCAGGAGCTGGGAAAGGAGATAATAAGAGAAGAAAATATTCAGATATGCTCCCTACAAGACCTCTTATACATATAATAGTTAATTATTGCTCATATTACATTTATGACATTTACAAAAATTCTGACAAATTGCTAATTTGGCTTGGATATGTATGAGTTTACCATTTGAATACATTTGGCCATTTTTCTGGCAATAGGAAGGCAGCCATTCTAAACATAGTGCTGCTTGCTCTCAAAACAGATTTAAACAATTACTTCTGAAGGGTTCCTCTGTTTTCACTTATTAGAATATGAGGAAAAGGACACAGCCTACGGATTGCAATGTTTTACTATTGTGGTAAATATAAAACATCCCAATAGCCGAAAAGGCACAAAATGCTAGGAAGTGGTAGTTTAACAAGAGCTGAACTTTAAAAATGAGAAACAAGAACTTATTATCCTTAACCTTGTAAGACATAAAGGATGTATAAAACACCAAGTTTTCTGAGTCCTGACCATTCCATTGCTAAGTAAAAACAGTCATTATTTATCAAATCTGTCACTTATTTGACTCTGTCTGAATAAAGAGAATATATAAAATCTTCCTTTTTTTCTTTTATTTGCACTGTGATAAGTACTGAGAGAACATGTTGAATAAGACACTGTCCAGGGATGCAATATAGAAATATCTATTCATTCATTCATTTGTTCATTCACTCATTGAATACACATAGGGTGGAGCAAATGTAGGTTTATAGTTGTGAGTATGCAAAACACAAAGTTTATTCTTGTATTATTATTAACTAGTGGCCCAGTACACAAAATTTGTGCCCAGGGCGGAGGGGGGGAGGAGGGTGTCCCTCAGCCCTGCCTGTACCCTCTCCAATCTGGGACCCCTCAAAGGATGTCCTACTGCCGGTTTACAGGGATCAGGCCTAAACTGGCAGTCGGACATCCCTCTCGCAATCCGGGACTGCTGGCTCCTAACCGCTCACATGCCTACCTGCCTGATTGCCCCTAACCACTCTGCCTGCCAGCCTGCTTGCCCCAAACTGCCCCCCGCCTCCGGCCTGCTCACCCCCAAATGCCTCCCCCGCCAGCCTGATCACCCCAACTGCCCCCTGTGCCAGCATAATCGTCCCCAACTGCCCCCCTGCCTGCCTTCTTGTCCCCACCTGCCCCCCCCCTGCTGGCCTGCTCACCCCAAACTGCCCCCCCCAACGGCCTGATCACCCACAATCGCTGTCCCATCCTGGCCTGATCACCCACAACTGCCCTCGCCTCTTGGCCTCTAACTGCCTCTACCTCAGCCCTGCCACATGGCTTTGTCCAGAAGAACGTCCGTAAGGTCTCCTGAAAGGTCTCCCAGTCTAATTAGCATATTACCCTTTTATTAGTATAAATTACTAGAGGCCTGATGCACAAAATTCGTGCAAGAGTCGAGTAGGCCTTCCTTCCCACGGCTGCCAGCACCGGCTTCCCTCTGGCACCCGGGACGTGGGCTTCCCTCGCAGCCCCAGCTTCATCCGGAAGGCCACCCAGAAGAACATCCAGAAGGACGTCTGGTCTAATTAGCATATTACATTTTTATTATAGAAGATTGTATTATTTCCCATACAAACAACTGCAAACCTACTTTTATCCCACCCTGTATTTACCCACCACCTATTTTTCAAATACTGAAGACAATAAAATGGAAATAGACAAATACAAAAAATAATTTGGATTTCGATTATTGTGTTCAGTATTTGATTAAAATCTCTTTCCAACTGAACATTTTATACATTTAGTATTGCTACATTTTATTATTACTATGTTAGTTAATATTTTACATCAATATAGCTCTCTAATATAAAAACTATTTGGGAAACTTGGGACGCACATTAACATTCTTCATAATATTTTAATAGTTTTCAATAAAATTATCTGTGAGATTTTTAGTTGCAGCCAGATTCTGTTGTGACGTGACACTGTGAAGTGCTTTTTTTTTTTTTTTAATATGTTTTTATTGATTTCAGAGAGGAAGAGTGAGGGAGAGACAGCTAAAAACATCAATGATGAGAGAGAATCACTGATCGGCTGCCTCCTGCATGCCCGCAACCCGGGCATGTGCCCTGATCCGAATTGAACAGGGACCCTTCAGTCCTTTGGCCAATGCTCTATCCATTGAGCCAAACCAGCTAAGGCCATTGTGAAGTTCTTGATTGCTGGAATGATCAGATAATGCTTTCACCCGTCGTTTGATCAGAGCATACAAAATGAGCAGAGATCACAGGTGGGCACCCCCATGCCTTCTGCTTCCTGGCCACACACTGATGCACTCTGAAACCAGTTTATTATCAAAGTGTAACAGTGACAATTGTCAACATCTCAAAAATTGGGCTGAGTGCCCTTGCTTCAAGATTCTTAAAGTAGCCATTTCATAGCCTTTGAGGAAACATTTTAGATATTCAGAAATTTCATTCTCTCTTTATAGTAACAGAAAAAGATAAAAATCAACATATTGCATAATAAGAGGAGACTATTAATATTTGCTAATACATAATATTTTATACATATACTTTAACATTTATATATGTATATTTAATACAACCCCTATAAAGCAGTTATTATGCCCATTGTACAGATGTGAAAATCAAGACACAAGTAATAAGTAGAAGTATGCTCTAAAATAGCCATATAAAGTATAGTTTAGTAAATACATAAACCAGAAGATAGCTTTCTATCATAACCGAGCTTTATGAAATGTAAATAATGATAGGTGCTATACTTTTATATACCTGACAACACAGTAGGCTTATTTACACCAGCATCACCACAAACACGTGAGTAATCTATTGCACTATGACATTAGAATGCCTACGATGTCACTAAGTGATAAGAATTTTTCAGCTCCATTATAATCTTATGGGCCCACCTTCCTATGTCTGGTCCATTGTTGACAGAAACATTGCTATGCAGTGCATGACTGTATACTCATTACTGCAACATGATCATATTCATTAGCTAATTAGAAACTGTCAGAATTTAAATGAAAAATTCTATTTCTCAGTAAATGATTCCTCAAAGTTAAATTACATTCAGACTAAATACTGTAGACATACACATTTTATATATAGTGTCCCAAAAAAATGTATACATACACTTTGAATAATTATAAAGGCAGTGTTTATTAAAATACATTTCATTATCAAAATTGAAATATCAGATGTTAAATTGTATATACATTTTTGGGGGACATCCTGCTTATGTTTCTGGATCCATGCAAGATTCAAAGAGTATAAGTTACCAAATGCCTTTTTTTTTTTTTACCTTCCACCATTCCTTCAAAATTTACTCAGTGGGGGAAAATGTTTCTCTGCCCCTTACATAAAAATTCAAGCAGTCCATTTACTTTTCTAACCATTGACTGTTATAATCACTAATCACTTTACATCACCAAATATAGTCTCAATTCAAAAGTCAGAATGCTCAGGTAAATACATTAGTCATGGTTTATACATCCTAGTTACAGCAACTTCCTTTTCCCAGCTACAGTCCATTGCAGACCAGCAGCCAACAGAAAAGCATGTGCTCTGTCCCTTCCTTTTCTTTTTCTCCTCCAAATCTTCTACTCCTCCAATGACTAGCTACATTTTCTGAGCCACCTGGTTGAAATGGTGAAAAGGAGGAACCTTATAGGTGTAAGAAATCGTTAGATGGCTGCAGTTGGTAGCTGGCCACATGTTCTCTGGGTCTGGCTAATCTCTCTCTCTCTCTCTCTCTCTCTCTCTCTCTCTCTCTCTCTCTCTCTCTCTCTCTCTGTTGGTAAGTTCATGGGCACTCATTCCTGGGAGGTTATCACATGCTGCACTTCATGTGAGTGCTATACTCTCCCCCATCCGTCACTGACTCCTTCCACAGCCCCTAAGAATCTGGAGTAATTAATTTCTGTTGAGTTCGTTCCTTTCTCTTAGCAGCAATATTCTTACAAAATGGCCCATGTTTTGTCCCCAGGAAACACAAATAGAGGGAGGTCAATCCTCATGCAGTGACTTCTTCTTTCATCCTCTTACTGACAAACATCTAGCAGATGTGTTCTTATCGCTTTTAAATTTCCTAGGCAGGAATAAGGACACCAATCCACTAGTTTCCTTCGACTTCAGGAAACATGGAAAGCTGAAAAGATGCTCCATTGAAAGTTTATTTCCTAATTGGCTTAGTCATGGTGGTTGGGGAAGCACCTTACAGAAGAGCGCCTGTCAAAATTTTGTCTTCATGATGCTCTCCTTTAAGCCCAGCCCCTAAAACTACTTTCATATACACTGAGTGGCCAGATTATTATGATCTCTGAATAATACTCTGGCCGCTCAGTGTGTATATGTATGTGTGTGTGTGTGTGTGTGTGTGTATATATATACGTGTGTGTGTGTATGTGTGTGTGTGTATATATATATATATATATATATATATACACACACACACATACACACACACACGTATATATGTGTGTGTGTGTGTGTGTATACACACACACACACACACACACACACACACACACACATGAGGCCAGGTGAATGAATTTGTGCATGGGTGGCGTCCAGCCAGCCTGGCCAGGGGGAGGGGACATGGGTGGTTGGCCGGCCTGCCTGCTGGTTGAACTCCTGGTCGAGGGGACAATTTGCATATTAGCCTTTTATTATATAGGATATACACTGAGTGTCCAGATTATTATGCATTCAGAGATCATAATAATCTGGACACTCAGTGTATATATTAATGTGTCTCTCAGTTTGGAATCAGAATATGATGTCTGGTATTTGGGTCACAGCCAAAGCTACTATTTTAATATCTTTATCAATCCTATAGATAACTTAGATGTTATCTAAATTAACTTTAAAAAATCAATTTTAAATTTAAGATATTTTAGAGACTGATAATGCTGTTTTAAGAAATAAATATGAATTATGAATATGCCATTATAAAGGAAATCCCTATGACTACTTTTATTTTGATAATTTATTACTATTTGTCCATTAACAAAACTGTCTTTCCTTATGGATGAGCCAGATATTCAATAGTCAGTACACGAGGCTCTTTTTAAAGAATATTGGAGACTGAATATTCCCATCATTAATCTTAGAATAAAATGGATTTCTTTTGCAAAATAATGACTCATAGTTATTGAAAAATTATTAACAAATTATATGACAAATTACTTCACAGATACATATCACCCTCAAACATGCTCTATATTTCCTAACTGAAACAAGATAAAAATCTTTAAATATTCTCTGATCAGATGAGTTACAGGATTTGTTTCCACCACTTGGGCAAGCATAAAGGTCACCGTACAAGTGGAAAACATGTTTTTGGGTTGCTTTTGTTTTCTTTTGTTTTTGTTTTACTTAGTAAGCATTTTCCAGCTTCTTTTATTCTCTAAATATAAAGGGGCTATTGCCCCTCTCATGTTTTGTATTCTCTACCAAGATGAGTTACTGCCAATTTCCCCCAGTGATTTAGGACATCTGTTCTCTTCGGCTTTTGCCCTTGAAACATTTATCCATGCCATGGTAATGTCTGCATGAGCCAGGGTCCTAGTACCCTAACTGCTATAAAAACAAACATAGACTAGAAAATAAAGGGCTATAAGAACTGGGAATAAAATGTTAAAGTGAAAACCAATATAAATATGTGTTCTGACAGAGAAAGTGCACTTTATATTGTGCACAGCCAGGCACTCTAAAATTTGGAAATTCTCCCAGAGAGAGTAGAATTGTTGCATTTATACCTTGGGTGGAAGGTTAAGAACATAGTTGTTGAAAACTAATGTTCAAGTACTACCATAAGGGACATCAAATTCTCAACAAAATTACAGAACTATCATTCAGAACCACTTGAAACTGGCTGAATGGAAGTCCTACAACCAGGAAATTCAAGAAGAAGCTACATGGAGACTAGTAGGAGGGACAGAGATGTGGAACTGGCTGGTCCCAAACCCACGTGAGGCAAATAAAAATCAGAAGGGATATCTCAGCTGCAAGGTCTCCCCTGAGGAGCAAGGTGCCCCAGCCCCGTGGTGGGCAAACTGCGGCTCGCAAGCCACATGCGGCTCTTTGGCCCCTTGAGTGTGGCTCTTTCACAATATACCACAGCCTGGGCGAGTCTATTTTGAAGAAATGGCGTTAGAAGAAGTTTAAGTTTAAAAAATTTGGCTCTCAAAAGAAATTTCAATCGTTGTACTGTTGATATTTGGCTCTGTTGACTAATGAGTTTGCCGACCACTGCCCCAGCCCCACACCAGGCCTCCCATCCCAGGGTTCCAGTGACAGAAAGAGAAGTTCCCCTAACTGCTGGTTGTAAAAACAACAGGGATTGAGACTCAGGAAGATGGAGGCTGCTGACACCCCAGGCAGTTCCTCATAAAGGGTCTGTGCATGGATTTACTCGGCCTCACATCCTCTAAGCCCCAGGGCTGGGGCAGCAGCTTGAAAGGCACCAGAGTCACATGGGAAGGCAATGAATTGTCTGGCATCAGGGCGAGGCTGGGGGGCAGCTTTCTCCAGACAGAAGTGCTGACAGAGGCCATTGTTCCTCTGCTGAGTCATCCCCCCCCACCCAGAACCAGCAGGTGAGCACCACATCTGAGACTCCATCAACCTGGCTTCACACTGTTTGCTGAAGTAAGTCCTGCTCTGTGCAGTGAGCCCCTGCACAGCTGATCTTCAATGGTGGTCAGAGGTGGGTGGTCAGCCCAAGTACAAGAAGAGGGTGTACACAGCCCACATGGGGAGGGGAGATGCCCCTGAAGTGACCAGGTCTGGTGAACAGGGAGGCTGTGCCACGGGACACCTACTACATAAGGCCACTCTACCAAGCCCGGGAGAAGTAGCAGCTCTACCTAATACACAGAAACAAACACAGGAGACTGCTGAAATGAGGAGAAAAAGAAACGTATTTCAAATGAAAGCATAGAACACCAGTAAAAGAACTAATCAAAATGGACACAACCAAGCCGAAACCAGTTTGGCTCAGTGGATAGAGCGTCAGCCTGCGGACTGAGGGGTCCCGGGTTCGATTCCGGTCAAGGGCATGTACGTTGGTTGCGGGCACATCCTCAGTGGGAGGTGTGCAGGAGGCAGCTGATCGATGTTTCTCTCTCATCGATGTTTCTGGCTCTCTATCCCTCTCCCTTCCTCTCTGTGAAATATCAATAAAATATATTTAAAAAAAAAAATGGACACAACCAATCTACTTAGAGGGAGAGTTTGAAACTCTGATTATAAGGATGCTCAATGAACTTAGTGAGAACTTCAATAGCATATTTGCTTCAGAATACTCAAGAACTAGTTTTTTTCTAAAGAATTTTGATGATCCAGCTCCACAGTAAGATATATACTTAAGAAATTGTGAACTTAGAAGGGACAAACCCTACATTTTGCAGATAACTGAGGCAAAGGAAGTTGAGGCAAAGGTTTCACAGGGCTTAATAGTGACAAAATCAGCCCTAGAAACTGTAGGCACATGTTAATAGAAGTAATATTTGTTGAACATTTACTGTGGGCCAAGCATTGGGTTAAGCACAATAGATGTGCTATTTTAATTAATATTCACAACAAACCTGGCTCATAGATGGGACATACTATTTAGGTGGAGTTAAATAGACTTAGAGCGATTAGCCAACTCTTTCACAGCAAACCTGTGTCCCCTGAGGTTCAACTTTGTCTTTTCACAGAAAATGTCACAATAGCACAGGATGACAAAATGACATTAAATTGTGAATAACATGTTGCCACTATATTTCAATGACTTGGCAATTCCTTCTCATACTGATAATCATTTTACTAGAGATTCGTTGTACCCGAGAAACTACATACTCATTGGCCCATAGATGAGTGGTAAAAAGGGTCAGGAGGATGGGGGGAAGTGGACTTTTTCTATAATAACTTCCTAAATATTGAAATACACCCACCTAATCAATATCAATCTATGGGTAGCACTTACACATATTTTCTACTCTGCATTTTTATAAGCAGCTGACTTGTTGTGCGCACCGGGTTCACAACCGTAAGCCAGGTTATAATCACATTTTAGAAACGCGTTTGTGTTATGTACTACATACACTGCTACACGGTTGAGAGGAAAATGCTCCATCACAAGTCGACGGTATTCCCAATAGTGTGAACTGGCCTCATGTCCATCTATAGTCCACAGTATGTTCCTAACAAAGACAGAAGATTGACAACTTAAAACCAAACTAAGTACAGAGACTCGACCTACACCAACTGCCCTGAGGGAAGCGCGTTTGAGAAGGAGCCGGAGAGCTCCACTGCACAGTGAGAGGCGCTTGTGTGCACCGCGCCACCAAGTTTGCTGAATTTCATTCTCTCTCCCTGGAGCTCTTGATGGGCTCATCCCAATCACAGCTATCTATTCACAGAACACCAGGCTATTTTCCACAAGGAAAGAAGGGGAAGGGGTAAGGGAAGGGGAAGAGGAAGAGGAAGGGGAAGGGGCAGGGGAAGGGGCAGGGAGAGGGGGAGGGGAAGGGGAGAGGGAGGGGAAGCAGAAGGGGAGGAAGGGGGAGGGGAAGCTACGGAACCTGCCTATTAAACTCAGTGAATATGTCACAAGCCAGATAAGCCCAGAAGTTTTAAGCCATTAAACACTCAAAAAGAAAATAGTTTTGCTTTTGTTTCTCTGATACTTGTGAGTAAGAAGCAGAGGAAGGGGGTGGTTTCTGTCAGAAGACTGCCCTCCAAAACTTTTACAAACTGAATCATGCCCCTGTTCCCAATGTTGTCATTTCTGATAGTTATCTCTGTTGGACTATTGAATCTAGGAGAGTGTCAAGAAAGGTTTAACTCGGAGTTAGTTAAAAAACATAAAAAAATCTTGCTTATTCTGTATCGAAGTACACTTGGCTTGCCTCCATGAGAACATTAGGAAGTCACATTAAGAGTATGTTATGTGCCCCAACTGGTTTGGCTCAGTGGATAGAGCATCGGCCTGCAGACTGAAAGATCCCAGGTTCGATTCCGGTCAAGGGCATGTACCTTGGTTGCGGGCACATCCCCAGAAGGAGGTGTGCAAGAGGCAGCTGATCGATGTTTCTCTCTCATCGATGTTTCTAACTCTCTATCCCTCTCCCTTCCTCTCTGTAAAAAATCAATAAAATATATTAAAAAAAAAAAAAAAGAGTATGTTATGTATGCCCGGCCGGTGTGGCTCAATGGTTGAGCATCAACCAATGAACCAGGAGGTCACAGTTCATGTCCAGGTCAGGCACAGGCCCAGTAGGGGGTGCGCAGGAGGCAGCCAACCGATGATTCTCTCTAATCATTGATGTGTCTATCTCTCCCTCTCCCTTCCTCTCTGAAATCAGGGAAAAAATATTTTTTTTTCTTAAAGGAGTATGTTATGTAAAGATGCTCAGAGACTGCACTAGAGATTGTAAAGTCCACATACAATAAAAAAAACACCTCAATCTAATTCAGTAAAACCATTCATTTCATAAAAGTTTGCAAAACTTACACACACACTAAATCCCTTCAAATGTAAACTGAAAGTCCTTCTGATCAGACACATCATCTCAAATATTAACCAAAAAATCCATACAAGATATGTCTGTTTCAGTCAGTAAGAATTAATTTGATCATTCTGAAAACACTTTGCTTTTTTTTATGTGTCAACTGTGTTATGAACACTGTAAAACATCAGAGAAAGTTTCACTCAGCAAAGACCATTTACATATACTAATTTGGCAAAAAATTGCTTTTCAGATCACAATGTTTTACAAAGCCCATCTTTTATTTTTCCTTTAGTGCTTTTTGACAGTTGAAAATGGGTACACATTGTAATTTACTTGTATCCATTTCCTACTTTAGTAGTATAGTGTCCAGTAAAATCGAACAGCATGACAGATAAAAGGCAATAATGAAAAGTGTTTATAATCTTCTGTGAGCTGCAATATGCACTGAATGCAAACAGTAGCTGGTGATTAAAATATATATATATATCTATTAAAACATATACCTATATTTTATGTAGATGTATATTTCAGGTAAACATATACCATATACATATATGCTCTATACCTATGTCTGATGACTACTAAGATAGTCCCTAAAGATATTTATGTTTCCTGCAAGGAAAATGTTCTGTAAAATGATATACATTGATCCAGCAAGCCCCAATGCTCTTAGTCCGCCTCTGATTTACCTTAATGGAGAACTGCTTTGAGAAAAATCCTGACGGTGGGTAACAATGTGTTTGTGTAGCCATGAAAGCAGAACAACAACAAAAAGACGTCATATGTGAGGTCAGTGGCAGCTAAGGTCATCATGTCTTCATCAAATAACACTTTGCAATTTGAAAATTATGGGGAAAATAGGCGATGAATTACAAGGAAGAAAGTCGATTATGGTGATTACCAAAACAGCCTCCCGTTTCATAAACGCCTGGCTGAACGGGGCCTCAGCACACTGCAAGTTACGTGAAACAGAAAATTAACCAGTGTTTGCGCCCACGATGTGTGTTTTGTTAACAGGGTGATTTTGATTAAGTTTATGGTCACGTTGCAGGATCACAAGACTCCATAAAGAGGATTACTTTAAACATGAAGTCTTTCAACTGTAAAAGTAATCGTGTCCGAAGGAGGCTGGATATTTAATATTTCTCTAAATTGGAGTTCTCTCTCTCTTTCTCTCCTTTTCGGATGGCCCGAGGCTTCATTTTTCCATTCACTGAGCAACTACCCATACCCCCTTCCCCAAAGAACAAAAAATAATATCTTAAATGAAAAGAAATGCAACCCTTTACTTGATAGGAATACTCTCATAAATTTAATATCCACTCGTTATCCAGAGAGCTGCATAAAAGTCAAGGACACTATCTTTTTTCTATTCTTATTTTGTCCAAGTTCAAAACAAATCAGTAATACAATTGACTTGATATTTTCTCTGTGGTCCTCAGAAATCTTAACCCCAGTGGTAACATGTCTAATTCATCTAGAGGCCACAGCCATGCAGCTTTCAGTGAGAAAGGAAAAAGTGGCGGGAGGGGGCAGCAGTGAAAGGTTGAGGTAGCAAGTTTGCAGCGTTTCTCTTCTGACTTTACTCTACAGAAAGACCGTGCTAAAGAATCAGTCCTATCGGGCAGTGTTCCACTACCCCTTAGCTCCCAAGAGGCTATTAACACTGATTTGAGCATGCAACCTTTGAAACTTATGTAGGATGCATAGCTACTTTCGAAGACCTATAAGTCTGAGACAGAGAAAGAATTGAGTCCAGTAAGTGGAAACTGCTATTGTAAATGATAACATTAATTATTTCAACTTATTCATTTATCACTTCAGAAGGTTCTACATAAAAATTCTCATTATCCTCCAAACTTCATAAAGAAAATTCAGGATGTAAGCATGGTGATTATAGTTAATACTGTATGATATACTCTAATGTTGCCAAGAGAATAGATCTTCAATATTCGTACCAATAAAAAAAAAGTAATAATGATTATAAGGATAGGATGGAGAGGTTAGCTAAAGCTGTGGTGTTCACAATGTAATACATAAATGTATCAAATCTACATACTGTATACCTTAAACTTACCCAATGTTATATGACAATTGTATCTAAGTAAAGCCCTAGGAAAAAAATTAAAAAACAAGAAATTTCAGGATATAACATGATTATCATTTACTGAATGAATGATACCATCCTAACAAGCAGAATTCATAATATTATATTCATTCACAATGTCATAAAGTTTAATGGAAAATTAATATAGTATACATATTTTATATGTAATGTAAAATGTGAAAATTTACTAATTCACATGATAGGGTTTAATTTTTATAGCTAAAACATATAGTAAGAAATTCATTAATTATGCGAAATATTTCTCAAACATCTGACCATCTTTTATAATTTGCCCATTCTTATTTAATTCAGAAATATCAGAAGTTAGCTATTCATATATATATATATATATAACTTCTAGAAGTTTTATATAAAGGGGAAGAATAATGGCAAAGGTAAGAGTAGCATCAATGCTAATAAAAATTGCTTTATTTACTGAATATTTCATGTGTCAGCTATACTACTCTTTAAATGCATTATCTCATTTAATGTTCACAGCAATACTTTATAGGTAGGTAGGTAGATGCTCCTATCATTCCTATTTTAGAGATAAGGAAACGGAAGATCAAGAGGGTATGCAGCAGGAATTTAAACCCCAGTCCATACAGTGAGCTGGGATATGCAAAGACAACAATCTCTAAAAAACATTCCATTTGGGTCCTCCTTCTGTGGCTTGGAGCAAGACATTAAAACTTTCCATTTCTCAGATCTTTTCCTATATGAAATAAGGGCAGAAAAGAACACGAATACAGAATTGCCTTATAGCAGGCAGCTTGGGGGCTAACTCTTGAATTAATGTGAGGTTATACTGAGCAAACAACTCACAGCATGGCTGGTGCCTTTGCCCAAAAGGGTGGGCATGATTGAACTGAGGAATCTAACTGCATGGAAAGGGTTGTGCTGGACGTTGGGTGCCATTTAACACTGGTGGTCTTGATCCGGCATCTAGAAGGGTTCAGGAAACCTAAAGAAGGGGTTGTGTGTAAATTAAATAAGAGTCCAGAGATGAAACATAATTTTGAAAGGCATATTGGGGGGAGGGGGGCAGAGGAGCTTGGCTAAAGAAAACCAAGTTCTCCTTGTCTCAGGACCACTTGCTTTTTATTAACACAATTTGTCCTAAGGCAAGGTGGAGATATACACATCAAAGGGTAGGGTTTCCATACAGAAGCATTGTCAGATTGGGGAATTACCTTCTGCTGTTCAGGGTTTGGCCAGAAGGAGGTAATAATATGTAGATTAAGATGCCCTGTGCTGTCTGGCAGCAAGCAATCATCCTTTTCAGGTTTGGGGAAATGCCTTTAGCCACTCCCAAAAGGCGATAACATATGTGACTCAGCCCTTGTTGAGTCCCCAAGTTCCATCAACCTTTCGATGAAACTCTTGCAATTATGACATGCTGGAACTGGCTTCCGGCAGGGTTGGACAGATGTGATCTAGTAGGTCACCTGACAAGGATCCGGAGTGAAAGTCAGTAATCCGGAAAGGCAGTGGTTCAGGCAAATATTCCAGTGGGGCCCTACACATCAGATTGAGAGTCAGCGAAGCATTCACAGACCATTAACAGAAACTGGATGGCCCCTGGCCCTTCTACCTGGTCCGACATCACCTGAACTCTTGGGTACCAGCTGTAGCAGGATAAGAAAGCATAGATGGACCTCTCTCTTCACTTGAAGCCTGTGGGCAAGGGGATGGAGAGCCATCTATCCAATCTCCTGGGAACTCTTCTTCCCCAGAAACTCACCTTCTCAGATGCCACCTTACTCAAAGCAGCACCGGTTCCACCCAACCCTACACGCTCACTCCCTGGCCACTCTCTATCCCCTTTTCCTGCCACGTTCTTTTCTTCATACTGCTTATCACTATCTCATTTATGTTACACACTATTGTATGTTTATTCACTGACTACCTCCCCACTGGAATGAAAGCTCCCTAAGAAAAGAATCCTATTTTTGCTGCTGCCTGCTGCCACCCCAGTGTCTAGATCCACGTCAGGGACACAGGAAGAAATCCATGCAGAGTTGTTTCATTAATACTGTATATGAATATATTTCAAAACAACATCGTCCAAGTGCCTTTTTCCATGGTCTAGACTTTTGGGATCTGTGTGCCGCTACATGCTCTGTTATATCAATGGCTAAATTTGGTAAATAACAATAAATATAATCAAAGTAAGTGAACTTGAAACTTGTGAATTAATTCAGGCATAAATACTGCTCACAATGCAGAACTCAAATGTTTTGATAGTTTAATAGAGCACTGACAAAGCAAACCACAAGATATGCTCTATTTCACAAAGAAGGGGAGCCCATGGCGCTTCTCAGGAAGATCAGAGTTATTGGTTAATCACGGAAAACACAAACTCTTCTTGGATTGCTTTTCCTGATTAAAAATAAAAAGTGTTTTAATGTTAGCAAAGCTACAGAACAACTGCTATGTACCAAGTATATAATAAAATTCCATCCTTACAGAAAATATAGGGAATTCATTTTTAAACTCTCTTCTTTGGTATATAATTGTTAAACTAATTTTAGGCTCAAAGTTCAGAACTTTCATAAAAAGGTGTTTTAAAAATAGGGATATAGAAAGAAAAGATGAGAAACTGAGGCCTATGCAGATTAAATATTGATTTTCTTTCAACTATAAAATTAATTAGGACAAGATCTGAAAATTGAACTTTCAGTCAAAATAGGCATTCCCTAGTTAGAAGATTATCTAGTATCTAACTTTAAAATGAAAAAAGTCTGTGCCTTTGAAAACAAAATTAGTTTTGTGTGCTTGCTTGATTTATTGTGAGGTTGTAAAGAGAAAGAAGAGATTTTCCACTACCATTAAGTATTTGACTACAATAAAATTTTTTATGATATGCCCCAAATTTAGGCAATGAATAAATTCCATGATTATTATGCGAAAATCTAAATTAAGGCTTCTTAGTTCTTAAAACTTTTAAGGTAGCCCTAGATGGTTTGGCTCAGTGGATAGAGCATTGGCCTGCAGACTGAAGGGTCCCAGGTTCAATTCCAGTCAAGGGCACATACCTGGGTTGCGGGCTCCATCCCCAGTAGGAGGCATGCAGGAGGCAGCCAAACAATGATTCTCTCTCATCATTGATGTTTCTCTCTCTCCCTCCCTCTCCCTTCCTCTCTGAAATCAATAAAAATATATTTAAAAGAAAAAAATAAAATAAAACTTTTAAGGTAAAGTACATTTCAAAGAATTAACCAGAGGAATTACTGAAGAAAAATCTGTAAGGAAAATGTAAATAGGAAAGGTTAAGCCCAACAAGCTACCACAGCAGAAAAAACAAAAACTACAGTAATTAAAAGAGTGATGTAACTGACCCAGTAATGGACCTATAGAAAAATAAAACTGAATAACCAAACCAGAAACAGATCTTACTCCTTATAATGACTTCAAGGGAGGTTTTCTAAAGAACCACTGCAAATAATTCGGGAAATAAAAACTTTTCAGTTTGGGGATAAGTAATTGCTAATTTTTAAGTAATCTATTTAGAACCTTGCCTCATACAACAAGGACACAACATATACAGATGATGTGGAGGTGAGATTACCAAACTACATATGTCCAGGTGCTAGAGCTGCTTGAAAATGTTTCACTTCTAAAAATCAACCCTTTTAAAATTCAACTCAAATTTAACATATAGACGTCACTAAACTTGATACTATTTTCTAATAAACTTCTTGAGACAAAAAAAAAGTATTTATGTCTAGTATTGGTTGATTCAAGTCGGGTTATTTAGTTTTGCCGCTTTTTTTAAAAGTCTGTGTACATAAAACTCTTGTTTGTGAATTTATAATATGCTTTAGTTATACTTTCTTACAGCAAAGCAGTGTCTGGTTTGTATTTTGGAAATAATGGCATTTCATGGGACTATGCCATCTTTGTAAATTTGAGGACTGCTTGACTGAAGGACTGATATAATCTGGTTTAAAAATAGGAATAAGCACCAGAAAAAAAAACAGATAGAATCTTACAAAAGGAATTTATTTTTTAATTTTTTTAAAAATAAAACACCTTCTAGTTTTAAGTATAATAGAAATAATAAGAAACAGGTCAACAACAATTTGGACTACATAAAATTATAAATAAAAATCCTGTATGTATAAAGAATTGCTAAAGTAAGACCAATAAAGAGACTTAAGGTACATTTGGTGCAAGCATGACAAAGAGTTAATATGCTTAAAATATGGAGAACATGAGCCAATAAATGAAAACCCTGAGGCAAAGGAAATATAGAGATAGTTTATATAATAGGAATAATAATTACTTTCAAAAAAAACAGCAGGGACAAATGTCTACTATACTAATTAAAGAAATTCATATTAAAGCAATAATGAGGCAGTGGTTTGCCCATTCAATCAACAAAACCTACATGGTATTTTCAAGGTGAAGTGTCCCCCATCCTCACTGGTGGCACCATCAGCACATGTGTCCTTTACAGAACGCAACTTGGAGATATGTTTAAAAGACAGGGAAAGATTCATATCCTTGGACCCAGTGACGCCACTTGTGTGTATCGATCCTATGAGAAGTAATGTGAAATACAGAGGAAGCTCTCTCCATTTGAACATTCCTCTATACTTTGTAGTATGGGGGAAAACAAAAAATAATAATGTCCAGCAATAAGGAGTGGACGCATCTAGTCAATATCCTATTGGGCAGCCGTTGAAGATGACAGTCCAGTCAGGATGAAGATGGGGAAAATACATTTGTGTTAAATTGTTAGCTGACAAATTCTGAAGAGCAACTTCACTGTACAGTACAAAGGGCCAGAAAATCTATTCAAGTTGGAACAGTGGCTGGTTTTCAGGAGTCAGGATTATGAGTGACTTTTTTTTTTTTTTTTGCTACTAAATTTTCTATAATAAATACTACTTTTATGACTGTAAATTAAATGAATAAACGTTAGGGTAGAGAAAGGTAAAAACAGTATCACTTGACCACTGTATTCGAGCAGTACATTAGAAAAAAACCACTTTGGGTTCATGTTTTCTTTCAGATCACCCCACTGTATCCCAAGTTATCTTTTCTGACACCGCCATTTGTCAGACACACCCAAGTATTCCACATTTCTGTGCTCCCCTCGTCTCTCCTCTGAACATAGCCTATCCCTGAGGCTCAGCATTTAATGCAGTGGGCTAAAAATTACATAAGTTTAAAATACTAACCTATAAACCACATTTCTGAAAACCAAACTTGCCCATCCTTAATTTTTTTTCAGATAATTAAACAAGCAACAATGATTAATTGCCCTTTTAATGGACTTATCAACCCTTTGGCACCTATTCCATATTCAGGAGGGTACTGTACTGGATCTGACATTGCCTCTTTCTCAGGGCATGAAACAGTGTATACCAAAGACTTCCATCAACAGGGATCAGCCTCATGTATGAGTGACCATATCACCCTAACTGAGAATGCTCGGCATCCTTCCTATAATGACAAGTTCAAGCTGCACGTTATTACCGAGAACACTGTAAGCCAAGATTGCACCGTGGAGTTGAGGAGATGAACTATTAAATCTCTCTGGGGTGAAAACGTGTGGGTCTTTTTTTTTTTTTTTTAATTTTTTTAAATATATTTTATTGATATGTTACAGAGAGGAAGGGAGAGGGATAGAGAGCTAGAAACATCGATGAGAGAGAAACATCGATAAGCTGCCTCCTGCACACCTCCCACTGGGGATGTGCCTGCAACCAAGGTACATGCCCTTGACCGGAATCGAACCCGGGACCCTTGAGTCCGCAGGCCGACGCTCTATCCACTGAGCCAAACCGGTTTCGGCACGTGTGGGTCTTTTATGTAGTTCCTGCCCTACCATAATATTCCTGAGACCATCGAGATTTAGCTCTGTAATTACAAGAGGAGCCTGATTTTCACCTCCGCCACTGACAGGTATGGGGTGTATAATCACAATAAAAAGCTAAGACTTGAAAAATGGGGCTTGGCTGGAGATGATTGTCCCCAGCCTCTAGTGGATTAATTGGCTCTAAGTAGGCTTTCCACTTTTTCTACAGTTACAGGGGCTGCAAATGTCATGGAGCATAAACACCTCCCTCCTTGTCATGAACCTTCTTAAGTAAGGAAAGAAACAAACAAACAAACCTGTTTTTCCCTTTTAATTTATTGAGATTTTTCTTGGGAGGGGGCGGGAAACACAGGGCATGGATCTGTGCAAAAGTCAGTTCATTATGCACCAGAACACCCTCAGCACTGTGCACATTCAATCCCTTGCTCCTAATGAAGACCGTTCTTTTTTATTTTTATTTATTTATTTTTAAATATATTTTATTGATTTTTGAGGAAGGGAGAGGGATAGAGAGTTAGAAGCATCGATGAAAGAGAAACATCGATCAGTTGCGTCCTGCACACCTCCTACTGGGGATGTGCCTGCAACCAAGGTACATGCCCTTGACCAGAATCGAACCTGGAACCTTTCAGTCCGCAGGCCGACGCTCTATCCATTGAACCAAACCAGCTAGGACAAGACTGTTCTTTGTTAAAGCTACAAGTATTGCTTAATATGCAAATTGATTGTATTTCTAAGCAACAGCCTTATCCCTCAGCAATCTCTTGTTGCTAACTCTGATTATTATAAAACTGGAGGTACATACTCACAAAGACAGTCTCAGAACTGATTTAAAAAAAAACAAAAAAACAAAAACTACATCTAACTGCTGCTCCATGCCTTCTAAAGCACATTTAAAACAAAATAACTTACTGATATAACTATAGTAACAATGGAAAAAAATGTGTACCTGCAAAGTGCAGAGGCTGCACCTAAAAATACTATATCCTGGGGTGTTCCCTGTGGCAGGTGATGGCGACTTAGGATGTGAGACGAAAAGGGAAAGGCATTTGGGGACAATTATCTCAGGTTCTGGGACCAAAGCAGCCATGCATTATTAGGAGACAGTAAGGCCATGTTTCCTAGGAATTGTTACAAAGTCTTTTAGCTTCTATCCCTCCTCCTTTCCCTGTTTATTACAGCTCCACAGAAACATTAAGCTGAGCCTTTAACCTTTGCCTGGGAGGCAGCGAGGGGTGGAGAGGTGGGGAGTTAAGGTAATGGCTTAATATTGTGTCTACTACTCTGCCTCACATCCCCCCAGATTATAAGGGGTGAGTACAGAGGTCCTCATTTGACCCAGGGTTTCTATCAATGACTTTTAACAGATTGCTCTGATGTGGACTTGTCTGTGTTAATACAGTGTGACATTGGGTTGGCTTGATCCCTGGCAAAATTCAAGAAAGGGAAGTAGGAAAAGATGCCAAGAGGCGACTAGGTAGTACTTTTGCATCCCCAGGATTTCCTTCAGGCTTCGCTCCTGCCCATTTCTGCCACCCTAACAAAGAAGCATTTGCTCTGCTCCGAATATGGAGCGTGAATACATCAGACCTACCCAGTTGGCTTAGACAGTGCAGTCTACATCCTCTGTCCCATTAAGAGCATCACCATTCACTCTCACAACAATCTGTTTAAATGTTAAAATAGATGATCGCCCTATGGAACACCCCCCCCCACCCGCCTCTTTCAACCACGCTGCCATTCCTTAACCCTTCTCATATAGCTATGCAGTGACAATGGCTGAAGACAGGCAAACATCACTTGGAAAACATCATAAAAGTGTCCCTGAGGAAATCTGAGAGGGGATGTGGTGGAGCTGATGGTACTCAAATTTGTTTCCATTTTTCCACATTGAGCAAATACAGAATCAACGAGTATGCATATCTATTAGACAAAAAGCATCTCCTATCAATTCTTTTTCCTTGAGTATGTATTTCTGAGACACAACATCTTTCACTTACATCTGGCAGGTAAATCATTTCCTACTAAGATAAATGGGTATTCTCAGCATGTAAAACAGTCTGTTTTTTATTTTATTACATGTGCAACTCTGAAAATATCAAATGATATTTCACACTAATCAAGAAGACCAATGCTGTCCAGTATACTTTGTGAAACCACGGAACATTCTACGTCTGTGCTGTTCTATATGATGGCAACTAGCTACATGTGGCTACTGACTGCTTGACATGGAGCTAGCCTGACTCAGTTTATAATTATACTACAGGCCCGATGCACGAAGATTTGTGCAAGAATGGGCCTTCCTTCCCCTGGCTGCCGGCACCGCCTGCCCTCTGGCCAGGAACCACCTTTCTGCCTTTGCTCTGGCCCGGAGCTGCGATTCTGCCTTCCCACGCTGCCCAGAGGCCTGGAGCTGCTGGGGTGGTGTGGAACGCCTGCATCGTTGCCATGGCAATGACGCAAGCATCCCACCCCACCCCTGGCCGCTCGGCATCTGCATATGCATATTAACCCACCATCTTTGTTGGGTTAATTTGCATACTCACTCCTGATTGGCTGGTGGGCGTCACAAAGGTATGGTCAATTTGCATCTTTCTCTTTTATGAGTGTAGATTTCATTTAAATTCATTAATAAGGAGATTTTGTCTCTTCTGAGATACAGAGTTAGTCTCCTGCTCTTTCCTGTGAGCTTGCTGAGAAAAGGTAGTAGATTCCTCATCAGAGGTCTGCTTGTCATGGGACTTTCCTCCACATCAGAGCCAGCAATGCAATGGCAGGGACCCAGTTCTGGCAGGCTAACAGACAGTGTGAAGTACAGGAAGGAATGGCTGGTTTCCGGAGACCATGGTAGAAGGTCTAGCTGGGACACTGAAGTCTCTTCAATTCTTGGAATCTTAGTTTCCTCAGCAAAAACAGCATGAGGTTGACTGTTCTTCCTAGTAACTTTGGAAAATTTCCCATTCACTCTCAGAGAAATGGTTATTTCTATGAAAAAGCGGCGGCCACTTGTGGCTTATTTTACAGACAAATGCATTTAGTTTTCATCAACAGATATGGAAACACATTTGTCACGTACCTACAGAATCTAAAAATAGTTTTACGTATCAGATATCTAAAAGACAACTTACTTCCCCTTTACCTGTAAGTAGTACCAAGTTCATGTAGGTTGTGGATGCAAGCTCCTCTCTATCTGTGTGCTCACGTCATTATTTTTCTCAATTCTGGTGGAAAAGAACAATACTAACTACAAAATCTCACATCAGTGTGTCCACCTTTTCTTCTAAAGAATGAAGACTCTTTTGAAAAGTTTGTACAATCAGAAATGGTAACAGGCTTTTAAAATACATTTATTAAAATGGTTAATCACATTTGTGTTACCTTTACTTAGCATATACTTTTCAGAATGAAGAACAGTCACTAAGTTACTAGGCTGATATGCCCCTTAATGGGCACTATCATATTTTAAATGCCTTGAAATGAAATATCATTCAGAATGAGGTCAAGAAGATGCATATTTTTTAAAAGTTCTCATAGAAACTAACCAACTGTACAATAATCCATTGTCTGCTCTGCCAAGGTGATTTATTAAGGATAATGAAGCATATGATTTAATAGCTGCTGCAAATCCCTTTTCAAGTAGGATGGGTATAAATAATACAAAAAGATGGTCCAATAATAGCCAAATCCTAACCCAAGAACTATTCTATATGATAGGTCTCAGGAAATTAGATGAGCTCAATTAACTGCAGAGTCAGTGAAGGGTAGCTAGCTAGGCAGCAGAGGCTCTGACCTCCCTCTCCAAGCCTAGAAGTGATGATTGTTATCTAGTGAAACCTGTAAGCTCCACTATCATGGTGGAATTGGAGCAGCATTTATCCACATGGCAATACGAAGCTGTCCAATTAGAAACGAGCATTTTGCCAGCACAGATTTTCCGAAATCATAAGAATCCAGTTATTTGCCTATTTGTCAGTGAAAATTGTACTCGGCAGTGTCTTGCTCACCTTTATAGTCCCACAGTGCCTTGTACTTAGCAGAGTTTTAATGTACGGCACTTTAAAGAATGAATGCGTAAATAGCGGAAGAGGTGAGTGAGTAAAACAAATGAGGTCCCTAAAATACTTGCAGGAAAAAATGCAATTCTATATCCCTGTGAGACCTGGTTCTAACATCAGGTATGCTTTTGAGTTTTGATGGATAGTTGTTAGATTATTTCTGGGGGGTAGGAAAGGTTTCCTTAGGCCAGCTTCCTATAAAGCATGAAAAAAAGTCACAAAAGCTTTCACACCGTTTGAATGAAAGTGTTCAACTATTAGCTCCTGTTTGCAAACTGACACACTACAGTCCTGGCTACCTCTGTGAACATTTGAGTCTTTACAGGGAGGACCTTATGAAATCAGTGAGGCAAATTTCTAATGACAGGAAATACAAGCCGCCACACACACCAGCTGTTTGGCAGGAGACCTGATTGCCTGGCTATGCCTTACAGACATTTACTGATAGGCTGGCACGGCCAGTCCTGTCTCCATGCCACCCAGCCAGTCCATCTAAAATCAGATTAGACGTTACAAATCCTAGTGTTCAAGTGCTACTGGGCTGCAGAAAATGTCCATGGCTCAACACAAACAAGGGCCTGTGTGTGCGACATATGTCACCTTCTAAAAAGTGTATGTTCCACCAGGCGTGTGCACTGCCAGCGTATTTCCACGTTGCCGTTCCTCCCGCTCTTGTTCTTGGGAGCCTGGCTTGCCAAAACGGAGGTCAATTTTATTAGATACCATTAGTCTCTGTTAGGGCGGTCATTTGAATAACAACAGATTGGCAAGTATGAAACTAAGGCACCTGTTGTACATTTGGCAGCCTGAATGAGGCCTCTTAAAAGGAAAACAAATACGAGCTATAATCATGCCAGGCAATGGCTTTTGGTTCAATAATGACCATGTGTCAGAATTAAGTGCATCTGGGAATTCCTACCACAGCCAGATGTAAAGGCAGATTTGTCTTGTCTGCTGGCATATGAGTAGATACACACAGGATACTCATATTTGGCTTGGTCTTGGTTTGATAGGGAACTAGGTAAGTGGAACTTAGTGCAAATAAAATAAAATTAATTACAGAGGAGCACAGACAATATCACCATAAATTGTAGAGTTAAATATTAAGCATATGGGTTGTAAGATTTGGGCCATGAACTAATTGATCTCTGATTTTTCTTGGCACTCTGCTTTGTTCGAGGAGTTCTCAACACCAATGTGCCAATATTACCACTACACTGAACCAAGCCACCGGAAAGGGGAGAAATATACTACTGGGAATAAGACATGGGTCTTGGCTTCGAGGACTTTGTAATGCATCAGACCTTAAATAAGCAATTACAATGCTTTATGGCAGAAGCTACATGTGGAATGTATTCGGGACTCTTCTAGGGCAAAATAGGTATCCAGGCTTGGGAGGATGGGGAGGCTTCCTGGAAGTCAGCTAAGGTAACATCTGAAGAAGTGAGTTGGCAAAAATGGGGTAGGGGGAGGCCCAGCTGGTATGGCTCAGAGGTTGAGCTTCGACTTATGAACCAGGAGGTCACAGTTCAATTCCTGGTCGGGGCACAAGTTCAGGTTGAAGGCTCAATGGGCGTGATCCCCAGTGCATGGTGTGCAGGTGGCAGCTGATCAATGATTCTCTCTCATTATTAATGTTTATATCTCTTTCTCCCTCTCCCTTCCTCCCTGAAATCAATAAAAAGTATTTTTTTTAATGGGATGGGGTCGGGGGGGACTTTCCACATGCCAGGAAGAAAGCATGCTCAAAATTACAGATGGAAAGGTCAAAGTACTACACCTGGGAAACTGCAAATACTTCCGTGTGGCTGAAATGTATATGTATAGGGGGTGGGGGAGGGAGAGGGGAGGAGCAGATGAATATGAGAAAGGCAAGGTGGCAAGAGACAAGGCAGGGGAAGAACGTCCAGGGCCAGGTGACGTTTGCTGCTTTATACAGAGGAAAGTGGAGAGCCATTAGGATATTTAAAGGAGAAGGATGACAGGATCAGACTTCAGTTTCATGGAGAAACCACTACAGTGAGTTCCCACCTGGAAACAGAGGCTGCAATCCAGGCAGAAAACGATGGGGGCCTTGCCAACAGACGCTGGCTAACCTATTCAAAGGCAGTGAATAACTTGGTTGAAAGTTAACATTTATTTTTATATTCTTGGAAGAACAAAAGATTATCTGGAGAAAACAGATTTTTAAATGATAAATTTAAAATAAAAATTTAAATTATACATTTTCTTTTTTGGTATAAGTAAGTCAAATCCAAGCTGAGTCTGGATAATAGGAAAAATCTGATTCAAAAACACTTAGGCAATCTTTTCTTAAAGTAGTACCTGAGCATGCATAATAACATTTATTGAGTGTATCAAGCTTAATGTATAACTATTATCATCAAAAAAACATTTGTTAAGAGCCTCACTGTGGAAGAACCCTCACTATCATAACCCAAGGCAGATAGTACGTACGCCTTGCTCCAGGCTTCTCGGAGGGTCTGTTTATAGATTAACTCACAGAAAAATATGGCTGGAAAGGACAGTATATGCATGTGAGATGCATTCTAGAAACCTGGGCAAAGAAGACTTCATTGTTGACAGACTACATAGGCATAAAAGAACAAAGCATTTTCATTGCAATTTTCTTTTATGTACCATGTCTGATTTAAAACTTTAGGGTGTCTTATTGTCAGAGAAAAGATAATTTTCCAAGTCATCAAACAAATGTAACATCCTGTATTATATTATTTATAAAACCATAACTAATTAAAAATAGGTCTCTGAGGCCTTACCAATATATATACATATATATACATATATATATACACATATATGTGTGTGTGTGTGTGTGTGTGTGTGTGTGTATGAATGAAATGGAGAAAAACTTACCAAATCATCCATCTGTTATTAATAATGAAAGTAACAGATAAGCAGTGAAAATACAGTATTTTAGAAGACATTATAATTGAGAAAATCCTCAGAATAAAATTGTGGAGGGCAGGCTGCCAATAAAGAGAATGCATACATATCAGTCACTTGGCATAATTTCATTTCTTTGATGGGAGGCTGCTCTTCAGATAGCCCTGCTGGTTTTACATTTCTCTTTATCAAAATACTTTTGATTCTCACCTGTTTGGCAGCTAAGAAAATGCCAGCCTGTGTGATTTTTAAAAAACTATTCTTGGTGGAAACATTTTATTTAACCACTTGTGCTCCAGGATCGACCCCAGAGCTTCAGGCAGTTGTGTCACTGGCCTAAAAGCATAGAAGTTTAGAGTTAGAAGGCAACTGCAAAAAAGAGTCCAAACTGCTTAAGTTAAAAAATAAAATAAAATTCAGTGCCTCCATTCCCAAACAGAGCAAGGAACCAAGGAGACTGATGGCGGGACAACCTAAGAATCTTCCTGAACTTGGGTCAAGAAAGCACCATATCATGCAGTATACTTGCCTAGTATATGAGAATTTTTTTTGTATGTTTTTAAAAATATATTTTATTGAGTTCAGTGAGGAAGGGAGAGGGAGACTGAGATAGAAACATCAATGATGAGAGAGAATCATTGATGGGCAGCCTCCTTCACGCCCCATGCTAGGTATCGAGCCCACAACCCAGGCATGTGCCCTGACTGGGAATCGAACCATGACCTTCTGGTTCAGAGGTCGACGCTCAACTACTGAGCCATGCCGGCTGGCCAGGTAGAAATATCTTTTTTTAAATTCATGTCAGACACAAGAATATACTGAAGGGTTAAGAGTGGAATGTATAAAAGCTGGGATTGTAATATTGCTTGACTTAAACTTTTGGCTTTAAGTTCCATCTTTACTATATCTAGCTATGCAACCGTGGGAAAATTATTTCACCTCTCAATGAATCATCTTCCTCTTGGTGATAATAAAAGCATCTGACTTACCTTGATGTTACTTCAGAGATTAAACATGATACTGAAGATAAAGTGCTATGCAGAATGCCTGGCACACAGTAAGAGCTCAGTAAATTTTAGCAACTCTCACTATTATGACTTACTGATCACTATTACTACACTTCTAATATCAAGAAGATTAAAGGAAATACGTTTTTCACCTATCTCAGTGTCCTGAGCCTCATCAAAAGTTTCAAATGAATACTCATTCTTCACATTCATGATTTCAATGAAATTCAACTCAAACTAAACTCAAAGAAAAGGGCATAGCACTTGAGCTGAGAATTAGGAAATGAGAGAATAATTAGGAGGATTTCAATGAACACCAGTGAGGACAGCTGGTGAGGCTAGAAAAGAGATTCCAGGAACAGCACTGGTAGAACCAGAGAGATGCTCGAGGGCAGGGTCTTCTCTCTGCAGGCAGGGTCTCTGATCCACCAGGAGCACACAGTGCCTGGGGTTAAGGTGAGAGAGGAAGCTGGACACCCAGGTCAGGATCAGACTGCAAGGAAATCGGACTGCCGTGCTGAGGACTTAGCAATGGAGTGCACAGACTTGAGAAGGTTTGCACTTCAGAAAAACAAATGTTGCCCTAACCCAGTGGTCGGCAAACTGCGGCTCGCAAGCCACATGCGGCTCGCGAGCCACGGTTTGCCGCTCTGTTGACTAATGAGTTTGCCGACCACTGCCCTAACCGGTTTGGCTCAGTGGATAGAGTGTCGGCCTGCGGACTGAAGGGTCCTAGGTTCGATTCCGGTCAAGGGCATGTACCTTGTTTGCAGGCACATCCCCAGTGTGGAGTGTGCAGGAGGCAGCTGATTGATGTTTCTCTCTCATCGGTGTTTCTAACTCTCTATCCCTCTCCCTTCCTCTCTGTAAAAAATCAATAAAATATATTTAAGAAAAAAAGAAAAATTTTTTAGGAAGAACTGAAGAACAATGAGAAAACACAGAGGAAGACCACAGAGAAAGCTATGCATGATGAGCTGACCATCAAAGCAACATGGTAAGAGGGTAGAGATGGAAAGAAAGTGATAAAGTTATGAGGGATTACAGGAATAAAATCTAAAAAAAAAAAAAAAAATGGATGGAGACAAGAATGAAAGGACGAAGATAGAAATGACACCAAAGTTTCTAGTCCAAAGATACATCTGATGATGAGATACTAAGAAAAAAAGAAGTAGATACGAGTATGGATAAAAGATAAGATTGAGTTTGGGATACAAGTGAGCCTTCTATTTCTCAGGCATCTAACAAGCAGATAAAAAAAATTCAGGTATGGAACTCCAAAAAGAAGTCAGGAAATTTAGTTTGAGGGTCATTGATGCAGAAATGATTTCTTCTATGAGAAGTGGAGAGAAATATCCCGGTGGACAATATAGACAGTGCCCTGAAGAGGGCCATAGGTAAAAGGATGATGAAAGAGTTTAGAATGGAACTGAAGACAAAGACGCTCAAACATCAAATGAAGAGGAAACAATATCAGTGAAGAAAGTGGGGGTGAAAGGAGAAACTCAGAGAGAAAAGTTCCATCAGTGGGATGTTTCCAGTGGACGATGTTCTCCCATAATTTATTCCTCTAACAAAATATTACAAAATTCCCTCATTTCCCCTGCCCCAGGGAAAAGCGAAAATTATTACTTGATTTAGTAACTGAATTTAGAATATTTAAGACATTTCCAATAGAGTACTATTACTCCCAAATAGCTAAATTTTGATAGATCCATTTAAAATAAAATATACAACCATGTACTGAAAAATAGCACTGAACCATTTTAACCAGAGAAGTCAAAAGTGGTAGCCATATTTGTTTCTCTCTTAAAATCCTTTGATAATATTTCAATGAAGTTACCATTACAAGTAGTTTGAATATGTTTTCATTGGGAGGCCACGGGCTATTTGTGCAGTGAGAAACCATTAATGCACCATATGCTTAGTATGTGTCCTTTGAGTTGGGCTGGAGCATTAGGAAGTGGGGGGGAGGGGCGGGGGTGGTATAAAAATTTATTTTAAAAGTTGAAAACAAATGTCTTTTTGACCTATAATTGGACACTGGATCAGCATGAGATGTGTCTAGTCTAATTTTTCCCTGTGAAATTTTACTGGAGGATCTTAGGGAGAGACAGAAGGCAGCAAATTCCTATCCTCCATCAATACATTTGACCTCAGAGCAAACCCCACAACTGGCTACAGGCGCCCAGGATCCATCATTGCTCTTGAAACTTGATCTTTCAGGGAGGGACAGCTGCACTGGGCAGAGAGCTAAGGCGCTTTCTAAGATGCACTACCACAAAAGAAAAAAAGTCAATTATGTCTGTTTGTATTTTAATTAACTGCTTTCCTAAACATTTCTTCCCCAGAATGCAGTCCACATCCAATATCTGGAATCTATAAATACATTTTTTATTTTTTTTACTTTTAAGCAAAATGCTCTTTGTGTAAATTCTAGGTAAAATCATTTCTAGCTTTTGCTCTAAAAGCATTCTCAGCTAAACAGTGTACATGGCATACTGATGTGTACAGACTTCAGAAACGTGCTGGAAAGAAAGGGCATATCCAGCATCGGTAGCCCTTGAAGCATGTATACAACGGACTGCAAACAGGGCAAAGCTACACAAAACACCCATCGTCAACAAGTCTGAATTTTTAAAGTCAGGTAGTAATAATTTATAGCAATTGCCAAAGAAAGCAGAACTCCACACAGAAACTGGTGTTATTGAACATAGAATTTTCATTACATGACTTCTACATCCGGGATTTTTTAATTTAAAATAAAAAGTAAGATAAAGTCTTATTAGCTAATTGGATCTTCATCACATCTAAAGTTATTCTCTCCATTTTGCAGATGATGAAACTGAGGCCCTGAAATGTTATATACCTCCCCCCTAAGATTCCACAGATAATAAGCAACCAAACTAAGAAATAAATTCAGTTCTCTTTCTTCTTACATCAAATCCGTGATGTTTGTTCTTTTCACTGTGGCAAAAAAAAAAAAAAAAAAAAAAAAAAAAAAGGAAGGAAGGAAGCCAGTCGAGCCTTTGCAATCTTTAGCGTTATCCTCATATACCTGCACGATTAAATAAGATTAAAAAGTAACTGTTCTTCAATTATTTATAAAATCAGTACTAATACAAATGTTTCAGTCAAGAAAAGGAGTGCACTTACTGAAGCTTCAAAAAGAAGTCTCTTATTAGTTGTGACCTAATGATTGCTGATGATCATTGTATGTATTTGAAAGTCGAGTTTCTCCTAATCCCCAAAGCAATACCGAAAAGTGCTATTTTCTAAATGCGATTCACAAGTCTCAATTTAGTTTGCTACTGCTACACTAAAGAATATAACTCCAGGGCTGTTACAAAAAGACAATTAAGAATTTATAAATTCAATCACTCTCATGAAACTGGCAGAGTTAGGATGTTTAAATCCAGTAAATAGCCATGTGGTAAAGGTCACGATCCTCCTGACATTGTTTTCTGAATGTCAAAGTGAAACGGTGTTTGTGGTCAGTGAATTCAAAGAACTAGGAGCAAGCCTAGCCTTGGATGGCAGCTTCTGCTCTGATATTTTGTTATAAACGGTGAAGGAGCACACAGGAGCCTGCCACCTAAGAGCAGCCATTTGCAAAGGAAAGCATGGCTCCTTGCTGCAGGTGGAAGCAGCGAGGAGCACCTAAATTGTCTCAGTATTATTTGGCTTCGAGTACACCTGGTCTGCTGGCTTACAGACAGAATCGGTTGCCCTGATTTTCCAAATCGGTGTTTCTTTCATTTAATAGACTAATCTATGGCTCATAAGGATTTGACTTGGGGGACAGTTAAGAGGTTGAAAAGCCAAAAGAAAGTTCAGTTTTGCTTTTAGTAAAGCTTTAAACTAACAAATACAAGCACTGATATGATCCTATTAAATATGTATCAGCATCGAAGTGAAAATAATGACCAGAAAGTTAGTGAAAGAATCATTTTAAGAAGGAGGCAGAACATTGCAGGCATTATTTTAGTCCATTTTCTCCCCAGATGAGACGCCTTGAGGAGTATGGCCTTGTACATGAACATAATACCTGAATGTCCTCAATGCTTACGTCTTTAAAATATTTTATAAATAAAATGCTAAGAGAAGAAATGCAAACTGACTGTTGATTGCATGAAAGCAAATGGATAATTTATTAAAGGGAAACAAGGGGAATAGGCCTTCAATGTTATTTTGTGAAATCTGTCTTGCAAGAATTATATTTCATTAATGCTTCAGGATGGCACCATTGTCATGACTTGATTATTTAGGTTGCATTAAGTCAGAGACTGCCATAGCCCATAAGCATTTGCTCTTTGACCTCCCCTAGACTTATGACGCAAAGAAAATGCTGAACTTTTACACTCAACGCTATCATTTCATATAATGAACAATCAGTAAGCACAAGCCACATATTCTTTTAGCTGTCTTTCTTAGGGCTTAATTGTGGAGAGCTGAAGCACATTTTTTTTTTTACCTGGGGGGAGGGGAACTGTCAAGCCAAGCATGACATTTTAATAAGTGTTACCCAATACTAATTAGAAGCAAATGAGATTATCCATATAGAAAACATATCCCCACACAACCCTTTCCTTTGGCAGAAATGTCACTATGCTAAGAAATTAGAGAAGCTTAAACAAGCCATGTTTGTTGGAAGGAAATTTACTGACAAATCCCTTCTAAGCAATCTTTTCCACATTATCAGCTTTCTTCAGTGGATGTGTTTTATAAGAATCCTAAATCTTGTAGCTCACAGAAATAACAACTCTCCTCTTTGCTTTTTCTTGGCAAATCATTGACAATATGCAAGGAAATGTTTTTAAACACTGACTTGGATTGAGACTACAAGTTGCCTTTGTGCCTTCACAAGTAGCTTTCCTAAAAGATTTTTTTCAAAGAAACCAAACAGTACAAGAACAAGGTAAATAATTCCATAAAACAGTAAGATTCTCAGTGTAGACCAGCTTAACATATAACTCATTTACTCGCACTTAACTTTTCCACCAGGAAACTGAGTATCTTTATATTTAGCACTTCATATATCTGTGTTTAGAATACGAATCCTTAGAGTATATTTTGTGGTCCCAAAGCTGAGTACACTTAATCAAAGGGAAAGTTGACTTTTGAGATTCCCAGAAACTTCTGGGATTAAAAAGGTACTCATGACCAAAGGTCAAACTGTATAGCTTTAAAGATGCAAGCCTAAAAGTTTGATGCTCTCAGGATTAGGAATTAGAGCATGCACATACTTTGACTCTCAAACTTTCCACAAATATACACTGAAACTAAAGAAGGGTAGTTTTAAAGCAAAATCACCTTGAGAAAGCCATTTTGCCTGAAATGGCACTTTTCACATGTGCTTGTGTTAATGAATTCTTGTTTATCCAGAGAATCCTTTTAAAAATAGAATTGTTCAATGGCTTGATAAATCAAGTTTGGTCTGAAGGAAATCCAATATGCAAATACTTATAGCCTGCTCTTTTACAAATAGTCATCCTTGCCAGTTTGAGAAACTGAAAATCAACAAAAGAACAGTGTAAGTATACTTGACCTCATTGCCTAATGTCTATCAGGATTGCCGCGGCTGGTCGATTTCAAATTTGTGAAACTGACACTTAAAAATGTATAGAGCATCTTCAGTCCAGGTCCCTCAAGTGCTGACTAAACGGCAGTCACAGCCTCAGATTCTCCTTCCATACAAACTTGCACAGCACTCACAAAGCTACTTTAATCACACCATCAATCTATGACCACACGTTCCTTAAAGTAATTCTGCTTCATTATTCTTTGAACCCTGCATTATGCAAATAACATTCTTTATCAGTTATTAATGTTCCCACTTGTTTATCCTTGACATACACTGAAAAACTGGGATCACATATGAATTTGCACAAATACTTCCTCTACCTTTCACACTCTCTATGAAAAATCACCGTTACACCACCCTAGTTTTAAAGTTAAGCTCTAAATAATGTTCTTAAAAAACCCTTCAATCAATGTCTCTGACTAACAACAAAGCATGAGTTAATAGGTTTAAAAAGAGAAAACAAAAACTTAGGGGACTGCCTACTTGAATTTTTTAATGTCTCTCTAGGAAGGTTTTGCATATGCCATACAAGGATAGCTCCTGAATATAAGAACAGTTAGACAGGCCCCTAGTGGCTTAGCAAATAGCAGCAGATGAGGGGATTCCAATTCTTAGTTCTCGACTTTGAGATATGCTGGCTTTAAATGAATGTCAATCTCAAAAGGCAAATCAAATCATTGTACTTAATACTTTAAGCAGTTTTACTGTCATGGTTATCTACTGAAATACATACATATTAAAACGGATCATGGCATTTCATTATTTTAATAACTATAACTGCACTGGTCTAAGAAGAATTTGTGTTACATAACCTCCACAAAAAATATTTAATTCATCCACCTCTTTATATGTCATTATAAAAGTAATATGTTACTCGTGTGTGTGTATATATATATACACATATATTAAAATATATTCAAGAGACACTTTTCCTCTTTGAACTTCATTCCTCTTATACTATTAGTACTGTGGGTTTTAAGAATAGATTATTTCTATGTAAAGTGCTCACTATTTAAAATGAAATATAGATACAACCTGAATGCCACTTTTACAATGGCAGAAATCAAAAGATATTTCCCAACAACAGCCAGTGATTAAACTCCCATTGGAGTGCACCTATTTTAAAAGATCTACAATTACTAGCACCCCTTAATCCTCATCCCCGTCCCTTTACAAAAGAGAATTCCAGGCAGGCACATTTACAGCTTTTAGAAATTTTTAACTGGACACAATCTGACAGCTGAATTCATGACACTGACCAGCTTGTCAATTTCACACTTTGAAAGTACAATAATAGCTGATAGCAAGAGGGTGAGTTTAAGAAATCTGTCACAGAATTGCTAGCTCCGTTGAAAAGCAAAGAACAGGACATAATAATGGGAGGTAAGAAAATATTCTTTCCATTGTCCATTTAGGATGTTTGTTTCAAGAATTCGGACATCAAGCACTGAAAATTTATGTCAATAACATGATCTCTATCTGCACCATATAACAGAATGTTTCCAAAATAAGTATAGTATCTACTAAGCACTGTCCTGGATATACTCATATTACCAACATAAGACTATTTAAGTTGGTATCATCTAAATATTCCTTTAAATCAGAACATTTCAAGTTTTGGTACATCACCCTGGTTTTACTCAAGTTGACTGGTGGGTGTGTACACTCTGAAACAGAGATAGAAGAGCCAAAATGGGCAGAAGTATCCATGGTTGGACTAACTCCCCATATGTGTGCTTCAGGGTGGTGGAAAGATCACACCAAAGGGAAAGATCCGCATCTGTAGATAGGGATGTCCAACAGCATATCAGTCTCTCATCACCAGCAGTTTTAGATGAGAGGCTCAAAATGTGTGCGCTACGCTCTGGTAAGTTGCTGGCACTGTGTCTCTGGGCATGTAACCGAAAAAATAAATAAACTTTAAGAGAAAATGCAGGGGAGTGATCCCTGGGGAATGGATGCCTAAGGCACAAACTGTAGATTGGTCTGGTAGATCACTCTTAAGAATTTTAGAAAACAGAGGAGACATTTAGCAAGTCCTGTACTAGGAGGCGAGCTGAAACAATACAAGTGGGTTGTGATAGTCCCGGTTTTGGAGAATGGAACTACTATTCACAATCCTGGAACAGCCAATTAATGAAAGCCCAATTAATGAAAGCCCAGCTCACACTTAGTGCTCAGGATTGTTTGTTTAACCATAAGATAACTGACTTCACTTGATAATGCCTCTAAATGGAAATCAACCTCGCAGATAAGCAAGTTTTCTCCATACCTATAAAAGAGCTACAATAAATCGACGAAAACGCAAAGAACCTTTGGTTTGTCCATGGCTTTCTTTAAACACCGTTTCCCACAACTTGGACTTTTCATTATAAAGTCTGCGTTTCCCTCCCTACGGAATGGTGTGTAAGCACAGCAGATTCCCATCAGAGAACTGAGAGCTTTGATTCTGCGATGAAAAGGTCTCCCAAACAATCCCCCTCCTCTATGGCAGCCGCGTAGACTTTGATTCCTGCTATTTCTCCTTCTCCCCACTAGTTCGGAGGAAAGAAAGAAAAAGAACTCGCCCCCTCACCTTAACCAGCCCTCCTTAAAACAGTAACCACTGCCACATAAGACATATGTAATATATATGCAGTGGCAGAATCCCTGGTAGGGTCGGAGTGCCCCACCGCTCCACCATTTCCCCACTACTACGCCCACCCAGGAGAGAGCGGGGGTCGCACAAATGCACACACCCAAACCCCCTCTCCGCTCTCCCTGGTCGGAGGTTTCCAGCGAGAAGCAGACCGTGTAGGGGAGGACCTCTGCCCAAGGAGGTTCAGAAGAGCAAACTGTGTGCGCTCCGCTGCCGGGGCGCCAGGCTCGGGGACGCCTGAGTGTGTAGCTCCGCGGGGAGACGCGGGGGTGCCGGAGCCGGGCTCCGGGCAAGCCCCGCGCGCAGAATGGGGAAGACACAGTGGGGAGGACCGGGTCCGCTCGGGGACTCACCTGGTCATGTTGGCTCCGGACAGCCGCCGCCACCGCCTCCCGCGCCGCCACCAGCACTTTCCTCCAGCGCCTTCGCGCCCCGCCACGGCCGTGCAGCCCGCGCGTGCTCTAGCCACCGCCTCCGGGCGGCCAATTCAATCCCGCGGAGCCCCCCTAGTCGCTGCCGCCGCCCGGCCCTCGTGCGGCCAGCCCAGTCCAGAGCGAGGAAGTGCAGGAGAGTCAGCGAGTGAGTCCAAAATCCCGAAATCCAGCATCCAAGAGAGCGCGTCCCCCCGCCCTCCCTCCACCCCTACTCCCTTCTCCTCCTCCTCCTCCGCCTCCTCTTCCCGGGCCCGTCCTCCTGGCTCTTTGGAGCCCGCGGCTTCCGCGGCGGTTTCTCCTCCTCCCGCTCTTCCTGCTCGCCCCGCGCTCGCTCGTCGGCCGCCGCCGCAGCTGTGAGTCTCCTCTCCCTCCTGCTGCTCTCCTCCGCCCGCACCTCGACGCTCCGCCGCTCGCGGCTGGGGGGTCCGGAGCCGCGTCTCCTCTCCTCTCCACCCTCTGCCTCTCTGTTTGCTCCTTCTTGCTGCTGCTTCTTTTAAGAGGATTTTTTTGGCCACAAATAGCAACTCGGCTGCCCCCCTCAGCGCCTCCCTCCCCTTCTTTTCTTCCCCCCCAAAGTGAAGCGCACGCGAGAGGTAACCAGAAACTGAGGCTGGCGGGCGGCGGGGAGGGGGGCGGGGAGAGGGAGCGAGGCGACGCCTGCAGACCGGCCGGAGTGGAGTCCGGGGCCAGGAGGTGGGGTGGCCAGTCCAGCCCAGTTCTCGGACCCAGCGTGAACCTGGTGGTTATGGTTGGAGGCCAGGTGGTGTGGTGGGGGAATTCAATAAAAAAGCTTAGGAAAGTGATTGGAAAAGCTTCTCTCTTTGTTTCCTTTTCTCAAATCCTCAGAACGTGCTGGGGATCCCACGGAATCGGAATAGCGGTGCCCAAGCGCTGGGGGATTGTGTGTGCGCGCTGCCAGCAGGAGAGTGTGAGTGTGGGTGCGCCTGGGCGGGCAGAGCCAGGCCCGCTGCGCCCGCTGGCAAATCCCTGCGTCTGGACCACTGACCCACTGAAAGGGCCGGAGAGCTGGATGAAGGAGGGGCAGGCCGACTAGGCACAAGAGGCGCAACTCTCTCTCTCTCTATCTATCTCTCCGGCGGGGTGACGTCACTCCCCAGCATCCATCCACCAGGCCAGAAAAGACCCTCTTTAACAAATTCACTCATCTCTTTAGAGATGCACACCCAGGCGCTTCCTGCTCTGCGTCCTGGCGCGAGGCAGGAACAATGCTGGTGGAGCCCCATTCAAAGCAGTTATAATATAAGGAGCGCAGGTTGATGAGACACAGTTTGTGTCCACCCCACTTCACCTTGACTGCTTCATTCATTCATTGGGGATGCTTGTACGATCCACTTTGGAGTAAGAGAGTAAGAAGAAGTACTGAATCAACCTTAGTGTGTTATTCTTGCTTTGCTTCCATGCTACTTGCTTTCTGGTTTTGGAAATTCAGTGATCCCTGGCTTCTCTGAAGGACACCATGGAACCATCTCTCTAGACAAGCACCCCGTTTGGGGGCTACACTGGCTTCATCCACAGAATCCTTTATCCACGGAACACGCTGTGTGGATAGTTAGCTAAGAGGTGATTTTAACCTTCACTCCTAGGATGTCTAGCATGTGAACCAAGTCAGCAGCTAGCTGGGAACCTCCATTGGTGATTTGTTGGCCTACCAAAATGTTATTCTAAATTTGGTCAAAAAGGTTAAGTAAAGTAGAGGCAGGGCCTCCAGCCACCTCCCTTGCTCATTCTGTGTTCAGGTTAGGACACACACACAGTACTTATTCCTGCAGGCTGGAGGGGGTGTGTGCAAGAGCAAAGGTAAGCAGACGGCCTTAGATTCAGCCTCAGGAGACTACATCCTGATTGTTGTCTCAAGCTGCCCATTTGTTTCCACCATCTGCATTCTGTGCTCCTGAAGGCACTGAAGGATTTTCAGTGATTCTCTACCCGCTGCCTGCTCCAAGAAGAAGTCACATAGTTTTGAAAGGAGTCATGTTAAAGGAAGTTTAGTTTTCCAGCAATCTGAAGGGAGGTGGGGAGGATCATCTTGGCATGGCTTTGCTTGTTCTTTTTTTTTTTTTTATGATTAGCCTTGTAGTGGAAATCAAGAAGAAATATATTCTTGTGCAAGCTCCCAGTGCCAGATTTACCCTCCAAACTTTCTCATGACACAAGGAACTGCATGGCTGAGCAGGTATGATGGACTCCTGTGCCCTAAGGATAAATCAAGAAATCTGAACATCCACATAGGTGATTCTCACTCAAGGTGTAATTTCTGACTTGGCGTTCTCATTGATACATCTTCCCCCATAAACTGGTGAGTTCCATTTTCCTCTTGCAAAAGCTGGATACTAAGGCCCAGCCGGTATGGCTCAGTGGTCAAGCATCGACCTATGAACCAGCAGGTCATGGGTTGATTCCCGGTCAGGACACATGCCTGGGTTGCGGGCTCAATCCCCAATGTGGAACATGCAGGAGGCAGCTGATCAATGATTCTCTCTCATCATTGAGGTTTCTCTCTCTCTCCCTCTCGCTGCCTCTCTGAAATCAATAAAAATATATATTTTTAAAAGTTAAATACTAGGGGAACCAAAAAAAAGTGTTTAAAACTCTGGTATTCCTCTGCTGTTGTCTTTGGTAAAGAGACATACATACTTCTGCCTAATTTAAGAAGATCTGACCAAAACTGACTTTAAGAAGATGCCAGCCAGCTGGGACAACTGAGTGTTATCTGAGAGCAGAGTCCAGGAACTATTAACATTCCCTCCTGGTAGCAAGTTAAACTAGCTAGAGAACTTAGTGATCATCATTACCAAGGTGAGTAACAAGCAGGTGGAAAGAAATCAGAGGAGATGGAGGACAGTGCAAGTAAGTGACATAAGCACAAGACCCAACTTTCCTGGCACCATGAGGTCATAGGTGTTTTCTACCTCACTAGAAGCAAACATCTGGGAGAAAGAACTAGGGGTGGAAGGAGGCGGTTAGAGTCTGAGCTATTATTATGCAAAAGAGGGGGATGCTGCTAAGGTAGAGGAGATGGGTAAATAGAGGAACTAAACCTTCCTCTGCACCTCTGAGTGGTGGGGGGAGTGAGCCAGCACCCTGATGTGCATATATTAGCGCTTATTTGGAGCAGGTTAGTAACAAAACAGCACCCTGTGGTATGGACTATAACCCCTGAGTTATACCATTTGGAGATTTAAAGTCGAAGAACATCAGAAGTGACTAGTCATCTGTTGAAATCACCTCATTTTACAGGTAAGGAAACTGAGTCCCTGAGAGTTTAAGGTGACCCAAAAGTTGGTGACAGAAGCAAAACAAAAACCCGGATATCATGACCCATGTCCCCTCTCCCCGTCCACCATCCAGTTCTGGATCACAGAAGTTGTTTTTGTTTTGTGTGCGTGTGTTTTCAATTTATCAATGAGCAATATATGCAGGATATTGTAAAACTATAAATACTCACATGACGGAAAATAAGTGGGACTAGACATTTTCTTAAGTTTCTTACCAGCCCTAACATTCTGTGATGAATAGCACACAGGAGCTTTAGCACAACCCCCTCTAGTGCATAATTCAGCATATGATGAGTATGAGTCTGTTTGGGAACCCATCCAAGAGAGTTAGTTCCTAGAAGTACTCAGAAGATCTTACTCTCATCTATCACAGAGCATCCTAAAAAGACTAAAAATAATGACAATAATAGTAATCATGCATTATACTTGGATTATGTACTCAACATCCGGCTGCCCCACTGTTTTCAAAAGGCACCTTTTGTGGATGGGAAATCTAGTGGGTTGTGAACCGTTTTTTAGGTGAATGGAATGAAGGCAGGAAAGACTGAAGAGTGCATTATATGTACTAAGTACTGTTGGTGATTAAAAGGAAAAGTTTCAAAGCCACCGACTCACCTCCAGTCTCTCACCCACCCCTCTATGTAAGTGTTCTCAGCTCCATTGCGTCAGTCAGGAAACAGGAACAGAGAGGCTAAGTTATTTCACCGAGCTGACACAGTGGCCGAGCCAGAATTTTGGACCTACATCTGTTTCACTTCAAATCCTGTGTTTTTACAACTATTCTGACTATAAATTATTAACCAGAGCATTGGATAAACTGTTGCTGAACATATTTCCTTTTGGAGGGCTACAGTGGTTTGTATTCAATCCAGTTAAAATGGAGAAACACAACATAGGTTCAAATGCTGTGTTCTGAAGGCAGTGAACAGTTTAATCAGGCACTGAACTGAACATCTGAGCCTCTTCTATAGGTGCTGGTATGCTTCACTAATTCGCTGCTAACTATATAAGTGGAATAATAATTAATAGGTAATTATCCTCAAATAACTTAAATATCAATCTTTACATAAGTGTTAAAAGGTTTACTTGAGAGAGTTTTTCAAATGTAATTCATACAGCAATTTTCAGTAGCTCATCCCAAACACAGAACTGGTGAATGGCAAGGATAAAAAACATATATATATATAAAACAGTCCCTAAACTAAACAATATTTTACTTTATATGGGAACAGAAGATATACACGTATAAAGTAATCAGACTACACCACAATTCCACCTACACTGTGAAGAAGGAAGTCAATAACTCGGGTGCCATGCTAATATATTGACTCAGATGGTCCTGTAAATTCCTCCAGCAGTAACATGGCAGGTTTAGATGCTGTTATCCCCATTCTTCAGATTTGAAAGCGCAAACTCAGAACTAGCAGGTGATTGAAATGAGTGTCTAATCCTGGTCTTTCTGATTCCAAGCCCCAAAGTCTCTTTGCAAACAGGTGGGTTCCTAGTAGACAATGAGGTGGCTAGAGATTTTGAAACATTCTACACAAACATTTCCAGGGGTCCTCAAACTACGGCCCGCGGGCCACATGTGGCCCGCCGAGGACATTTATCCGGCCCGCCAGGTGCCGCTGCCTGTCCTGCTTAGCATCTGACTCGTCCCGGGCCCGCAGTGCGCATAGGAATTTGTTCATAGTTTTTTTTTAAAACTATAGTCCGGCCCTCCAACGGTCTGAGGGACAGTGAACTGGCCCCCTGTTTAAAAAGTTTGAGGACCCCTGACACTTCTCTCCACTGGAAAGAAATGCACTTTCTTTCTCTGCAGGGTAGCATTTCTTGTTGCTGTCAGGCTGCACTGTGGTCGTAAAGGAGAGAAATCCACATCTTCCTATAAAGGAAAGGCTAGCAAAGCCAAGCTCTCCACCCTGACTGTTCAGTTTGGCTGCAGCATCTCACCCTCACCTGCAATGTGTAGAGGACGTTATGGTACGATGCTGCTTTCCACTGGCTCTGCTACTGCAGATTACAGCATGCGACTGTGACAAATGGATATCCCCATTAAATTCTTTAGTAGAGTGGGACATTCCATTAACCATTGGCACTATCCCAACCAAGTGAAACACTGGGTCATTTTTTTTCTCCTGAGCAAAAAGTAAGGGAGAAAACAAAGGATATTCTCTAATTACCTTTCCTAGTTTTTTCTGTTGCATGCATTATGCTAGCCGTATATTACAATTATTTATAATTAATATATGACAAGCTGTCAGCTGAAATTTAACAGGTGATTTGTCAAGAAGTTCCATTAATTCATACATTAAGCAGTGGGATTTCAATACTTCCTAACAATAAAAGTGAGTTTTAGTTTTGTTATTTCAAATGTATTGTGTTGTAATTTATATATTTAAAAAATACAAGGATCCCTAACAGAAATGGGTATTTTGCTAGTGATGTAAGGAGTAAACACATTTTTTGGCGCTTTAGCCTTTAAATAGTAATGTTTTCACTGAGGAAATGAATTCCCTAGTGTTTGTTTTTAAGTTTTAAACCTGTATGATTTTTATACATTTTTCAAATGATGTCTCTAGTACTAAAGGCAAAGCCGAACGGAGAGGAAAGTAATTGCAGTTACTTATGTCCCATTTAGTCTTTGTACCTTACACTAGAGAATTTTGAAATGAATGAATATTTTAAAATACAGAAAAAGATTGAGAAGTCACCAGGAAGCTAGTAATTAATCACTCAATAGAGGGGAAATCTACAGAGAACAAAAACTGATGAAGCAATCTCCATTTTGCAGAATGGCACAAGAATGGGGCACATGATGGAAATGAATCACAGATATTTCTTGGGAGGGTTAACAAGATTCTTTAAAAGAGTAAAAGCTTGGTTTCAATATCTATAGAATGTTAATGTCATGAGACAGAAGTAGAAATGAAGTTAAATTCCTATTTTATTATTGGTTCCACGGCCAAACAAAATTTCACAGTAGTTTCCCCTCCCCCGCCCTTCACTTATCCACAGGGATACATTCCAAGACCCCCCGTGATGCCTGAAACCGCAGATAGTACTGAGCCCTGTATACACTATTGTTTCCCATGCGTACATATACAAGGTGTCCAAAAGATGTATACACACTTTAATGGCTGATAGCTCAATTTTGATAATGAATTGTATTTTTTAATGTTTTTATTGATTTTTTTAGAGAGAGAGGAAGGGAGTGGGATAGAAAGATAGAAACATCTATGAAAGAGAAACATCCTCAATCGGCTGCCTCGTGTACACCCCCTACTGGGGCTGGAGCCAGAACCCGGGCTTTGCCCTGATCAGGAATCTACCATGAGTCAATGTTCAACCACTGAGCCACACCAGCTGGGCAAAAATTGTATTTTAATAAACACTGTCTTTATAATTATTCAAAGTGTGTGTATATTTTGGGGAGACACCCTATATTTTCACTTTAAAGAAGCATTTTATGGCTTCTCTTTGGCATATCCAAATTGCCAGCATCTCTACTCTTACACTTTGGGGCCGTTATTAAGTAAAATAGGGATCACTTTGAATGCAAGCACTGTGATATCACAACAGTTGATCTGATAGCTGAGATGGCTACTAAGTGACTAATGGCAGGGATATACGGAGTGGATACCCTGGACAAAGGGGTGATTCCAGCCCGGGGCAGGTCAGGGAAGGAAGGTGCAAGATTTCATCACAATATTCAGAATGGCATACAAACTTATGAATTGTTTATTTCTGGAAATTTCCATTTAATGTTTTTAGACCACAGTTGACTGTGGGAAACTGAAACCGTGGAAAGACAGCATGGATGAGGGAGGACTCCTGCATCATTCAAGAGAATGAAAGAAAAGTAAAGCAGCATTTGCTTAAAATTTCATTTGCACCAAGGCTGACTCTTATCTCTCAAGACTAGGATATGCTGCAGGATGTTAATGACTCACAATTAACTACTGTAGAGAGTGCTGACTCTTCTTAATGGAAGAATCTCCTCAAGATTCAAAGGTTAGGAAGAGAGAGCAGGAAAGAAAAGAAGAACAGCTAATAAGCCTTCTGTGTCCATCAACCAAGTTCAGTTTTCACATTTGTAGCAAGAAAGCCATACAGAGTCATGAGATTATCTTTAAAGGGTCTTTCAAACAGCATCTCAGAAAATGATTACCAGAAACTCAGAAGCAAAATGCCACAAGTTTTCATGTAACGGAGCATATCCCTTCACAGGTGAGGACTATAAGTGGCCAGTGGCAAACGGGTCCTTGTATCCTGGACCAGACCAGGATCTCACATACCAGATCTCACCTTGCTTCCTGGAAGCAGCAATGTCTCCACGTGTCGCTGTGGATGCTTACACACACATTAAGAAATAGTTTTCCAAACTGTGAACACAGCAAAGACATTGCGAATACTATTCTTCAGCCACTTTTCAAACCTTTCTCTATCTTTGTCTTATACTTCTATACCTACCTTATACTTCAGTTATATCACTTAACAATTTCTACTGGGTGTGCATGCTTAGTGTAATGTTCTCTCTCTGCTGTTTGAGAGCAGTTTTATGTCTGATTGCAGCCAAAAGCTCTTAACATAGTGCTGTAAGCACTATAGGTAAGGGAATCTTTGAGGAGGAAAGGGAAAGGAAGGGTGGAGATAGGAAAAGAGAAAGAGGAAATAAATTGATTGTAAATTGCCCTTTTTATGTGAAATACCACTTTTTTACAAAGATGTCTATAGTCTCTTAAGTAGAATGAATTTCCCCTGCCTCTGGTCTCACATTTTTTTTTTTTTTTTTTTTTTTACCTTCTTATACCCTATCCCTTGTTTTTTATTGTTTACAGGCTGGGCCAAAAGTAGGTTTACAGTTATGAGTATGTAAACACAGTGTATTTTTGTGTTATTATGTATTATTTATTGTGTTCTTTTTCATATGAACAACTGTAAGCCTACCTTGGCCCCACCCTATTTACTCGCACCCTATTAAGCTCTGAGTATCTTCATACTCTGTATCTCGGCAAGTATAGAACCTGAACTGTAAGACGATCTCAAAAAGATTTCTGTTGAGCCCTAGCTGGTTTGGCTCAGTGGATAGAGGGTCGGCCTGCAGACTCAAGAGTCCTGGGTTTGATTCCAGCCAAGGGCACATGCCTGGGTTGTGGGCTTAGTCCCCAGTAGGGGGCGTGCCAGAGGCAGCTAATCAATGATTCCCTCTCATTGATGTTTCTATCTCTTCCTCTCCCTTCCTCTCTGAAATCAATAAAAATATATTTTTAAAAAATATCTCTGTTGAATGGATCAATGAATGATAATATACGCTTAGATACCACCACCATAGCTAGTCAGATGTCACTGTAATATGCCCTCTCATTGGGCCTGTGCTGAACAGTACAGTGACCAAGAGCTGGGTCATAATTAGGTCTCACTAATTAAAACACAACAGAATGTCACAGACAAGAAACAATAAAATCTGAACAGGAGTAGATGGAATAGTAGCTCCACAGAATTCTTAGTGAAAAACTTTTGTGTTTTCCTACAAGATGTCCGAAGAATGGATCAGTTTAGTAGGGAAAAAATTCCTTCATACTTCTGACCGGTACTGAAGTTTTCAGTTTTCACTAGGTACACACTAACTAAAGTGGACATTTGTCTCTAACCATGTTTTTCTTTATGACCATATATTATTCCATAGCATCCTGATTTTTAAAATTCATTAGCCATGTCTCAAAAATTGCCAGTAACACTAAACAGGTCCAACAGAAATTTCAAGAAGCAGGACAAAACCTACGCTTCCCCATATGTATGCTTACTTTAAACAGTCTGTTCAAGTCAGTGCTTAGTTTATAAATGTAGAAACACCATTCTTGCTGAGTTTCTTAAATCTGTTTCCAATTCTTTAATGTCATCTCTCTTCTTTTCTTACCACCGAAACCCCATCTTTCCAATACAGATGTCTCTACTGTTCTTCATACTAGTACAACAATACTTTTCATTATTCTTCTGCTCCCAATCTTTTTCTGATTGGCCTCAGTTCCATTCCTCGCTGTGCTGCTCAATTAACTTTAATAAAGCACGAGTTTGATTACATAATCTCCTTACTCAAAAAACTCAGTACTTTGTGATTACAGATTAAACCAAGTACAAATTTGCTACCAGCATTCGAAGTTCATCACAAGTGGAATGGTGCCTGAGTCCATTTTGCCATCCTAAATTCCTACCTTTCCTACCAATAGCCTAAACTCCAGAATTATCTGAAGAAAACTACATTTTTCGTACTCAGCCGGAAAGTTTTCCTATGCTCAACTATTTGTTGAACTCCCACCCATCCTTTAAGGATCATCTCATGAAATAGTTGTGTGTGTGTTTTTCTTCTGATTCTTCTACCCAGATATGAGTACTACTTCCTTTGTAACATATCTGTTTCTTCAAATCTCTTTTATGCTAAATAAACATTCTGCTGAAATCAGATGAAAGATGACAGAAAGCACTCACTGCCAAGATGTGTTCCGTGGCTAATTTTATTGGTATCGATCCACAGATTATAAATATGAGAATGCATGGGATGGAGTCCGGGGGAAATTGGGCAAACTTATGTGTAATCACACCTTGAAAGATTTCGTGCCATGTGACGATGTTTGGGAGGAGAACAAAGAAATTCCGAAGATTCTATGTTAAGACCCATATGAAGAGCAACAGACAACAAGAGCTTTTAGCAATTTCTTTTTTTTCAAACACAACTGTGCTCAGTATCCATGAAAAGAGACGAGCCCACCTAGGACTATTGACAATCTTTGACTTCGGGAGGCACGGAGTCAAATCAAGGCAGGCAGGGGTTTCTCCTCTGCCTTTCCCTTTGCCAAGAAACCAGTGGTCAGACACCTAGAAGCAGTCCTGAAAATGACACCTGGCACCCATGTTTTCACGTTTCCCCTCCCTCTGAGGGAACTCCTGCCTGGTGTGTCTCAGGCTCTGTCTTACCTGGTACCAGGTAGAGGTAAGAAGGAACGGGGTACCTGCATTCTTTTTCCTTTTTACTCCTGCTACCCCCTCAAAAAAAAAGTAAAACAGGCTGCGTTCTAAGACTATGGACGTCAAAAGTGCTCATTTCAGTCAGTTCTACCCTGGGTAAAGAAGAAATGAGAAATTAGAGCAAATGCTGAAAGCTATAATATTTTCCTGTGATTTAATCCTTCCTGTGCCATCTATAACACACCTGCCTTTTATTACAGTTATATTTGTACTTGTTTTTCTCATTCCCTCCCTGTGCCTCTGCCAGAGGCCAGATTCCATAGAAACACCTACAATTCGAGATTATAAAATCTTTAAGAGAAAGACTGGGTCTTAATCTTTTGTGTGTCCCAGGTATACCTGCAGAATGCCCTATGCAAAGAGTACGCCCTATGCGGCACAAGCACATATCAATTTCCCCAGTTTAATATATTCTATCGTATTGTCCCCAGGGTGTATGCTCGCATTTATCAGATCACGTGTCCAATTATTGGACTGCTGAAACCTTAGAATGGTAGTTCACAACCCTGGAAGACCTCTAAAATGCCTGCTCAGGGCCCCTCATATGAGGTGAACTGGAGTCTTTGGGAATAGGGAATCTAGCATTTTTTTTTAAAAGCTTCCCAAGTGATTCAAATGTTTAACAAAGTGGAGTAGCCTTGCTTTACAGCTCTAAGAAGCACAATTTGAAAGTCACTAGACTAGATTATTCCTGAAGTGTTTTCCAGGTCTAGGATTCTTTGTGAAAGTGATTTTATTTTATATGTGAACAAAAAATGACCTTTGACTGATTCCATTTTTTAAGTAGCAACTACAAATGAAATGCAGCCCAAATTTCTATACTAGGATATATTTTTAGCATTTCTTTTTACTTAGTTTTCACGGATTCCCATTCATCCCCAGACCCATTCAGTCAGGCCTCCACGGTGTGTGAGGTATGTTAGTTATGCTCTCTTAAGTCATTCTAAGAATGTGTGCTGTGTGCAAGGCACACATATTAAGGAAAGCCCTTTCATTCAAATACCACAGAAACATCCCCTAATGATTTTAATTCCCTGCAGTACAATTAAAAGAGGAAGCAATGCCGTCAAATTAGCCTGAATTCCATCCAGCCACTCCCAAAGAAATCTGTGATTAAAACAAAGAAAGAAAGATTGAACCCCTCTCCTTGGTAACAATTTGGAATGAAGTCTGGATGCCCATGTGTTATTTGCAGTGTTAAATCGGGAAGTACAAAACGACAACTTTTGGGAGAGAAAGATGTTGCTCACAAAATGTTTGCTTAAGGAATTAACTTTCTTCTGAGGGAAGTATTCTTGGTGAACTCTAATAATAGAAAACTGGCAAGTATGCAAACTACCCAACTACAGAAGACTTCTTTCACTTCTCTCACAGTTCCTAGCACATTAGCTAACAAATAGGAGGAACCCTATCCGGTTAAATATTAGTTAAATATTAACACTTATGTGGCACCCCGCAGTTCACAGACAACTTTAAGAGACATCTCTTTTAAGGCTCCTAAAAATTTTGTGGGTGATAAAACACCCATTTTACAGACCCAGACCTTAGATGCTGAGTATCAGAACCCCTGGGCTATTCCTGGGAGTCAGAATCTTTGCAAGCTTTTCAAGTAATTCTAAAAACCACCTTGATAACTCAATTCAAATTTATTGACTTGTTGTATTGTTCCTAGGAAAATAACCCATACAGCTGAGCAGAGTCTGGCATTTCTTAATAGGCTAGCTGCCTTTTCTTTCTTCCATTCTTTTTTTTAAAATATATTTGTATTGATTTCAGAGAGGAAGGGAGAGGAAGGGAGAGGGAGGGAGAGAGATATAGAAAACATCCATGATGAGAGAATCATCTATCAGCTGCCTCTGGCATGTCCCCTACTGGAATGGAGCCCACAACCAGGGCATATGCCCTGACCAGGAATCAAACCATGACCTCCTGGTTCATAGGTAGATGCTCAACCACTGAGCCAGGCTGTCTGGGCTCTTCCGTTATTTTAAAGAGGATGCGGGAAGGGAGACTCACAGGTGGCACAATTTTGCCTAAATCTACAAGCTTTTAAATTCTGCGCTGCACAGCTGGCTTATTGCAACAGTTGTCTTTGCTTTGAAGGAAGCGCCTAGCTCCTGGCACCGGTGAGGAGGGCTTGAATCCTGCCCACTTTCCTTCTGGCTATAACTAAGGTCTTCACTGCCTGTGGAGACCACAGCCTCCTTCAGCAGGCAGCGGTAATTACATGAAATGTACCAGACACTGAAGTGAAACCTGCAGCCTGCTGGGCCTCCGCACTCTCTTTGGGAGCCCACCAGTGCTAGCTGTTATGCTCAGGGAAGGGCTCTGCTTTGTGTATTTCTCCATCAGTTTTTTAAAAGCCTTAAAATTGAAAGATGTGCTCTCAGCTAGTTACCCTCCACCCCCATCCCCAAAATTATGTTTGCACAGCATAATAGCTACCTTGGAAATACCATCTCATATATAACTTGGGGGGGAAAAGTCAAATAGACCCCTCTATAAAATCTTTAGAATAAAACTACAGATTTCAAGGAAGCAGACAATGTAATTTTTACCTTATAATTATTCCTAATCCACACAGAGACTGGAGAGAGGAGGTTTTGATTTAATGTCTGGAATGAAATACACTTGACTGGAAACGAAGACGCACACTTTCTTCTCCTTTAATTTCTGAGGGGGGAAAACCCTCAGAAATTAAAGGAGAAGAAAGTGTGTGTCAACTACCCCAATCTTCTCGATTCCCAAACTTTCCAAATTCTTTTGGTTCACCACCCCAAACTTAGTAATACCCTCTGGTTTAACAACCCTTCAACTCTTCTGGTTCCAGTTTCTGGGAAATTTGTCTGTCAAAAGAAGAGACGTTTTAAAGGGTTTGGCATTTTTCCTCTGAGGCAGTAGAAAGCCGCAGGGGTTACAAGACACCTCCCCACCCCCAGCCCTGTGTCCCCCTGGAGTTCAACACTACATCAGGTGCTTGCCCTTTGACCTTAAAAAATAACATTCCAAGGAAGGCAGGGAGTGGATCTACTCAGATCACCTGACATGAATGACCACTCTGGGTGCCTCAGAACTTTACCCTCCCTCCAGATAGTGCCTCAAAGTGAAAAAGATATTGGGGAGGAAAGAAACGGGCAGTTTGCCAGGTCTTTGTCCAAAAGGGTAGGAAACCTGTGCTTTTTAACCCTCCCTGCTAGGAAGAGAAGGCAGCCATCCTATCGAGACCACCTAGGTGCTGCCTCCTTCCCCTCCGTCTTGTCTGGTACACTTTCAACTCTCAAATAAGTACACATGTTGCTAGGTTCATAATTAAAGTGTTGGCAATGCCTGTTCCCTTGCTTTCCATTCCATTTAAACAAATGTTCCCATCACTCTTTTGAAAAGCCCTGGGAACATGTTCAAAACATACAACCCAAACAAATAAACTGCATAACCTAAGCCAAACCCACCAACAACTGGACACCCTTCCCAATTTGGAAAGCCACCCTGAGAGGTTACTTAATTGCAATTATATCCTCCCAATCAAAGTTAACAGAGCTGAAAATGGGCGTTTTTTATGTCTGCACCTCATCACCAAATCAGATACTTAAGATTCAAGGGAGTAAATTTCATCTTGAGCGATGTCCTTCGAAAACAGGCTGTTGAGGAAGGAGCAGAGTTCCTACCAGGAGCTTTGGGGTCCGGTTAGACTTGGGCAGCGGCTATTATGTGCAAGTGCTGAGAAAGAGTTTATATTTAGAAGCAAGTTTGTGATCTTATCCAGTAACTGACTTTTCCTGGCCTTCGGAAGTAACTTTGATAGCAAAATTCCTGTCTGTCACTTATCCCTGAAGCTGACATGATCACAGCAGTGGGAGCTGCTATGAATGAGGCCATGAGAAGAGCGAAGATTTCACCACTGCGAAGGCCTCCACCGTGTAAAATTTTAAAAAAAAATGATGACAAATTTATTTTTTACTTTGGTACAGCCAGGCAAGGAATCGCTCCACAAAATTCAAAATTTGGTGTGAAATTTCTTTGACACAAAAGAGGCAGAACCGCCCAAACACACCGTGTGGAGCAGGAAGGAAATGAGAGTCCTTGGCTGTGGCTCTGACGGGCACCCTGCCCCTAAGGTGCCGCCGAGAGAAGATGTGTCCTGGCAAGATGACAACCTGTGGCACCAGCAGCGATGAGGCAGATCAACAGTGAGGGCCCCCCATTGCTGCTTCTCTCTCTCTGACAGAACAGACCACTCCAGAGTGGACTCAGAGCCGCAGTAAACACGGGACAGTTTACAACAAGTGGTACCACCTGTGCTCCTGTCTCAGCCTCGCCAAAATGATCCCCTCTCCCGGGTCCCCAGACGGTGGTGAGGGGTGAGGAAGGTGACAGGAGGAAGAAGGTTCCAGCAGGGAGCCCGCACAGTGAGTGGGTTATCATGGCCTGCGCTAGCGGGGAGACCAGCCATCCTGTCTTTTTCACTCGGGAGCTGCCTGCGATAGGATCTCCCATCCTCTGTCAAAAAGGCTCTGTCTACAGGAAAACAAAGGCCTTTCTGCTCAGCGTTGTTCTCTCACACGATTGAGTTTTCTTTTCACAGTGTTACAGTATTACCACCTTTGTCAAGCTCAGGATATGGAGGTTGTCTGAAAAGCACAATAAAGAAAAGCCGGTTGTTTAGACAAGCTAGGATTTTGAACTTAATTATATTTTCCTCGGTCTTCTTGATGAATCAGGACATTTTGAACCCGGTTTCTGACAAAGCATGATGGAAGTGGGGGAAAAATGGCCCATCACCCAGAATGTGACCTGCATTTATGTACATCCTGGGGCTACAAACCTCTATTTTTCTTCATTTACTTAAAAATCTTTCTTTTTTTCCCATCCTTAAATTTCATGGAAACCATCCAGGGACAGTCCACATTTTTCAGAAAGAACACATTTTTCAGTACAGGAGGCAGCATTTGCCAGTACAACAAGAAACCAGCCAAGTTGCTTTGGAGGAGTTAAGCAAGTACATTTCAACAAGGACCCAAACAATCCTTGGCAACCAATCAGAAAAACAAGTCATTGTTGCATCAAGGAAATCCTCAAATATGAATGCTGTCGGTGGAAAATAGTGTTACTCACCAACTGAAAATGTTTACTTGAAGTGAGAATTATTTTATGGAAACCACTGTGAGTTTTGGAAGACTTACAATCTGTTCAGCTTGGTCACTGTATACAATGCTGCTACAGCAACATGCCCCGAGACTTCTAATCTGTCTGCCTGGTGGAACAGGTGGCGAGATTCTCCACTGAGCTGTGGGCTCCTGGAGGGCAGGGACCATGTCTTATTCATCTTGTATCGCGCGCACAGTTTCCAGCTCCTCAAAGGCAGTCGATAAATATTGAATGAAAGAATCTTTACTAGGTATATACAAGGCCACACTGCCTGATCTCCTAGCATAAAATATCTCCACTCCCATCAGTTCTATCCTATTGCCATGGTTTCTTTTTCTTCTGAGTAATTATTGCCAGCTGTCATGTTATATGTGATTGGTTTTATTATCTGTTTATTATTTATTTTCACCCCACCAGAATCTAAGTTCCCTATGGGTAGGAATTGAACAAGTTTGATTTCTTATATATCCCTTCCCTAGAGTGTAGGATGGTGCCTGGCACACAACGGTCAATTATAAATATGAGTACATGTTGACTGCCCTAGAAGTTTTGGCTCAGTGGATAGAGCATCAGCCTGCGGACCAAAGGATCCTGCGTTTGATTCTGGTCAAGGGCAAGTATCTTGGTTGTAGGCTCCTCCCAGGCCCGGGCCCTGGTCAGGGCACATGCAATAAGCAACCAATCAATGTATTTCTCTCACATCAATATTTCTCTCTTACCCTCTCTCTTCCACTCTCTCTAAAAATCAATGGAAAATATCCTTGGGTGAGGAAATAAATAAATACATACATACATGTTGACTTTTGAATAAGTACATGTATGATGAATGACTGGTATTCTCTGTCTCTTTAATATTTTCTTTTCATCTTATCTACTTAATCTTCATTAGGTCTGAAAAGTATACCATAAAGTTCAATCAATAGTAACAAAAGGAGGGCTTCTTCATTGCATAGGTGGTTTATTCTAAAGAATGAAAGAATCAGACCAGGTCTTGTTAGTCTCTGGTACACGGGTCTATGAATCTGCAGAGAAATGTAAGAAATAAAGAGGAGAGGGAAGCAAGAAACTAACTGATCTAGAGCCATCTGTGGCAGAGTGCATATGAACGGACAGGCCAGCACATGTGAACAGTAAAACACATTTGCGCACCATCCTCTAGATTCTGTGCATGTACCTAGTCATTAAGACATTATGTTGGGTTCTTTATCATACTGGGCAGGGCATTTGTGTCCTTTCAGGCTTTGAGGGACAAAACTACATCTTATCTAGATTTGAATTCTCTTAATATATCACTTTTAATCTAGAGTGAAATTTTAATAAGGTAATAGAATTTTTTCCCCTTGGGCATTTCTGCATTGGCCCCACATGTGAATGAATCTTAATTCCCAACATTAATAAGGTTCCCATTTTCAATCGAATTTAATGGCAGATAAAACCAGTGACTGGCAGTTCAGTGTTTTGCCAGTGTCTTAAATGTGGTTGGTCATCCTGCCAAATATAAAACCTTCAACTGCAGACTCCGGATATTATTCCTTTCTTTTCAAACCAATAGAACAGCAGGAAATTCTTTGTACCTTGTAGATGCTCATAATGTGTGATGACAGTTGAACAGACTTCTTTATGCAATTGCAATTTCCCAATTTGGATATCACCAAATGAACTGGGGATAAATGGGAAAGTGGCCTAACTGCAGAGGCCAACTCTGATGGACCTTCCCACTATTGCCCCTTTACTTCACTCCAGGCCTCCCCTAAACATCTCATATCTCTTCACTTTGATCCCGATCCCCTTAGTACTTAGGCCAGCCAACTACTTGCTTGCCTTGCTCTCCTAATGAACTTATCTCTCCTTTAGTTTATCACAGTGGAAATTGCACTGGAGACGAGAGAACATATCCCTAACTCTGATAAATGGCAGTGTGTCATGGGGTGAGTTGTTAAAGTCCCCAGAGTCTTCATTTCTTTATCTGTAAAACAGAGATAATGGTATTTATCAGTCTATGCAATAATGATATTGCAAGGTCTACATAAAATCGTGTATTTGAAACTGCCACACGGAGCCTGCCTCCCAGGCAATGTTTAATAAGTGTCTAGGATCAACGTGTTGATATTTGTTCTGACCTAAGCTAGTGATTCTAATGAAATTTTCGAAACAGGAAAATGAAGGCCATTTTTCCAGTGGATGGTGATGGGATTCCTTCAGGGGGAGCAAGGGTGGCATGGGGAAGAAGTGGAGGCTTTGGGGCCATCCTATGGACATAGCCACACATCAACACACTGACGATAGACACTCATTGGTGAAATCGAGATAAAAACTGAGGGGAAAAACCCTCTAAAGGTTTGGGGGTTGATTAAATGAAATGATAGACTGCCAATCGCTAAACATATTAAAGTTAGTTATGATAACCTAATTGCTCATATGTGTCTGGCTCTTTCTAGCAGTGTTGAGAAAGCTCTCTGGAAGTTCTAGTATAATCACAGTGAACTCAATTGAAGACTCCAGAATGAGATTAGGAACTCTTTATTTGGTTCCTTCATGACACAGTTCATAATATTGCTAAGATATCATGATTATTGACAACCCTATTTTAAACATAAGGTGAGCATCTCAATATGTATTTTCAAATGTGTGCAGTAGGAACAGGAAGTTGACAGTTGTGAAATAAGCAAATCTAGTTGTATGGATGATCATGTATATTATTATCCTATCTAATAAAAAAGTAATATGCAAATCAACTGTCACTCCAATACACAAGATGGCTGCCCCCATGGGGTCAAAGATGGCTGCCCCCATGTGGACACAAGATGGCTGCCACAAGATGGCCAGCAGGGGAGGGCAGTTGGGAGGGACCAGGCCTGCAAGGGAGGGCAGTTGGGGGCAATCAAGCCTGCAGGGGAGGGCAGTTAGGGGTTACCAGGCTGGCAAAGGAGGGAAGTTGGGGGCGACCAAGCCTGCAGGGAAGAGCAGTTGGGGGGGACCAGGCCTGCAGGAGAGGGCAGTTTGGGGGGACCCAGGCCTGCAGGGGAGAGCAGTTGGAGTGGGGGACCAGACCAGCAGGGGAAAGCAGTTAGGGGTGATGAGGCTGGCAGGGGAGGGTAGTTAGGGGTGACTGGGTCGGCAGGGGAGGGCAATTGGGGGTAACCAGGCCTGCAAGGGAGGGCAGTTGAGGGGACCAGGCCTGCAGGGGAAGGCAGTTAGGGGTGACCAAGCCAGCAAGGGAGGGCAGTTAGGGGCAATCGGGCTGGCAAGGGAGCAGTTAGGCATCAATCAGGTTGGCAGGGGAGTGGTTAGGGGGTGATCAGGCTGGCAGGCAGAAGCAGTTAGGAGCAATCAGGAAGGCAGGCAGGCGGGCAGGCGGGCAGTTGGGAGCCAGCAGTCCTGGATTGTGAGCGGGATCCCAGATTGGAGAGGGTGCAGGCTGGGCTGAGGGACACCCCCCCTCCCCCCCCGTGCACAAATTTCGTGCACCAAGCCTCTAGTGTTTAATAATAAGCATTATCTCATTTCCTTAGATAATGCTTAACACCTGTAAATCACAGATTCTTTACAGATGCTGAACGACCAAATTAACCAATCCTGAAGCCCTATCCTTGGATTTTCTGTGAGATAACGTGTTCTTATTGTTTAAATAACAATTTTGTTGATTTTTCTCTTCCTTAAAGCTCAAAGTACCCTAACTGGTACATCTTTTTTCAATACTTTTAAGTGAGAATATTTCCCTAAGAGACCAGGGCCCAGAACTGGCCTGATTTTGTGGCTTCTACCACTTTTGCTCGAATATTCTCTAATAGGTTAAAACTCTCCAAAAGAGCCTATGTGAGGTATGAGTGTGAGTTTGTAAGTGAGTGTGTGTGTGTGTGTGTGTGTGCATGTATGTGTGGTTATTTAAATGATAGAAAGATATAGCAGAAAAATTCACTGAGACTAGTTTCATTAACAGGGAGATCAAGGTGTGTATTGTAGAACAGTCATCAACCAAATGAGTTGATGAAAAGCCTATTAAACTTCAGGTTACCTTTCCCTTTAACCCCTGGGAATAGACCAGGAGCCTGTGTGTGTGTTTCTATGGGAAACTGTTGCGAGTCCTGAAAACTCCTATGCCTCTACACCTCCCTTTGTAATGCTCATGCACTCTAATATTAAAGATAATCACTTGGCTGCAATATCCTCAGAAGAATTTGGTGCTTTGTTATTTCCTGGTTAAAGGTTTCATTGCTCCTGGCAGAAACCTAGTCAGAAAGAATTAATTGGTTTATAATTCTAAGTTCATGTAATCTGATCATTTAAATCTGGGAAATTTACTTACAAAAATAACTCAGTACATTTGGTGTTCTTTAAGGACTTCCAGAGAGTTTTAATGAATTATATGGTACCCTGAGCAAACAAAGACTAGTTTTAAATATTTGAATAAAAACGACAAGTGTGTTTGCATACATCTTTAAAAGTTACAGAGTTCAAGATCATGGCCTGATATGTGGCCAAAGTAGATTGTGTTTCAAATGTGTACTTGAAGGTCCCTTTACTATACCACACTGCTTCACATCTTAAATAATTTGTATTAGCCAAATTAGGACAAGAAACATAATTTGGGCCTTAAATTAATTAAGTCCCTTATTCAAGTCAAACATGAATAACCCAGGGTAGCTTCTATGTCAAATTAATGGTTCATTGGAACATCATATAATCTACCTGAGTAGGTAAACATCTCATTTTCAGCTATCTCCTATTTTAAAGGATTTCCAAATAACAATAAATTAGCTTATTATATTACTATCTAAACAGACTTGCATATTTTAATAAGCAAATTATCTTTTGTTATTTTGGTATTTTGAGGACTATTTTTTTTCTGACAGTATGTCAAATTATAAAAATTCATATTTGCATCCACTGACAAAATGATAGAAGTTTATCAGGAAGAAAATGCAAAAGAACTTGCAGATTTCAGTTAAACTTGACATTTTTCCCAGCACCATTTGCTAAGACTGATAACCCTCAGTGACATTTTGCATTCACCAAGGTGACGGGCCAACAGACAAAGTTTCCAGGGGTCAGAATTCTGTCCTTTGCCCCTTTAGCATTTAAGCACTGCAAACACGTGACTCTAACTCTTCTCAGATAACCCAGTTCCCACTTTCTTAAATATGAAGCCTGTGAAGGGTGCTGGATGGAAATAAAGGTGTCTACTGACCTAACTCTCTGACAGTGTGACACACAGTCACTTGAAAAGGCATAGAAAGAGGGTCAAGTTGCTTGGTTGTTGGGTGAAAGACTGGGATGGGGAATGCCCTTCAACGCTGTCCTGAGTATTTGTTTTGTTTTGTTTTGTTTTTCTGATTTTACAATAAATAAAAGTGCTGGGTGTGTGTCATGGGGTGAGTGGGGTAGGAGTAGTGAACAAACATGGTGATTGGGTCCAGTTGGCTTGGCTTTGCACTCAATCATTCAGTTATTGTTCATTCATTTATTTGACCTTCTTTTGTTCATTCACTCAAATATCTACTGAGAGTTCACTGTGTCCCTGGCATTCCGCAATCCGCAAAAACTCTTGTGGGTGCTATAATGAGCAAAAACAGACACAGTGCGGTCACTGGTCCATTACCAGGGAGCTCACTGCCCAGTGGCAGCCAGCCCTGATTATTATTTTAGCTTTGTATATCCCTTTATAACTCATGTCCACCTCCCTATCCCAATTGTGAAGTACAGGCTTGTAAAACATTTCTCAACTGTTTTGGGGGGAAGCATATTATTTAATTTCAATGATTTAAAATGGAATCCTGCACCTTGGAGTCCCTGCTAATTCCTTTAATTTTGGCAGGACAACCTTATAGCATTAAAGTTTATTAGACTTTGCTTCAACTTAACTCATAGAGACAGAGATGGAGAGAGGCTGGGCCAGACCGGGAAGCCACGGCTCTGGTCATTCATTTTCTGAGACTGCTCCTAACACCCCTCACGTGTTCCAGATTCAGTAAAATGCGTAATGAGAGGAGAATCACCCTTCTAAACCACAGAGGATAAGAAACCTATTGACAGAGAGTGAACCTTTTTGGTCTCACTGCTTAAGTAAGAATTTTCAAAGCAAATATTTTCAACCCTCCACTTGTAACACTGTTTACAGAGAAAATACATCCTGTGTTTGCTTTGGGGTCTGGAATGTAGCCTAACAAATAAAGGCAGGAGGCATTTGTGGGTGAAAAGAGGTCAAACTAAGAAAATGAAGACAGTCATTTTTCTCAATCACACCCCTGAGCAACCCCACAGTATCTCTGCCAGTAATTTACCTGGTGATATTTGATATAAACTGGGATGGTAGCCACATTTATAATCACTGAATAAGCAGCATATTAATGGCAACTGTTTGAGAGATGAGGGATTGTAGATCCTTGAGTTGTTTTTCCTGAGCGAGGCCTCCATTCCAGGTCTGGCTCACTCCCATTCAGTGTTATCTGTAGAAATTGCCAGCAGCCTGCTTCTGCCTTTTCTCTTTCATGAAGATGATGAGGCAGCACAGTGTACAATCAGCTTCCACTCACTGCCTTTAATGTCATTATTTTTATTGAGCAAAGTTCTAACTGCTCAGAGCTAACTATGACTGCTTAACCTGAGAGAGCATATTAGGAATAATGTTATTACTGCAAAGACAGAACATTTCTCTTTCCCTCAACTCGTGATTGTTGTTCCTCATCCTATAGTACAAACAAGAAAGGATTATTCATGTCTATAACAACCAAATTATGCAAACACAAAAAAAGAAGATTAAAGTATTTTTATGTATTTCATTAGCTTAAAATAGTATTTCTAGAGGCCTTTATAATATGCAGCAGGGACTGGCAACACACTGTGCTCCCTCATTTAAATAATTGTATAATTGTTCATTTCTTCCTTCTCTCATTCACTTATTCCTTCAATACTATTTATTAAGCACTCATTGGGGTATAGTGGAAAAGAAATAAAACAGGTTCCCTGCTCTCATGGAGCTAAGAATCTAGTGACAGAGATCATGCCTGAAGAAGTGGTATATTAGTCAAATCTTTATGAATTCATACTAAAATTCAATAGGGTAATTTGGTCTTAAAACAAAGTTCTCTATGAATACTTTTGTAAGGTAAAGCTTTGACTCTTAAGGTATTTACTTGGTCAGGCCAGATATATCAGCCTTCATGGAAACTAAACACCTATTTCCTCTCAAACATGAGAATACCTTCCTTCTATGAGTTATCTGCACATGGTTATGATGTACATATACATCAATAAAGAGCTATAGTATACACCACATTGTATTCATATACTTATAGTGATATAAACTGAAATAAAGAACAGATATATAGACAAGTAAGCCCAATCGAATGTTTGCACTTTTCTGAAAGTGTGAGAACATAGGTCAGCAGAAAGAATGAGGGGTGGAGACACTCAGGACAGAGTTCACAAAGCTTCCAGGACCTGGGTCGTAAGGACTCAAGTATTGACCAGAGAACAAAGAATAAATTCACAGAGAATTAAAGACTCATCCAGCTATATTTTTCTTAGTCATCTGGTCACTCTTCTCATGAACAGAAATCCTTGGTTCTATTCCTAGACATTTTCCTGGGCTCCTTCCTGTCTTCCTACTCAGAAACAGAATGAAAAGATGAGGAAGGCACCATTCACCGTTCTCTCCAGGAACCAAGTTATATCCTGCTGGGTGAGATTACTACTGTTGAACAGGCTAGTAAATACACCACAGAGGAGGAGAAGAGCCCAGCAACCTGAAGTTCATGTCTCAGAGGTCAACCAGAGTGCAAATAAAAGTGGTCTGGTTTGGGCAAGGACCAACAGGTTCTTCTATTTTTTTCTTTCTTCTCTTCATGGCTTCAGGAAGAAATATGGTTTACTCATTGACTAAAAACAGACATGCCCCTTTCATTTAATTTCTCCTTGATTAGATTTACTTTACAATGTCTCTTCTTAAACCAGTAGTTCTGAAAAGGATCTAAAAATGGTCTCATCCAAACCCCTGTTTTACAGATTAAAAATTGTAGATCAGAATAGTCAGGTAATTGGTTGAAGAACACAATTATTTAGGGGAAAAGTTGAGACCAGAAATAAAATCTTTTGCATGCCCCCCCCCCACACACACAAAATATAGAAAGTGACTTAGAGTTATTCAGACCTGGTTTGAATCTGGGTTTTTAATTATATCTGTGTCTGTTTCCTCTGAATTATGGACATAATAATACTTTACAGAGAATTTTTGAGAAATAAATGAGAAAATATATGAAAAATATCAAGCAGAGTACTGGAATCTTCCTAGGTAATTATTTTTATAGCACCTTTTCCTTCCTTAGCCAACAAAAACCATGCTGCAAGAATTGTGAGAAACAGTAGTTAAGATATTTTAGAGCATGACTTCTGAAGCTAATATAAAATAATGGCAATCTAAAATAATGGACACAATTAATGGAAGATATGTGAGAATTGACTGACACACACACACACACACACACACACACACACACACACACACACGGTTTTCCCCTACAGTGAATAATGAACGGACATTTGAAATTCCTGATGATGCTTTAATAATACTAATTATTAAGAATGACTATCACTAATTTAGTACCTACTGTGTATCAGGTATCAAGCCACTTGAATTACATACTTTAATTCTGATTCTGGTAACAACCTTGTAGAGCACTTCACAGATGATGAAACCAAAGGACATAGTGGTTAAATAATGGTCCAGCAGCTAGTGTAAGGATTTAAACTACAGCTAAAGAAAAATTTCAACTCTCATATTTGTTCCACGCAGAATAAATAGAGAGTGATGATTTGGTGAAATGCTGTCCAGCACAAATGCCTAGACACTTAAACCAGCTGCTCTTCTCCTTCGATATTCAATGGGTGGGGTTTCTAGGCTTAATTGGTCAGAGTCATAAACTTGGGTAATTGAAAAATTGAACAAAGGGCACGGATGATGATTTCTTCCAAGCACACACCTGCTGGCAGCTATGAGTAACTATCCCTAAGGTCAGACTTAATTGGATTTGGATCTAAATGAACTCTGACATGTTGATTATTCACTGCTTGAAAGTAGAAAGGAGAAAAATGCTAAGGTGAAAGGTCAGGAGTGTAAGCTTTCTTCCTATGATCCTGAAAATTCCCCACTGAAAGCTTTCTTTCATTTGGATCTTGTACTTTCATTTTTAAAGTAACTCAGGGAACCTAAGTCCATCCCAAATACAAACCTTCTTTCCTAACCAACTGGGGTTCTAAAGCTTCTAGAGTCTAGTAATGACTAATAGGAACCTCCCAAAGGCAGCCAAAATACTTGGAGATAGGTATTCAAGAATTTTCACCATTATTTTCTTTTACAGAATTTTTAGAAAGCGAAGTAGGCAATCTTATATATGATAGGAATATTAGGATGGATAGGAGTGAGTGAATTGTCTGCTCTACCCAAGCTTTATTTATTTTACCTCAGTTAGTTTCCATCATTATTATTCCCGTTTTATCACAAGTACCATTCTTATTCTCATTTTTTCAGAAGAGCAATCAAGGGTTAGAGAAGTGGACCTACTTATTTAATGTCATGCAAGATTGTTATTCACACTCTATCTCTGATTTATTCTGGCAGCTGGCACTCCCAGGTTATGGCTGGGATGCCATGGTAGGTTAGACATTGGATGGGGCTCACAATAAAAGGCTTCCTGGAGAAAGGGGTCCTGAGTTGCAAGGCAGAAAAGAAAAAAAGATGTGGCTTGGTGGCCTGTTGTTATTTAGGTCTAGCCTCTGAGAATGCAGCATTGGGAGGTCTGGAAGCAGGGCAGGGCTTAGTTGAAGTGGAAGACACAGGAAAATGAGTAACCCAAAAGGTAGAATAAGATGAACTAAGAGAGGAATCTGAAATATTCAAGAGGAGGATGTTTGAGTTTGGAGCTGGACCAAGTGATGAGGCTAAAGACAGGCCTGTTGATGTTTCAACACAGCAGGAGAGTAAACAGAGACTTGAGATCCAGAGAACAATATGGGGTTAGAGAGTGGAGGAAGCTGACTAGACTGGTTAGTTGGTAAAGATCAATTGGTATATTAAAGCTTCTGGAAAGGAAATATACCTGTTTGATTCATAAAGACAGCAATGTTTCTACAGTAAATAAAATGAAATCCTTGAGAGAAATGATGAGTTTGGCCCTGGCTGGTGTGGCTCAGTTGGTTAAGTGTAGTCCCATGCACCTAAAGGTTGCTGGTTTGATTGCCAGTCAGGGCACATGCCCAGGTTTGGGGCTTGATCCCCCAGTAGGGGGAGGTGGTGGTAGGGGGCATACAGAAGGCTCAGTGTTTCGCTTTCACATTGATGTTTTCTCCCTCTCCCTTCTCTCTTTAAAAATCAATTTAAAAAAACTAAAAAAAAAAAAATGATGAGTTTGTAGAGAAGGGTCCCACCTTAATGTTCACTCTACTGGTTTGCCATAGTTCAACCTATATATTTTTTTACTTTTTATTCATGCATCATTATTTCATTTAACAAGTATCTGTCAAGGGTCCACTGTGTGTGTCAGGCTCTCTGTGGACACTGGAGTTTCCACAATGTACATCAAAACTATAATAGTATGGATGAAACAAAAAGGTATCTCTTAGATTCCAGTGGGTATGAAGAAAAGTTCATGATCACTGAATCAATGATGGAGCATACAGTGCAGAATTTAAGTGCTTTTGAGAATGAGATGGAATCAGTTCTCTGTGACTATCTTAATGTGAGTGAGGTGGTGATTGTGTCCAGTAAAATGGAAACAGACAAGCCTGTGCTCTGAAAGGAAACTAGGGATGAGGCTTATACTGATGATGATAGTTCCCATTTGGGAACCCTGTACTTCTCGACGGCCTTAGATGCTTTACTTACTCACCAGTCTGCACTACAGCACTCCAAGGAAGTTATTATTACCCTCATCCATTTGCCTAAGACTGAGGGGTTTCCCGTGCATGGGACTTATAGTGCTAACACTTGGGGAGTCCCAAGCACACTGGAGTGGTTGATCACCTTAATGGAAGCCAAGGATCCCAACGTCACAAGTCAAGGACAGAATCTGAACTCACACCCAAGATTTCCCAATGGCAATCCTGTGTTTTTCCACTATATTACATTGACTCAACCTTTGGAAATCCTGAACTTCCCAATATCTGATCACATACTTTCTATATCCCAAACAAGAAGGATTTTATTTTTCTTGAAATTTCTTTTTTTGAAACATTTTCTTTCATGAAGCAAATAACTTCCATACTTGCTCTCTCCCCGTAGGTTCTTCATTACCTACACCTATGTGTGATTAGGCAGATCTTTGACTTACATCCTCCTTCAACACAGAAGAAACAATTTTGTAGTAAACCTTTTGGTTTTTCAGTAATTCAGTTATAATCCCAAAGGTGAGCAGTAGGAAAGAACTCCAGTGTCTACAAGAGACTAACATCTGGAAGAAAATAAAATGGAAAACAAAAGTCCAGCTGTTTTGTCCATAAGCCAAATACATTGATACTTGGGGACATCTGGAGAGTTGATTGAACTTTCTGATTTTCGTACAGATGTTCAGTGCTATATAGCACAGCCATAAGTACACATGGGAAGATATGCATAATGGTATTTCACTATGTAATTGCCTCAGGGAACCCCTTTCTAATGCTCATGTCTGTGGGCAGAATGAAGACTTACCCTATTGGCTTACAATGTTATAGCCATTATATTTTATAGCATATGGTTATTATGTTCCAGGACATATATTTTAACCCAGATAGGCCATACCATGATATAGATGTTATGAATTTTGAATTTAGTTAATTTATAGCCTTTTTCTTTTTAAGTTCTAATTGGTTAGATTTAAGCAGGAAGAGTAGGGGGTAAAGGAGGGACATTTGCTGAATTGCCCAAGCTTTCTTCAATAACGAAACAAATGTATTTAAAACTTATTTAAAAAATAATTCAAATAATCCAACTTTGAAAATGATGTCACATTCTAACCAAAGATAGTACCAGAGCTCAATTTACTCTGCCACCCGTACACTCCCTGTTTGAGGGTTGTGTAAAGCAGCTGCATTAGCTGCATTTTGCCAAGTAAACAAACTCTGCATGGTGCAACAGTGCAAACATGCTTGTTTGTCTGCCGATGTGCTGGTGGTTAGAAGCTGCTTAAAAATCCTAATTATACATTTTCATATAATGCAGAGGTGGTGGTGGTGGAGGGTGTGCAGCCGTACTTGAAGATACACACACACAAACTACACTTACATACTTTGGTGCACAATAGTCATTCACTCAGTGCTTTGTAAAGGCCTGAAAAATAACCTCAAGTCTTCACTGAATACTTACCATGCACTGGACACTGGGTTAAACATTTAAAGTGTGCCCTGGCCAGTTTGGCTCCGTGGATAGAGCGTCAGCCTGCGGACTGAAGGGTCCCAGGTTCGATTCTGGTCAAGGGCATATGCCTGGGTTAGGGGCTCGATTCCCAGTGGGGGGGCGTACAGGAGGCAGCCGATCCATGATTCTCTCTCATCATTGATATTTCTCTCTCTCTCTCCCTCTTCCTTCCTCTCTGAAATCAATAAAAATATATTTTAAAAATTAAAAAAAAACACAAATATTTAAAGTGCATAATATTGCTTAATGCACAAAATCACCCTCTGGGGTGGTTTTATTATTCCAAGTTTACATATGAGTGAACTGAGGTGCAGAAATGTTAAGGAAGTGACTCACCCCAGGTCATATCAATCTAGTATATGGCAGAAGTGGCTTTTGAACCCAGGTTTGTCTGACCCCCATAGCCCATGCCATTAACCATTACTCTCTGCTGCCTCTTTTCAAAGTGATGAGAGGAACCTAGCTCTGTCGAGGCCCCCAAGACTAGTTTAAGACCCCCATCAAACACGGACATGCACAGATTGTTTTTTGTCTATTTCATTAAAAACCAATTTGGCAGTGTGGTGCCGGCTCCAGCACACAGATGGAAGAAGTTCACATTTGTTACACAAACCCCACTTGCACACATTCAAAATGATTCAGTCAGTGGGTTCACAAAGGTTGTCTTAAGCCAAATGACACCTGTAAAGGAAAGTTATGTGGCTGCTCTTTCCTTTTAAAGCTGAACTTCTTACTTGCTGGCCTGGTCTGTTGCAAACACTGATGTGTCATAAAAAATACATTGCCTTATAAATCACATCTCTCCTGTAGGAGATTACAACATTTTTTACAGCCCATCTGAACCTCTTGAAGCTTTGTTTCTTCAAACCTGTTCCTGTTACAAGGAGATGAGATTTTTACTTCAAAGGAAGCTGTTATGAAATCTACACTTGCAGAAAACAAAACTACCTCTTTAAGACTTTTTAATGGTTGATCCCTCACTCACTTTCGCAACTGCCACTTAAAAAATGCCCAATACACATAAGAAAAGGATCTGCCCTTTATGATTTTCCTACTGCTAATGTCAACAATGTGTGCAAACAAATTGCAAAAATAGCGCATCAGCCCTTTGATCTCAAGTCTTATCTTTTCACACTGGAACATACTGGAATTTGCTTCCTAGAAAAGCACAGGATTTATTGCACTGAACATGTAACACATTAAGAAATTCATTATACATACCCACAGAGACAGGGACTTTAGACAAAATGGTTGCATTTTTCAATGTGAAAATTTTAAAGGAAGAACAATGATGCTACTCGCTATTTAATGGAATAATCAGGTGGCATTTAGTTACATTGTTCTTGCTTTCTTTAAAAAGACCACTCATCAAATACCACATGAAAGACTATGTTTACCTAACAACATCATGACACCTTTCATTTACATGGCCATTTATCATTTCCAAAGTGCTTTTACATTTATTATATAATTGGGTGATATCATTTGAACACCTGAAATTATACCCCAGGTACAGTCAAATAGACAAACTGTTTTCTGAAGACTAAATACAAGGTAGATACCCTTTTCTGGCTCTGTCATTAGTAAAAAGGTAACATAAAACAATACTGTTCTGGTTGTAAAGAGATTTCAGACAAAGAACCAAAAAGATGAAAAACAGTATCTCCTCTTGCCCACTGTGAAACTGCAATGCCATTTACAAGAGGGGCTTTTGTTAAAGGGTTTCCCCCACCGCAGGGACTACAATCTAACAGTCCGTTCTTGTAAGATGAAGTGCTTCACCTTGAGGTTTTTTTTTTCTTTCTTTTATAGTTGCTTCTAACTGTGGTGCCTCACCTTAGATATAAAATATCACCGCGGAGAGATGAGCTAATGGTGTGTAAGAAGGAGCCTCTACTGGAAACGTCCATGAAAGAGAAGCACAATCAGGGAATACCACGGTGGATGCAAAACAGTGCAGCAGAGTGGAGAGAACACGGACTTTGAACTCAAAACGCCTTTGATTAAAATCTGGGCTCTTCTATTTACTAACTTGAATGCCTTGAGCAGCTCCTGGAACCTCTCTGCGCCTCTGCTTTTTCTCTTCCGTGGAGGTGAGAATATCTTTTCTTCGTAGGATGATTGTGAATATCAATCGTATTATTCAATGCAAAAAGTTAGTTGTTCCCAGAACAGTAAATAAGAGAATTCATTGCCCATTTATTATTAGATCTGTGTCCTTGCTATTGCAATGTCCAGGCAGAAAGCCACGAGGATGTGGACCAAGGCATGTATTTTAGTGGAATGAAGAAGGGAAGAGCTTCAGCCAGGATGGTTTCCTGGATTGTGGCTTGGACATCTACATGATGATGATGATGATGTGATACTCAACAAAATCAGAAATAGAGGGAGATGAAGGAGAGAAAATGAGAAAGATAGTGTTTGTGGGGGAGATTACATTACATAACATATTTGTCTTGTTCAACTCTGAATCTTCAGCTTTAAATAAGGTCCCTGTACACAGTAGGCAACATAATAGATAGATGTTGAATTAATAAATGAATGAATGAGAGATAGGTCACCCAGCCTAACTCTGTTCCCATATTTGAATTGGATACATGATAAAAATAAATATATTCCAGAGAATATTCTTACCAAAAATATGTAAATATCTACCTTGGATTTGATGCCCTTTATCAAGGGCAACAACAAAAGACTTTTGTCGCATTTCGTATGAAATGGACTGAGAATGAAACATACATACAGCAGGGCAACATTACCTAGATAGATTAGGAAACTGTTCCTTTTCCAGGTGTAATATGCTTGCGAGCCGCGGTTTGCTGCTCTGTTGTCTAATGAGTTTGCCGACCACTGTGCTAGGGAGTTAGGGGCCTTACTTTTTTCAATTTCACATCCCTATTTGTCTAAGAAGTCTAAGAAGTCACTGGTCTCTGGCAGAGATTTCTTTTTTTTTTTTTTAATTCTCATCTGAGGATATTTTTTCCATTGGTTTTTTTAGAGAGTGTGGAGGGGAGGTAGGAGTCGGGAGGAGAGAGAGAGAGAAACATCAATGTGAGACATATCAATTGGTTGCCGCACCCAGACCAGGGCCGGAGATCGAGCCTGCAACCGAGGCAGTTGCCCTTGACCAGGAATCGAACCCGTAACCTTTTGGTTCAAGGGCTGACACTCTAACCACTGAGCAAAACCGGCCAGGGCTCTGGTAGAGATTTTTGTCAACTAAGTCAATAGTGATTTCCTTCATCTTTACTTGGAGACTCACAGATGACACAGAACTGTCTCTAGGTAGAATTATTCTCTTGGGCCAGGGGTCAAGTCAGCATGGCCATGTGGTGAAAAAGAGAAAGAAAGGGAAGAAAGGAAAGAAAGGAAGGAAGAAAGGAAGAAAGAAAGAAAAGTGTATTAAACAAGGGTTGGCTTGGACCTTTACTTGGAAAGTTCTTTATTTTCATATACTTATTAGGTAGCTACTTCCAGATGTCCTTAAAGATCTCTATTCCTAGAGCGATCTCCATTCCCATTTTGTGCTACATTTGACTTTTCTTTAAGAGAGCCTGGCCTTCCTTACCACCGGAGGCAAGCAGATCATCTATCTGCTATTGAAATAGCACAGCAGTTTTTCCAGGAACATTGGGCTCTAAAAGGCAAGTTGCAATTATAATTGCCTATTTTCATTTGTTATTTCCTTGTGAAAGCAGCTCAAATGTGGTGGCGAGGGGGCTACAGCAACAGCTGCCTTGTCTCGGTGAGGAAATGAGAAAAAGGGCTTTTCAGTAATCGACCAAGTTCAACAGTTTTTTAAGATTACTGATGGGATGAAGTTTATCATTGTAAAATGGAAATAAATCATGGGTTGTTTTTTTTTTTTTTTGAAGTGAAATTTATCACTTTAAAATAAGGATTAAGGTCTTTGGGAATAGGCAGGATGCTTTGAATCAATCTAACATTTTTTTTTTTAAGTAAGCATTAACACATGGAGAAATGAGATCTTTAAAAGACAATGCTAACACATACGAGAGTCTTTCGTTATATGCATGAATTAGCTAAATACAGTTCAAAAGTAGCAAGTTCTGCTTCTGGAAAACAGCAATTTCTTCTTAATAGGGAAGCCATACAATTCCCTGAATTCTGTCCCCTGCTAGTTAACCTATAGCAATAGAAGCAGGATATACTCACACACTTTACAGGGCAAGATTGGGCCAAGTCATGTGTGGGTGGTACCTTTTACCAGGAGTGAAGTGGCAAAAACATTTACTAGAAATGGCCACAGAGTTCTTGAAACGGCTTGAAACAAAAGAGTATCACTCTGTGAAGCCACCGTGGGATCCAGCAGTCTTGCAGGGGGCAGACTTAAGTGACCTAAATAAAAGTACATCTGTCTGTGAATTTAATTTTATCCCTGCTCTTCTGAGTGGGATAAACACCCTTGTGATTATCTTCACCTTAACATCCCCTTGTGAGCTCTTTTTAAAAAATGTATTTTTTATTTATTTCAAAGGGGAAGGGAGAGGGAGATAGAAACATCAATGATGAGAGAGAATCATTGATCAGCTGCCTCCTGCACGCCCCACACTGGGGATCCAGCCCTCAACCTGGGCATGTGCCCTGACCAGGAATCAAACTGTGACCTCCATGATTCATAGGTTGATGCTCAACCACTGAAACATACTGGCTGGGTTCCCCTTGTGAGCTCTTACTTTCTTCCAGTTCATTCATATACTCTCCTCTTTCCTCTTCCTCGCTTCCTACTTTTCTTTTCTCAGTGTAGTGGGCTCAGGCAATGGAAGAGGAGGAATGCAATTCCACAATGGGCATCATCTCCCCATCTGCTGTCCTCAGTCCTAAGGGGGATTCAATGTGACTGGTTCCTCCATCCAGGCTGCTGTATCTCTGCTTAGGACAGGCATTTTGTTCAGACCAGGGTAGAACCCTTGGGTTCTAGCAAAAGACTCCTCCAGTAGAAGAAAACAACTGATACCAATGCACAGGGGAGGCAGCATGGGAAGAAAGAGGCCCCATTTTCATGACCACAAACTCTGAACTGGTGAGCTAGAACTGAAAAAGAACCCAGAGAAATGCCCAATGTATCAATGTATTGATTCATTCCACAAACATTTGCCAAGACTCTGGGTTAGGCACTGGGGGTGCAGAAACTCAAATCCTTCAGACTCTCTTATCATAGTTAATTGTAATTATAGTACAATGGTTGAGCATGTGTGTGTGTGTGTGTGGGTGTGTGTGTGTGTGTGTGTGTGTGTGTGTTTGTGTGTGTTATGGTGCTGCCAAGGTTCTATATGAGCTCACAAAAAGAACCACTAATTTTAAGGTTGAGAGGAGGGGGTAATATTACCAGGTAGTAGACATGCAAAGATGCAGAAAAATGAAAGGCCACGAAGTATTCAATAAATGAGGGAAGAGTATATGATGAGGTAGAGGCAGGGGGATCATATAATTGAAGTAAGATGAGGACAATCAAGTGAGTCAAAGAAATTAATATGCCATTGGTAATCCTGGTGTCCATTTCAATGGCGTAGTAGAAGCCAACTACAGTGAAACAGGAGGGAGTTGATAAAGAGAATAGGTGAACAGATTAGCACTGGATCAATTAGCATTGTGTTGGATGACAGTTCCCTTTTGTTAATTAAGAAGGGAGAGAAAGAGACAAAAGGCTGTATTACCACCTGTAAAATCTGCAAGGAAAGTAGAGCAGGAAGCTGAGTGCTGGGCAAGGGAGGGGGAACAAAGGCTTGTGGAGAGACAGAAAGTGAAATGAGCAAGAAATGACCATAAAACCCAATATCACTAGCCATCAGGAACATGCCTTTCCACCCCCAGCAAACTGGCAAAAAAACAACAACAATAAGACACAAACAAACATGTATAAATCTGATAATTGCAAGTGTTGACGCGTGTGAAGTGGCATCTGTTAACAGTCTTCTGCACACCTGCTTTGAGAGCAGTTTGGTGCTATGCAGGAAAGGTAGAGGTGAGCACATGTTCTGACCAGAGATTACACCTCCAGGAATGCACCATGCATTAACACAGGGAAGATCTAACCTAAGTGGCCATTGACAGGATCCAGGATTTAAAATGTAGTATATTAGGTAGACCACTTTCCAGAAGTGAAACAGACTAAGTATACATGTACAAAAATGGAAACACATCTTTAGCCTAATATTGAGAAAAGAAAAGCAAGTTGGAAAATGATATGTATATGTAGTAAGACATTACTGATGTAAAATTCAAAGCATACAGAACAGTTTTAATATATAATTAATGTATAGATCTATTTATGTAGACTAAGTAAAAAACAATAGATAGAAAGGATACATAGCTTACACTTACTGTATCTTGTATCCCTAACTTTTATTTTGTAAAATAATTTGGGAAGTATGCAGACAATGGAATACCATGCAGCACCAAGAATAAAGGCTCTACGACTACACACAACTGAATGAATGGATCTTGCAGATTTAATTTGCTTACTCAGGAAGTTGAGCAAATGAAACCAGACAGCAAAAAGTACCTACTGTGTGATTTATATAAAACAGAAACAACAACTTGGAGAAACCAAGATGGCGGCATAGGTAAACACCTGAAATTGCTGCCTCGCACAACCACTTCAAAACTAAAACTAAAAGACAAAACGGACATCATCCAGAACCACAGGAAGGCTGGCTGAGTGGAAATTCTACAACTAGAAGGAAAGAGAAAAGCACACTAAGACTCAGAGGAGGTGTGGAAGTAAAGTGCAGAGGTACGGAGGTGCGTGCACACGGAAAGGGCTGGCAACTGAGTACGTGGCTGTCTTTCTCAATCGGGAGGGAGACACAAGCTCCCGACTGCTCTGAACTCCAGTTCCGGGCGAGACTCTGGGGACCCAGACTCATACAGGGAGAAACTGAACTGTCTGGCATCGGGCGGAACTTGAGGGCGGCTTTCTCTCAGACGTGCTTGCAGCAATTACCGAGGGACACTGAGACCCGGGGGCCTCTTAGGGCAGGGCTGAGGATCAGCCATTGCTGTTTGCTCCGCCCTGTGTATTCCCTGAGACCCCGCCCCACCCAAGCTGTGGGCAGAGGCTTTTGCATATGAATGGCTTGGCCCTTTGCAATCTAAAATTACCTAACAAACTGCAGCTGGGTCAGAGAGACCCAGAACAAACAAAAGAAGGCCCAAGGCCCCACAGCAGCTTGCATTGCTTCACAGCTGGGCCTCACCTGGGCACCTCCAAACTCCAAACAAAGAAGAGGAATCTGCAGATTTCTCCTTAGCTCCTGCTGGGTGGCCTCAGGCCAAGGCTAAATTAGCACCTCCTTAGAGATCCAAAAGCCAGTGTATCCAATGGTCAGAGTGGGACCATCCAGATTACAACTCCTCAGATCCATAAGGGACACACTCAGGGGCAGACTCTGTGAGCACCAAAGCCCCACTGAAGCAAGCCTTGCCTCATAAGGGTGTTTCCAGCACAGAAGTTCTCCCATCGTAGATACAGCTGATTCTCACAGCCAATTGGCCTGGAGGTCAATTCCTCACAGTGATACCAACAACAATCAAGGCTTAACTACAAGACTGTGCACACAGCCCACAAAGGAGTGCAACAAGAGAGTCTCCTGCTCTCCTCAGGTAACTGGGGAGGCTGAACCACTGGGCCCTATAGGACACCTAGCACACAAAGCCACTCTATAAACACAGGGAAGCAGCCAAAATGTGGAGACAAAGAAACAGGTCACAAATGACAGAAATGGAGGAAAGCAAATGACTGGATATAGAGTTCAAAACCATGGTTATAAGGTTTTTCAAGAATTTTCTAGAAACCACTGATAAATTTAGTGAGACCCTCGAAGATATGGAAAAGGACCAATTAGAAATTAAGCATACACTGACTGAAATAAAGAATAATATACAGAGATCCAACAGCAGACTAGAAGATTGCAAAAATCAAGTTAAAGATTCGAAATACGAAGAAGCAAAAAACACCCAACCGGAAAAGCAAAAAGAAAAAAGAATCCAAAAATATGAAAATAGTGTAAGGAGCCTCTGGGACAACTTCAAGCATACCAACATACAAATTATGGGGGTGTCAGAAGAGAGAGAGCAAAATATTGAAAACCTATTTGAAGAAATAATGACAGAAAACTTCCTCCACCTGGTGAAAGAAATAGACTTAGAAGTCCAGGAAGCTCAGAGAACCCTGAACAAAAGGAATTCAAAGAGGACCATACCAAGACACGTCATAATTAAAATGCCAAGGGCAAAAGGCAAAGAGAGAACCTTAAAAGCAGCAAGAAAAAAAACAGTTAGTTACCTACAAGGGAGTACACATACGATTGTCAGCTGACTTCTCAACAGAAACTATGCAGGACAGACTGGAGTGACAAGAAATATTCAAAGTGATGAATAGCAAGAACCTACAACCAAGATTACTCTACCCAGCAAAGCTATCATTTAGAATTGAAGGTCAGATAAAGAGCTTCACAGATAAGAAAAAGCTACAGGAGTTCATCACCGCCAAACCAGTATTATATGAAATGCTGAAAGGTATTCTTTAAGAAGAGGAAGAAGAAGAAAAAGGTAAAGATAAAAATTATGAACAACAAATACATATCTATCAACAAGTGAATCTAAAAATCAAGTGAATAAAAAATCTGATGAACAGAATAAACGTGAATATAATAGAATCAGAGGCATAGAAAGGGAGTGGACTGACAATTCTCAGGGGGAAGAGGGTGTGGGGGGTGTGGGAAGAGACTGGACAAAAATCGTACACCTATGGATGAGGACAGTGAGGGGGGCGGTAAGGGCAGAGGGTGGGGTGGGGTGGGAACCAGGTGGAGGGGAACTATGATGGGAAAAAAGAGGAGCAACTATAATAATCTGAACAATAAAGATTAAAAAAATAAAATAAATAAAAGTCAACATACTGCCCAACAGTATTATAAAAGGTGAAGACTCTAATAAAAAATATATTCCAATAAAAAAAAGAAACTATATAAAACAGAAACAAAACCCAAAATCAAAGCCAATGTATCTTGGTCGGAGTCAGGATAATAGGCGCCGCTGTGGTGATGGGGCTTGGGGGTGGGGGGGTGGGGAATGTAGCGTCTGTAAAGGTGTACAGAGTGGGTCTTTCCTGGTGTTGGTAAAATGTCTTCTTTCTTGATTTTGGTTCCAGTTACATAGGTGTTTTCAGTTTATAAAAAAAGGTTAACTTTTCTAAATGTATGTTATATTGCCAAAAAAAAAAGTATAAAATACTATTTGATAAAGAAAAAAAATTGCCTGACAGGTGTGTCTCAGTGGTTGAGTGCTGACCTATGAACCAGAAGGTCACAGTTCAATTCCTGGTCAGGGCACATGCCTGGATTATGGGCTCAATCCCAGTGTGGGGCATGCAGGAGGCAGTTGATCAATGCTTCGCTCTCATCATTGATGTTTCTCTCTCTCCCTCTTCTTTCCTGTCTGAAATTAAGAATATATATTTTTTTAAATAAAAAGAAGAAATTGAGGATCATATGGCAAATTAATATTTATTGGCTCTGGATTGATGGATTCATAGGTGTTTTTATATTTCCTATCCCTTGCTGTTTATTTGTAGTACTTCATTGTGGGAAAAGGGAATACAGGAGCAAATCAAATTAAGAACTACAGATAGGAGATGGCACCAGTTGGCAGTGATAGACAACAAGACATGAAGCCAGAGATCACAGCAGATTTGCTGGGGCAAAACCAAAATATAACTCCAGTCTCCTCACTCCTTACCCCAGGTCAGCGCTGTCCTCTAGCATGTAAGTCGTCACAAGCTTTACGTTGGCAATGTTTATGTTGGAAACAGATTTGGCTTCTGCCTTTAAGTCTTGTGCCTGGCCATTACTCTATGTTGATATTTTAAAACATAGGGTTTGAGGTGGTTGAAAGAATAACAATGCTTCTTTTCTGCCTTTCAGACTTTCCCAGAAAAAAGAGATGAGACCACACCAAGCCTCCCCGTGAGATAGTATTTTCTACGCGGCACCAGGATAACATCAAAGCTCTCCAGTGAGGGTCTGGCAATCTCCCTCTTTGGTCCTCAAAATAACAGTGAAAGTCAAGTTCAACACTATTAATGGGTAATCTGTACTCACTTTCTCTGCCCTTATGAAAACAGGCTGAGTTTTATTTGGGAAAGCCAGTGATGGTGTGTTTGATTTTAAGCATACCAAGTGTTTGAAAACTCTCTCAGATAATGAAACCTCAAACAGTGTGGGAGATGTATCAGCAAAGTCCAAGAGTACTCATCTCACCCTGAGTAAATAAAATAGAGAACAAAATGCCCTTTGTAGTGCACTGCGTACCCTGTATGTGTGCAGTGTCTGTGCCACTGCCCTCACTTTAATGCTCAGATGATCCCAAGGTGTTTAATCCATGTCACTTCAGCACATCACACTTGGTTGCAGAATTTAAAGAAGACAAAGAATACTGTGAAATGTGACAGACACCTCTGGACCTCCGCTTATTGTATAAAGATAGATGGGAAAAGCCTCCTAGATTTAACTCTTATGTATCTTGAAACTAAAGCAATGAGATAACAGTATGTCTCATGTTAAAGATGGACATTTCCATCAGAGAGAAGTTGAGCAGCCCCAAAATCTTTAGTTCCAAGGTTCAGCATGATCCTGAGAGCCTCTTAATATTTGCTGCCCCCTGTAGTTGGCTCTTGTAAAAATTTTATTTAAAAAAAAAAATCAAGAGAGCTATTTAAAACTTCAGTTGCTCTTCTAAATCCTAAGCACTTGTGGAATTTTATTCCCTATCTCTTTTCAGTCCAGATCCACAAATCAGAGTAATGACATGGGGCAAGTCAGGGGAAGACTGCTATGAGCAGTCACGATTTCATTTAAGAGAATAAACTGGGGGACATGATTGCCTTTAAAACATGTAGATTGTATTATATGGAGAAAGCTGCTCAAATAAATCCAATTTTCTTTCAAAAGGCAAAGGAAGCATCTGTTTATTAAACTACTTTCTCAATTTCCCATTGCCTTCAGAATCGGTTGTGGGACATGATTGCCTTTGTCTCTAAGCACAATAGCTTCTAATAACATTATGCTTAAAATAATATGGTAGAAAAGTATACGCTCGTGGTTTGTTCATTTGCTGAAACTAATAAAGATGGCAGAAATTTTACCCAAGCTTAAAATAGCACATGGAACACTAGAAATTTAACACTGGCCCAGTGATGAATGAAATTTCATTATAAAGAATCACAATCTAATATCTAACTTAGCAAAAAATGTAGAACTAGTTATCACCATGCACAAATGCTAGGGAAAAAGTTAATAAAACTGTTTATTATACAGTAGATTAATGAAGAGGCATAGGTAATCCTAAAATAATGTCATCCCATAGTCTGTGTGACTTGAATAATTTTAGATTTAATTTCATGATTCAATTGGCCTGTGTATATGTAACTCCCAGAAAGATTATGGAAAGTTACTATTAATTTGTACAATGTTAAAGCTTCCCTCGGTACACAAAACACCTCCTTTAGTTCTTTAGAATCTTTATTATAGATTCAGATTATTTTCACCAGAAATGGATCAGGAAATTAATACAGTTGACCCTTGAACAATGAGGGGATTGGGAGTGCTGACTCCTTTCCCATGTAGTTCAAAATCCATATATTGACTCCCCCAAAACTTAATTACTAATAGCCTACTGTTGACCAGATGACTTACCAACAATATAAACAGTCAATTAATACTTACTTTGTATGGAATATGCATTATATACTATATTTTACAGTAAAGTGAACTAGAGAAAAGAAAATGTTATTAAGAAAACCATAAAGAAGAGAAAATACATTTATAGCACTGAAAATATTGATTTTTTTAAAAATCCACATGTAAGTGGACTTGTGCAGTTCTAAGTCATGTTATTCAAGGGTCAACTATAATTTCAATCAAATTGGTAAAAACAAAGGGACAGCTATGGTTGTTTTGAGATCAAAACATGTTAGCTCCGCCCTTGCTGGTTTGGCTTAGTGGATAGAGCATTGGCCTGCGGACTGAAGGGTCCTGGGTTCGATTCCAGTCAAGGGCACATGCCGGGTTGCGGGCTCGATCCCCAGTAGGGGGCGTGCAGGAGGCAGCCAATCAATGATTCTCTTTCATCATTGATGTTTCTATCTCTCTCTCCCTCTCCCTTCCTCTCTGAAATCAATGAAAATATATTAAAAAAAAAACATGTTAGCTCCAATTTTATGTAGTTAACTATAGAGAAATGCCACTTAAAAAAATAAAGGAAAGGTTTTAAATAGAAGAAATTATTATATACATAAAATCCTGTTACGTGTATGATGATAAATCATATCTGCTGATAGTCATTTTTATTGTGAAACTTAATTTTGTTATGAAACTCTGACAATATAATCGCATTATTTCACTTGGTTGAGGTAGAAACAAAGATCAAAATCCACCAATCAAGAACTGTTTGTTAAATGTTCTTGGACTCCCTGCTGTGGAGAACATAAAGTAAGCATTTGACCTGGACACTCTTCTCAGGGTGCATGAAGACTGACTAACAGGTAAATGAGTGAAAAGACAATACGTATTTGAGATATTTACAAAAGAGAGGTACCTTTTTCTTAGAATGTTCGTGAACATATAGTCTGAGCTTGGCTGGAATTTAAATGGGAGGAAAACATACAGACTGAAGGGATTGAAAAGGACTTCTGGGGTTTGAAATATGAAGTAAAACTCTTAGATGAGCTGTCACATACCAATGTTGTCTGTTCTAAAAGTAGACACAGAAGACATACAAACAGATTTGTACCTGACACTGAAGATTTCTGATATTCCCAAAGGGGACCTTGATAAAGAGCTACACTGTTCTAGTAAAGCAACACAGATAGACACCTTTTGGTGAGGCACACCTCAAGGTGGACCCCAAACTCAGCATCTAGCTGTACAATGCTTCCATAGGTCCCTTATGAAAGGGCCTGGCCAAGAAGGAAGAAGTCTGCTATGGGAGCCTGGCAGACATTTTGGCACCTTCAGAGGGTGGACATGCACACTACTGGAGAGAATGCTGAGCTAGATGACAAAATATTTGTTTCTATCCCTGTCACTTGCTTACTGTGTAAAGTTCAAGCTGGGCCCCAAACTTCTCTAGTCCTCAAATTTTTTACTTATCATGTAGGGATTAGTAACACCTCTTCTGTCTATATCATGCAACCATTGTCAAAAGCAAATGAGATAATGTAGGCAAAACACTGTATAAATTGTAAAATGCTATATAAATTAAGCACTGATTGTGTTCAAGCTTGTGATCAACATCTGTGACACTGTGTCTCTAATGAGTTGGCCGAAACATGTCTGTCAAAAGCCCTCTCCCACTCTTCTCCATTAACCCACATCCATTTTTAACTTCCCTGCACTAAACCCACTCTTTTCAGGAAGCTCTCTAACCTTATCCATTGTCACACTTACTTCCCATGCCTTCTACTCTTATGCATGATCTCTACCACATTATCCTTTTAACACATGTTCTCTCCTACATAGGGATGTGTGCCTTTCAGTTGCATTACAAACTCCTGAAGGAAAGGGAGCTTGTTTTTACTTTTAAAATGACACCAGAACCCTCCTGTACTTGGAAGCAAAGAGTTAGGAATAGAGGGAAGTTGAAAGACACTGAAGGTTCAGAGAGAGTGACAGAGGAAATCCTAAGTGAAGACTGACCCCATCACAGGTATCCTGGCAGTTCTAGCTCTTTTATTGACAATAATTTGAATTATTTTTTTAAATAATTATTAAATTAATTATTTTAAATGAAGATGGCAATTTAGATCTCCATTATGCATGGCATGGGCTGAGTTGAATAACTGGGAAACAATTGAATTAATAAATGTTACATTACACTGTACACATATAGAATGGTATTCCCCCCCCCCCCCAAAAAAAAAAGAATGAGGTTGGGTAAGCTTACATTTTCTGCACCAAATAAACTAACTGAATTTCTAATCCATATGACTTGGGTAAGGATAAAATCTTGGTGGATTTTTTTTTTCAATTCTCAGAAACAGCCTGCTTACCTTTTCCCCCACTGATGACATATATTATTCGATTGTTGATAATCCTGGCATAATGATGCAGGATGCAGAACATCCCGCATATTAGCTAGACAAGCTATCTGTGAAGGGCCACTGTAAGTGGAGAAATAATGTGCCACATTTTACTATTTAACAAGATACATTCATTTTATATATAAGAAGACTACCTTTTCATGTTTCAATCGCTCATTGAAAAAAGCAAAATATAATTCAGAAGAAAAATTGGCAATAATGCAATACAAACAGGGTGCATAATTTCACTTCATAGAAATTCATTGTTTTGGATTATCTGCATCAGTGATCCACCCATCAAATGTCTCACTCCATCAACTCCTGTATCGAAACATTTTTTTCCCTCTTTCTCTTTAAAGCTGCTGCCTTCTAGTACAGAGCTAATGGAGATGTAGGAAAGATGAAAAGGTTACTAGCATATATCTGCTGAGTGGGGGTTTATAAAATCATCTAGCACAGTGGTCGGCAAACTCATTAGTCAACAGAGGGGCAAACCGCGGCTCAGGAGCCGCAGTTTGCCGACCACTGATCTAGCATATACTTAAAAGATGTCAAATCCAGGAGCACCACAATTATCACTCTGAACCTGGGTCCGTCTTTTAACTTTAACACTTTAAAACTAAAGGTAGCAGGCCCTCTTGAACGAAGGAAAGTTGAACATAGACTGACTCTGGGTTTCTGTAATTTTGAAATGGACAGTGCTCTCACACTTGAACTCAAGCAGTCACGCAATTCACGACAATGGGATTGAGTTTCCGCAGTTTGGCTGCTGTTGTTTAAATGGAGATCAGCACATCCCCCACCTCTGACTGTGGAGAGACAGGAACAGCAGCTGACACTGGGATGGTGGCATGAAGGTCTCAATGCAGAAATTCGCTGGGAAAGTGCTTTCTTTGCAAAACAGATTGTTTCCATTTCTGCTCTCCCCATCCTGCAAGTGGTGGCTGTTTCATGGCCAGAAGCAGTTGTGGGGAGGTTGTTGAGGGTGGTTTAAAGGAAACAGCCTGTGTTTAGACTAGAGTAGAGGCTTGGAACCCACAAAAGTGAGCATTTCTCCTTTCACTAGCATTTGCGATGTGTCACCATGGGGGTTGAGAAATCTCGCCCAGATGCTAGTGTGTGCATGTTTTAGGTGTCCTTGTGGGTGAGGACTTGGCAGGAAGCATGGTGCCTTAGACAGTCAAATGGGAGAAGTTCATCCCGTTAAAGTCTAGACATTTAAAGAGCAATAAGTGTTTGTTAAAAGTTTTTAAAATAGGAGCAAACAGAGGATTTGGAAACATGAATCTTCCTGAAAAAACAAATCCAAGTTATTCCAAGTGCACTTGGACAGGCCTTTCTTTTTGGGTGTATTTTTGTTATTTTTTGAAATATTTTACCAAGATCTTTGGGGAATGTAGGCATGTATAAAAACATTACTAACCATGGTGGTGTACTATTCTACTCACCAATTGTTGGTCATCTCTAACACAGAGAGTGGACTTATGTGACAGTACTAGTCAAGTCATTTGTTCAGAATGTCATTTGAATAAAATAATTAGGTTCAAAGGAATTATTATGGAGGGGTCCATCTTTAGTAGCTAATAAAGACATATCACTTTTAATGCACCAAGAATGTATTCTTAAAGGTAGCAACAGGTTATCATTAAAATGTGCACAAGAGCCTGGCTGGTGTGGATCAGTTGGGTGAGCATTGTCCCACGCACCAGGAGGTCACCAGTTTGATTCCCAGTCAGGGCACATGACCGCATTGCGGGCTCCATCCCCAGAAGGGGGCATGTAGGAAGCAGCCCATGATGTTTCTCCCTCATGGATGTTTCTCTCTCTCTCTCTCTACGTCTCCCTTCCTCTCTCTGAAATCAATTTTAAAAAGTGTGCACAAAAATAGACATGTGGACTTTTAAAGAATATGGCAGCAAAAAAAATTTTTTTTTAGGATTTTGCTTAGGATTTGTAAGATTCCTAATTGCTCAACCGAAAACAGTGTACTAATTTTAAAAGCACATGTAATAATTTTAAAAGTAATAAAAACAAACACAAACTTCATGTTGTAAACTGAGGGGTTCACACTATTTATTTTGAGTGATGCTATTATTAATTTTAAAATAATGAGCCTTTATTTCAGACTACTGTTTGACCCTGAAATGGGATGTTGAATTGATTTCCAATTGTGATTATACTGATGTACTACAATTGGTTGGGATGGCCATGATGTTGTGGTGACAATAGCATAATATGAGTGCTACAAGGCCTTTCTGTGGAGTTTTCAACATGCAGAGAAAAGACAGTCATGTTTGTAAGTACTAAACCAAATTAGCACTGAATACTAATTAAATATGGGGGAACACAGTCCCAAAGAACCCATCACTGAATAGGGTTGCAGTTATAAAACAAATGTTTGGTTTAGCATAAGATTTCAGCAAAGCTGTTTAGAGACCATATTGATTTAACTTCTATTTCTGCCTATGAAAGCTGAAACTGGCAGCTTAATATAGTTCATTTCAACTCTGATTTTTATATTTTCTGAAATGAAAAAATGTCCTGCTGACATAAGTACAGGTAAGTGACAATTAATAGTGTTGACATCAGCAGGTGTTACAGATGGAAAAAGGGTATACAGAAAAAGGAGGAAAAGGACAACACCAGGAGGCATGCTAGTGGGGAATCAGAACAGATACTGGAAGGGGCAAAAAACGAGAGGAACAAGAGTGTTTTAGCGGTCTTGATGGCTTTCTTGAAAGTCAATAGCTTTGCACATGTCCCAGTGAGAAAGCCATGTACACCGTGACACAAAGCCAACATTTGTATTTTCTGAATCCATCTGATTGTCTCCGGTGGATAAAAACTTGAGCTTAGACACCTAAACTGGCTGGGAAAAGTTTCAGAAAAGAGAGAAACAAACGAGTAGCTCAGAAAAGAGAGAAATAAGTTGATAGCAAAGATCCCTTTCCCCAGTGATGACAGTGGAAAGGGCACTACTCATAAATATTAATAATCATGGTAAGAACAGTGATCATTTGTAGAGCACTGTTAATTTTGCACATTTGTTCTACATCTTTTGCTTCTCAACAGCAGCATGAGGCAAGTAGGGCAACAATTCTTCTCTTCACTTGACAGATGAAAAACAAATAGAAAATGCTTCATGAAATTGGAGTAAAGTGTCCAAGCTCCCAGGAGTAAAAATTATAGCGGCAGAGTTGCGGCTAGAACTTAGGTGTCCTGATTCCCAGCACTCAGCTCTTTCCCTTACTTCTCTGACCACTCCTGAGCAACAGGCCACACTAATATAATTTAACTCAGAAAATAAATTACTTAAAACTGCTTTGGCCAAAACCAACATCTCCCAGTAATTCACCAAAATGACTAGCACAAAGGGAAAGAGGAGAGGCACCGGTTATACGTTCTCTAGGCCTTTTAGAAAACATGGAGCTGTTCCTTTGGTCACATACATGTGAATCTACAAAAAAGGTGATATTGTAGACACCAAGGAAATGGGCACTGTTCAAAAAGGAATGCCCCACAAATGTGCCCATAGCAAAACTTTTAAGAGTCTACGATGTCACCCAGCATGTGGTGGGCATTGTTGTGAATAAGCAAGTTAAGGGCAATAGTCTTGCCAAGAGAATTAATGTACATATTGAGCATATTAAGCACTCTTAGAGCTGGGATGGCTTCCTGAAACATGTGAAGGAAAATGATCAGAAAAAAGGAAGCCAAAGACAAAGGTGTCTGGGTTCAACGATACATCAGCCTGCTCTGCCCCAAGAAGCACTCTTTGTGAGAACCAATGGAAAGGAGCCTGAACTGCTAGAAGCCATTCCCTATGAATTCATGGCATGATAAGTGTAAAAACAAAAGAGTGGTGTCTTTTCCCCAAAAAAATATTTAAAGAAAAAACAAAATACCCATTTTGTAACTGGATCATATTATTCACTAGAGGCCCAGTGCACAAAATTCATGCACTTGGGGAGGGGGGTCCCTCAGCCTGGCCTGTGCACTCTCACAGTCCGAGAGCCCTTGGGGGGTGTCCGCCTAAGCTGGCACTCAGACATCCCTCTTGCAGTCCGGAGCTCTCGCAGTCCAGGACTCCTCACTTCTTACAGCCTGCCTGCCACAGAGCGGGGAGAGACTCCCGCCACCACAGCTGCGCTCACCAGCCATAAGCCTGGCTTCTGGCTGAGCAGCGTTCCCCCTATGGGAGCGCACTGACCATTAGGGGGCAGCTTCTGCGTTGAGCGTCTGCCCCCTGGTGGTTAGTGTGTGTTATAGCAACTGGTCATTCTGCCATTCGATCAATTTGCATATTAGCCTTTTATTTTATAGGATTGTTTCAGGTCAGCACATTCTCATTCTAGATCTCCTTGGTCTCCTTGGTCTGACTTTATCATTCCCTTTTGTTCTCTATTAAAAATAGTCATACTGCGCCCTAACTGGTTTGGCTAAGTGGATAAATCATCTGCCTGTGGACTAAAGAAGGCTTCTGGGTTTGATTCCTGTCAAGGGCATGTACCTTGGTTGCGGGCTCCATCCCCAATAGAGGGCGTGCAGGAAGCAGCTATCAATGTTTCTCTCTCATCAATGTTTCTCTCTATCCCTCTCCCTTCCTCTCTGTAAAAATCAATAAAATATATTTTAAAAAATAGTCAAACTGCTGATTTTCATAGGTGTAAAAGATAAGAAAATCCTTCCCTGAAATTAGAGACAATGACAGGCACAAATATTCTGAGTAAGTCTATAAAATTTGGAGAATCTCAGTTTTCTTATCTGTAAAAAGAGGAATTCAGATTTATTTTAAAAATATTTTTTTACTGATTTCAGAGAGGAAGGGAGAGGGAACGAGAGATAGAAACAACAATGGCGAGACAGAATCATTGATAGGCTGCCTCCTACACACTCCCTACTAGAGATTGAGCCTGCAACCTGGGCATGTGCCCTGACCGGGAATTAAACCATGACCTCCTAGTTCATAGGTGGATGCTCAACCACTGAGCCATGCTGGCTGGGTGAGGGATTCAGATTTAATGTTTCTTTATACTTACTTTCCATTCAGTTGTTAATTAATTAATATATTATTATTCCTATCTATGATATATTTATTCATGTTACATATTAATTTTAATATAATTTAACCTTCCACTTGAGTTTCTGGGCTTATGTTTGTAGTATTGCCATGTGCTAGACTCCCTTGCTTTTCAAAGTGTGGGTGGTGGACCAGCAACTTCACTGTAATTTGGTGACTGTTACTAATTCAGAGTCTCACGCTCTAACCCATATCTATTAAACATAACATGCCTTTTTAACAAGATGCTTGATGATCTGTATGTACTTTAATGTTTGAGAAATGTTGCCATAGATCACAAACTTTTAGGAAAAAGGAGAAATAAGACTTTGTGAATCTGTCTATATGACACCTAGCATGTGGTGATTTAGAGACTCATTTGAAGTCAAGTAATAGTAACGAAGAGGTTAGATTTTTTATTTTTAAAGATTAATTACTGAAGACTTCACACGTGTTAAGGTAGTAACGAAAAATGTATGAATCAAGACTGATGATCAGTCCTTATCTTGTCCTTATATTCCTTAATAAGGAGAAGTCAAATAATGACTGGTGTCACCAAGTTCAGGATCTAGACCCATTGCAGAATTTGCCTAAGTTAGTAAGTGGTTTAGGAGCCTATCTGACTCTAAAACCTAGTCATATTCTATTAGTCTGGGCAAGTGACTTGTAGAGAAAGGTAACTTCAGAAAAATAAACAAGGAAAGGTCCATGATTTCTAGAAAAAGCATGGAGCCAACATTTAGTTATTCATCATCTTATTAGTCTTCCTTTCAAGTATTATCTGTCATTTAATGAATATTTTTCCAAGTTACACATCTTCCCAAAGAGGGTATTATATTTCAACTATATGAATCACTTTTCAAAGTTTTCAAATCAGTAGGTTTGAAAAAATTCCCAACAACAGAAAGGATGAATGTTGGAGTGTAAGTAATAGCTCTAACATTAAGTATCCCCAAACATTGCAGAATATGTTGTAAACCTTTCAAAAATAAAAACAAATAAAAAAGTATTTCAAGCTACATGTTAATGAATTATAGTAAGGATTTTCTTTGAATCTTAGCTTTCTTATCAGTAAAACTAGCTGAAACTTTTATGATTTTCTACCTTAAAATTTTTTTGTGTGAAACTTGGTTATTTTTCAAATACTGCTCCTTAAAGCAATATGCCACAAGTGAATTGGGTAAAGTTCATGGTAATAATAGTTGACCTAAATCTTGTTTTATGTTTCAATTATTTATGTATTTCTAGTTCTCCTATTTACAAAAAAATAAAATGATTCAAAGAAGTTTATTGCAGTACAATTTTAAAGCAACAAGCCTAAACTTGCTTATATGTGTATTATTGATTTTCCTCCAACTTTTTTGTTTTGAAAAAAATGTCAAGGCTATACAAAAGTTGCAAGAATACAACAATGGACACTCATATTCCCTTTACCAATTGTGAGTATTGCCACATTGGCTTTATTGCTCCTTTCTGTCTTTGTGGATCATTTGTAAATTAGTTGTAGTCATCATGGTACTTCACCCTTAAGTAATTCAGTATGTCTCTCCTAAGAACTAGGACATTCTTTCTATAACCAAAATAAAGTTATACAACTCAGGAAATTTAACATTGATATCACAGTATTGTGTAATACATACCCACATTTAAGTTTCCAATTTTATAGCTGCGTATTTTTCAATATAGGATCCAATGAAAGGTCACACATTACATTTAGTTGCAATTTTATTTGCAAAAAAAGACAAATAATCATGTGTTACTGTGATCTTTTGACATGTTTCTGAAAGAACAAATGTACTTATAGTGAAACTTCCATACTGATTGTACACTTACATTGCGTATTTTCATAAAATTGAGGTAAAAATCAACTCAACTAAAAAATTTTTCCTGGTAGATAAATATACACCACATTTCCCCACTGAAATGAACATGTATGGACATTTTTGATGTGCATACATACTAAAACTGGCTAAGGACACAAACTTGAAACTTGACAAGATTGTAAGACAATAAGGCCAGAATTAGAAGAAAAACTCTTCATGATTTAAATGGCATGAGAGATTAGAATTATGAGTAGGGAAAAATGAAATTGAACATTGTCTGTAAGGTCATCCTTTATCAGTCATTTCATCCATATGGGTGGCCAAAAGTGAAGATGAAGTTAAAGGACTTAATGTTACATGCAAATCAATCCAATGTTTATGATTAATGCAAACCAAGCAGTTCCAAAGTAAAGGTTTCTGTGGTGATTTAAACTTGGCCGTGGTTTGCATCTCTGTACCTGTTTTCATAGATGTGCATGAACTTGACCTTTTCCTCAGCCTTCCTCCCCGGGCACTCTCAGGTTGCCCTTAAAAATGTTATTTTTTTCTGTGTATATTATGGTGCTCCAGACATGCTGAATTTCCTTTGGATGTGTAAAAAGGATGGGGGACTAGAGCACACTTTGGAGAATAAAGAATAAGCTCCCTTTTTCCTTCCTGGCTGGCCCAGGATAATCTGTCTTGACACAGGATATTGCCCATACCCTGCAGGTGGACTGCCCAATAAACTTATTCACAATGACCCTGAAGAAACAGATGAAGTCTGTATTGGTAATTTGTACCACATATTACCCAATGCAAAAATAATTATTAATCTAGCTGGGCTTCATTCGAAATGCCAAAGTTTAAGTTTTCCAAGATCAGTTCTAAGCATGCATAGTTTAGGTTTATTTGTGTAGATAAATCTGTAGGTCTGAAGTTCAGAGAGACACATGGCAAACTTGTTTTAAATGCAACAAATGCAACATGAATATCACACATTCCATATTTTTAAGGACCCACATCCTAGGTTTGGTAATTTCCCTGACCAGATAGATGATGGCTTTTCAACCTTTAATATGCTGTTGAACTAACATCTTTTATTTTCTCCTTACAATTCTGGCTTCTAGAAGTTTAAAAGTTGGAATGGTAAAAGAATCAGCACTCTTTCTTTTGGCCCTTAGAGCAAAGTAACTCTATCTTGTCACACAATTCTCTTGTAATTCATTTGAATGAACTAAGAACAGAACCCACTGAAGACAGATAATGGCTCTGTCATTTTCCAGCAGTATAACGTTAGGGAAGATACTGTGTCTTGATTTATCTCAGTTTTCTCATCTGTAAAATGAGAATAAATTATCTACTATACACCATGATCAAAAAGTAAATGAGCACAGCTCGTGTGGCTCAGTGGCTGAGCATGGACCCATGAACTAAGAGGTCACTAGTTCAATTCCTGGTCAGGGCACATGCCGGGTTGCAGGCTTGATCCCCAATAGGGGGTGTATAGGAGGCAGCAGATCAATGATTCTCTCTTGTTGTTTCTATCCCTCTCTCACTCTTCCTTCCTCTCTCTCTAAATCAATAAAAAATTTTTTTAATAAATGAGATAACACTATGCTATGACACACTCACTGAAAATCACTGACCAAAAAATGATAGAAATTATTACTTATCATTATTACATGGTTTTCCTCACCACTGGATTACATTATAAGAAACATATAAAAGTTAGTCAAGACACCATTACTATTCTGACTGAATAATAGGAAAAATCCTTTTTTAAAAAATAAAATGGGATATGTAGGTACTAAAGGGGTTAGTATATTATCTCCTCAAGAAACAACTATAAAACTGGATGGAAATGTAAAAATTAACCAACTGGGAATCAATTATTCATGTAAAGTGCTGAACTTCAGGTAAGAACAATGGGAATCTGCCTGGGGTTAATGCCTGAGGTTCTTACCATTCTACCTGTTTCCCCCTATACCCTCACAGCTTGGTTAGAATGATGTCTCCACTAAAGCATAGCTGTCTGTTAAGATCAGGAGGAGAAGAGGGGGTTGGAGAAAAAGAGGAGAAGGAGAAGAAAAAGAGGTGAAGGGAACAAGAGAAGAGAATTTTGACACTTAACCTTGAACCATACACAAAAAACAACAACTGAAGAGATCATAGATCTAAATGCAAGAGCTAAAATTACAATACTTCTAGGAGGAAATATAACAGAAAAGTCTCTGTGACCACAGATCAGGTTAAAACATCTTATATATGACACCAAAAGCATAATCCATAAAAGAAAAAAAAAATCAGTAAGTTGAACTTGATCAAAATGTAAACATTTTCTCTCCAAAGTGCCATTAAGAAAATGAAAAAAAGGACCACAGACTGGGAGAATAAGAGAAAGTATTTGCAAATTATATTTCTGATAAAGAACTCATAATAAAGAAAAGACAACTCAATTAAAAGCTGAGCAGAAGACCAGTAGACATTTCACAAAGAAGATATATGAATGCCTAATTTAAAGAAAGATGTTTAGTTGTCATTAGTCATTAGAGACATGGAAATTAAAACTACAAGATACTATGATAGCCCCGTTAGAATGGCTGTAATAAACAAGAAAGACAATAGCAAGTGTTAATGAGTATGTGGAGAAAGTGGAACTCTCTACATTACTAGTGGGGATGAAAATGGTACAGCAACTTTGTAAAGCATTTTGGTGATTCTGTAAAAAGTTAAATAGAGGTTTATCAGATGACAGTAATGTCATTCCTAGGTGTCTACTTTAGAGAAATGAAAGCATCTGCCCATACAAATATGCGTGTGCAAATGTTCATAGAAGCATTATTCTTAGTAGACCAAACCGGGGACAATCCAAATGTCCATCAACTAGTGAACAGAGAAACAATATTGGTTGTATTCATAGAATTCAATCCTTTTCATCAATAAAAAGGAACCAATTCTTGATAAACCCTACAACGTGGATGAACTTCAGGAACATTACTCAAAATGAAAGAAGCCAGGCACTGACGCAAAGGACCAAATATCTTATGATTCAGTTTATGTGAACTCTCCCTGAAAGGGCAAATCGAGACAGAAAGCAGCTCAGTGGTCGTCTGGGATCAGAATGGAAATGGGAATTAACTGAAAACAGGAACATTTGGAGTGATGGAAATATTCGAAAACTTGATTGTAGTGATGGATACAAAACTATAACTTTATGAAAAAATACTGAATTGTAAACTTTCTGTGGATGAATTATGTGGTATGTAATTTATACCCCAAATAGGCTATTAAAAATGAAAAAAAAATCCATTAAAATCAAGAAAATGAATTACTTCAGGAAATGTACAATTTCTTAATAAATATATTCATTGTTTAGTTAAGTTAAATAGAATGAGAATTAAATGTGGGACCAGATTTAAATCTTAGCTCAATACATTTCTATAGAAATCTGATCTAGTTACTGTGGTTAAAGCTCAATTTTCTACTTTGTAAAATCGGAGATGTTGATGCCTATATTCCCACTTGAAATCACTGTTGCATAGCTCAAATGAGATATGAAAGTGCCTTGTAAACCGTAAAATTCTGCAAAAATGTTCATTATAATGATGATATGTCACCTGTTAAATAACCATTTTTAATCATCTGTTTTGTTCTTTAGCTTAAAGCCTTTGAGGTCTTAAGCCCTGCCATTTTGAGAAGCTCAAGAATATCACCTTTGTAATGTACTTTCCCCTCCTTCTGAATAAATATTACAGAATTTGCTTTAAAAAATACCAACAGCCTTGGCTGGTATGGCTCAGTTGGTTGGAATGTCCTCCATGCTCTGAAGGGTCGAAGGTTTGATTATGGTCAGGGCACACACCCAGGTTGCAGGTTTGATCCCCAGTGGGGACACATACAGAGGCAACGGATAGATGTTTCTCTTTCACATCTATGTTTTTTTCTCTCTCTCTCTCCCTTCTTCTCTCTCTAAAATCAATAATGCATATTATTGGGTGAGGATTAAAATAAAAAATACACAAAACTTTATGAATATGAATTGATCATTCTGCAGCACATGTAGCATACACTTTATCAGGTAAATGGTTGCAAGTAATTGGTAAAGGGATAAAAAGAAAAATACCATGTATATTCCATAGATATTTGTAAGATAAAATATGAGTGTTTCTTGCCTTTGGAGTTACTGCTATTCTTAGAATCTACCCTTGTAAGACATATTGCTGAAGGCATCCCTCTGGTCGATGTTCACAAATACATCAAAGGTAAAAAAAAAAAAAAAAAATTAAAAAGTATGTTGCATCATCAGTCTGTTTTTATCAAGCCTTGAAAATCAAGCAAAGTATATTATTTACACATGAGAGGTTCTATTCTGAGTCTGCATACATCTGGCATAGCTCATATTTTTTCTTAATTTAAAATAAGTATTATAATGAGAGCCTTCCATTTAATTGCTCTATATTGGAAAGCTTCTGCCCCAAATTTAGGAATATGTTTAGCAAGAATGAGATTCTCCTTAAAGTGTACTCTCCCTGCCCCATCCCCATCCTATCCCTTTCAATTCCCTGTTTTCTGAAAGAAGAATGACTAGGAACAGGGAAGAAATAATGTTCTGCAGCCAAAAGTATGCTTATTGGTACCGATGAAGAGGGGAGGCCAAAGTCACTGAGGCATTGTGGGTATGACCAGCTTTGGAGTTAGAGAGAATTGGTTTAAATCCTGGCCATTCTAAGTATTACCTGTTCATGTATTCATTCATTTGGCAGACATTTATTAAGTATCTACCTCATGTCAGCATTGAGCTAACTCCTGTCAATGCAATGATAACTAAAAGAAAAAAGAGGAGGATCCAAGATGGCGGCGTAGGTAAACACCTAAACTGCTGCCTCGCACAACAACTTCAAAACTACAACTAAAAGACAAAACGTCTATCACCCAGAACCACAGGAAAGCTGACTGAGTGGAAGTTCTACAACTAGAAGGAAAGAGCAAACAGCATTGAGACATGCACAAGCGCTGAAAAGCTGAGGTACGGAGGCGTGCGAATCGGGCTGGCGGCGGGTGACTGGGAGCACTGCTTTTTTTAACCTGAAGGGAGACAAGCTCCCGATTACTCCGAACTCCAGTTTCTGGGGAGACGCAGGGAACCCAATCTCCTACGGAGAGAAGCTGGACTGTCTGCCATCAGGTCGGAAGGTGAGGGAGGCTTGCTTGCAGGGCTGCACGCAGGAATAATTGTTTACTGTGCTGGGGTACGGGACGTGGGTGGAGACGCAGAGCTGGCTAACTGGCAGCCATCGCTGTTTGCCACGCCCTAGCCTAGTGACTCCCTGAGACCCCACCCCGCACAATCTACAAACTCACCCAAACTCTAAGCATCAGCTTTAGCATATGAATGGCCTACTCTATCGTAGCTTAACCTAGCAAACTTGCAGCCCAGGTCAGACAGCTCCAAAGCCTCCAAACCCCAAGCAAAGAGGAGAAAACTGTAGTTCTCGCTGTAGCTCCTGCTGGGTGGCCTCAGACAGTAGCTGACCTGCACCCCATTGGAGATCCAGAAGCCAGTGTACCTAGTGGTCAGTGTGAGACACCAGATTTCAACTCCTCACATCCATAAGTGACACATTCAAGAGGCAGACTCAGTGAGCACCAAAGCCCCACTGAAACAAGTCCTGCACCATAAGCGTGTCTCCAGTGCAGCAGTTCTTCCATTATAGACACAGCGGGTCCTCACAGCCAGTTGGCCTGGAGGTCAGTTCCTCTCAGTGTACCAACAGCAATCAAGGCTTAACTACACCAAGACTTTGCACTCAGCCCACAAAGGGGTGTACCAAGAGCGTCCACCTCAGGTGATTGGGGAGGCTGAGCTACTGGCCCCTATAGGTCACCTACCACACAAATCCACTCCATCAACACAGGGAAGCAGCAAAATGCGGAGACAAAGAAACATGTCACGAATGAAAGAAATGGAGGAAAGCAAACTACTGGACAACATAGAGTTCAGAACCACATTTATAAGGTTACTCAAGAATCTTCTAAAAACTGCCGAGAAACTTGATGAGACCTCCGAGGAGCTTAGTGAGACCTTCAAGGACCTTAATGAGAATGCCAAAAAAATGGAAAAGGACCAGTCAGAAATTAAGCATACACTGTCTAAAATAAAGAATATACAGAAACTCAACTGTAGATCAACGTACCCCAAGAATCAAACCAAAGATCTGAAATATGAGAAAACAAAAAACACCCAACCAGAAAAACAAAAAGAAAAAAGAATCCAAAAATATGAAGATAGTGTAAGGAGCCTCTGGGACAACTTTAAGCGTACCAACATCCGAATTTTTGGGGTGCCAGAAGAAGACAGAGAGCAAAATATTGAAAACCTATTAGAAGAAATAATGACAGAAAACTTTCCCTACCTGGTGAAAGAAATAGACTTACAAGTTCAGGAAGGGCACAGAACCCCATACAAGAGGAATCCAAAGAGGACCACACCAAGACACATCATAATTAAAATGCCAAGGGTAAAAGACAAAAAGAAAATCTTGAAAGCAGCAAGAGAAAAATGGTTAGTTACCTACAAGGAAGTACCCATACAACTGTCAGCTGATTTCTCAACAGAAACTATGCAGGCCAGAAGGGAGTGGCAAGAAATATTCAAAGTGATGAACAGCAAGAACCTACAACCAAGATTACCCAGCAAAGCTATCATTCAGAGTTGAAGGTCAGATAAAGAGCTTCGCAGACAAGAAAAAGTTAAAGGAGTTCATCACCACCAAACCAGGATTACATGAAATGCTGAAGGGTATTCTTTAAGAAGAGGAAGAAGAAGAAAAAGGTAAAGATAAAAATTATGAACAAAATGACATCAAATACATACCTACCAACAAGTGAATCTAAAAATCAAGTGAATAAAAAATCTGAAGAATAGAATGGACTGGTGAATATAATAGAATCAGGGACATAGAAAGGGAGTGGACTGACAATTCTCAGGGGGAAGGGGGTGTAAGGGGTGCGGGAAGAGATTGGACAAAAATCTTACACCTATGGATGAAGACAGTGGCGGGGGTAAGGGCATGTGGTGGGGTGGGGAATCAGGCGGAGGGGAGCTATGGGAGAAAAAAAAGAGGAACACCTGTAATAATCTGAACAATAAAGATTTATTTAAAAAAAAAAAGAAAAAAGAAATGTTGCTTTTCTCGGGTAGAGGTCAGTTTACTTAGGGATTAACATGTTAATTGTATAATCAGACTAATGAATACGGACTACAACAAACAGGAAGTGCTCTGCACAAAAGGAACACGATGCATGCAGTGACATCCATCCAGAGGGGATCATTTTTTAGTCCCTCTCTCCTCCATAGGATAAATCTATTTTCAAAATTATTAATGATAAATAATTTTGGCGATTCTGTAAAAAGTTAAATATAGATTTATCAGATGGCAGGAATGTCATTCCTAGGTATCTATTTAGAACTTGAAGATAGTACCCAAATGAAAGAAAATACTTTGTGTGAACAAAAATTTGTTCTTTCTAAACAAAAATATTACTTTGCCATTTGTGCTGTTTTGCCATTTTAACTTTTGAACAGAAATAAAAACATTAAATGCCCTTACAGGATTCTATAACACAAGTAATTCCATTTTTTTTGTCTACTTATAATTACTGTGCTATCATTGCTTATTTAGAATGTACTGTGTAAACTCAGAAAGATGTAATACAATAGGAGCTAACCGACCCTGTCCCTGAAGTAAGTCATAATGACAGTGAACCATTATGAACTTTTCCAACAAATGTCCAGGGCGAGGGCCAACAATGTAATGGGGAGTTCTCCAAATTAGCTCCCATAGAGGAGACAATACTGATTGAATACATTACAAAATTAGTAATGTTTTAGAAATACTAATTTGAAATGTATATACATATTAAAGGTCCATAATCACCTCATCAGTCGTTGAGAAGTTAGACCAACAAAAGATTTATTCAGGAAAGACTTTGTTAGAATTGCTGGCACAGGTACTAATAAAAAGCAGAGCAGCATTTTGTGTGTTTTATTACTGTTTTTAAATTCTCTATGGACAATGTGCCTCTTTATTTCTTGCACCCTGGCAGACTACTTTTACCATCCTGTCCTTGGTAAACAATGAGAGCATATAAATAACAAGAGAATCTGAATCACAACGCATGTGCCAGACCCCCGTCTGAGAAAACGTGTTCATGGAGGTGCAAATCATTCATCGAGGTCAGTGGTAGCAAAGCTAGGGAGAAAGTTGTATGAAAGCATTTGGAGAAGTATGTGCATGAGACTATGCAGAGCTTCATACGGCATATTCAGGATTGTGATTTGTATCCTAAAAACATATTCAGGATTTTGGTCTTCATCTTTTGAAAGGTTTTTTGGTGGGGAGAAGATAGGGGTAGTGAGGAGGTATCATAATCAGATCAATATTTAGAAAAATTTACTCAGCCACAGAGAAAGAGATTGGATGGCAACTAGGGTCAATGAGGGTCAAAGATGCTACAACACTAGTGTCAATAAAAGATAGGCCCCCTGGTGACAACTGAGTTAAAATGAGGTAGTTCATGACAAGAGGCATTTATAGGAAGTAAGATAAGTAGGGATTAGTGAAGCATTGGATGGGTAATATTAGTGTATTAGTCAGGGTTCTCCAGAGAAACAGAAGAGGAGAGAGAGAGAGAGAGAGAGAGAGAGAGAGAGAGAGAGAGAGAGAGGAAGAGATTGCTTTATTCTAAGGAATAGTTCACACGATTATGGAGATCGACATGTCCCATGATCTGCGAAGCCGATGGTGTAGATCCTGAGTTCCAGTCCAAAGACTGGCAGGTTTGAGACCCAGGAAGAACCACTGTTTCAGTCTGAGTCCAAAGGCAGGGGAAAAACTGACATCTCCGCTCCATGCCCTCAGGCAGGAGGGAACTCCCTCTTTCTCACTGAGGGTCAGCCTTTTGGTTCTATTCATGCCTTCAGCTGATTGGATGGGGCCCACCCTAATTAGGGAGTCCAGTCTGCTCTACTGACTCTACTGATAAATGTGAATCTGAATCGCATCCAAAAATACCCTCAAAGATATGCCCTGAATAAAATGTGACCAAATATATGAGCACCCTGTGGCCCAGATCAAATTGACCCTTAAAATGAACTATCACACTGAACACAGGGGTGAGGGAGAGGGAGGTGTTCAGAAAGTTCCCTATCTTTCCAGTCTAGACGGTTTGATAGCTGGTTGTTGCCCTCACTAAGTTAAGAAACACTAGAAAGCACCAGGATTTAGGTCTGGGTCAGAATTTTTTTTTTTTTTTAAATTTTATTGATTTGTTACAGAGAGGAAGGAAGAGGGATACAGAGTTAGAAACATCGATGAGAGAGAAACATCGATCAGCTGCCTCCTGCACACCTCCTACTGGGGATGTGCCCACAACCAAGATACATGCCCTTGACCAGAATCGAACCCGGGACCCTTCAGTCCGCAGTCCGACGCTCTATCCACTGAGCCAAACCGGTCAGGGCCAGAAATTTAATTCTGTACTTACTGACTTAGACACAACTTAGCAACATCTAAGTAGGTATCTCAATGGATATACGGTCTGGGACCCAAAAGTTTGGTTTAGTAAGAATAATATGGAAGTCAATAGCATGTAGATGTTAATAAAAGCCATAAGCAAAGATAGAAAGCAAAGAAGAGTTAATAAGGATAAAGAAAGAAAAAAGAAGGTCTAAAATCAATCCGTGGGGGGTTATAACATTTAATGACTAGATCCAGAGGATAATCCTGAAAAGAAAGCCTGAGAATCACAGTCAAAAAGTAATGGTCGCACCATGGGGAGTATTGTGTAAAAAGCCTAAGGTAGGGTGAAGGGGGAGGGAGGGGGGCTGCTAAGGCAAGGTGTTCTGCTCACAGAATACGGAGAATGGGGAAGAACAAACGAGCAAAGATGAACTGGAGACAGTGTGTAGAAAGCTTTTAGAAGAATTTGACCATGGAAAAGAGCAGAGAAATAGGGTTGTAGATTATAAAATTCTCAGTGATATAGTTGTGAAATTACCCTTTTTTACTAAACCTAGTGAAATCAACCAACTAATATAATTACAGAGTAGCAAGATAGCTCACAGAATGCTCAAGGAAAACCATTCATAAGTCATGGCTTTACTGGTTTCTTTTATTATTGGAAATCATGGGCTATAAAATGCAATATATTATACATAATGAATTATATATATATACACACACACACACATATATATATACACACACACACATATATATATATATACACACACACACATATATATATATATATATATATACACATATACACCAGTGCATGTACCATATGATTCAGCCTTTCTCATAAAATCTCCCGTGGTATCCAATATCCAAGGCAAACTACACATAAACCACAGGATTCAGGCAGACCCTGCATATAATTGTATTCTCTTTATGAGGCCTCATGGGATAAATGCCTCCCATTTCCCACAAAAGAAGAGAATTGCTTTATAGGCAATGGGAATCGCATTACGGATTGTATTTTTCACATCACTTTGGGGCAAGAAAGCTCAGGGCTAAACTGTGGTCCATTTGCAACAACCGGAAACAGAAACCTCAAAGCATGATTTTGTCTACATGTCTCACCCCCCCTTTTTTTTTCTTACCTTTCATTTCTCATCAGTCCAGTTTTTCTCGTGTTCCATAGATTTTTACAATATGTCTCCAATTTCTAACTATAACAGGGTACAAATAATGAACAAATAATCCTAGCAGTTGGTAGAATTCAGAAGGATACAACTAGAAGTGTGTTGATTTACTTTATTCTACAACACAGAGTTGGTGTCATTCCACGCCCCTAGATGAAACATTTGGCAAAATGGCATGATACAGATCTCAAGGTTTATTGCTAGAGGTCAACTAGTGAAAAGGCAGAAAGGGATTTACAGTTTTACTTTAAAGGCTGATTTTGTGTGTGTGCACTCTCCCACCACATCACGTGCATAATTGTTAAACAAGCTTCTCCCTTTTCAGGTTGAGAGGTGTATTTTTAATGAGCAGAAAACATTAAAGGGAATTCGAGGCCTCTCAGAATCAACAGCGTCACAACAAGCTTTCAATTAGGGGACATCTGTTGGGAATACAGGGGAATCTCTACGCAAAGTCAGTTGCTAATCACATTCACTTGCCCTGGCAGCCAGACAGCCCTCTGTGCTGGGAAAGGTTGCTTATTCCCTCCATGCTCAATCACATTGCATTAAGTGGCCACCTGGGTAATGTGTTAGTGCGCACCTGCTGACCTACTCCGCCTAACAAAACGCACTGAAATGAAACTCCCAAAATAGACAGAAAGCAGATCCGCCCTGGCCCAGAAAGGAAGACAGAACAGCCAAGAAGAAGGAAAGACCCGAGCCTGGAAGTACATAATGAATTGTCAGGAATTCAGCATTAACTTGGGGACCTGCCGTTAACATGTTCCCCTGTTCTTTCATAGTGGGTTTAAGGCATTCTTATTCCTGAAAAAATTATTCAGCCTTTTCACTCTCAGTACAATAGTATTGAATCTGAATCAGACCAAATAACAGCCAGATCTGTAAGAGGGTCAGATCAAGCAATATATGTATAGAAACAATTTTGGGGGGATGATTGCATTTTGACCACTTTGGAAATGGATTGTGTATCATGATTGTGTATCTTTCTTTTCTGAATGCATAAAAGGTACTTTTCTTAAAACATACAATTTTTTAAAGATTGCTTATTGATTTTTAGAGAGAGGAAGGGGAAGGGAGAGAGAAAAACATCAATGTGAGAGCAAAACATAGTTCTGCTGGCTCCTGCATGCCCCCTACTGGGGACCGAGCCCACAACCCAGGCAGGTGCCCTGACCTGAAAATGAACTGGCAACCTTTTTGTGTGTGGTCAACACCCAACCAACTGAGCCACGCTGGCCAGGGCCATACAATTTTTCTTCATTGTATTTCAATTGTTGGGATGGAATATTGTATATTTTATGTTCTAAAGTTGTAAGCGAAAGCTAGTTTATAACACAATACAGGTTTACCCCACCATCAGAAAGTAGAGTGATACTATGAAAGCTTTTGTGAGGCAAAATACCATAAAGCAAGGAAGCAATTAGCCATTAGTTTATGTAAAAAAACTTTTGAGCATTTCCAGATTCCAAAAATAACCTAAAACATACAGAATACACTTAATTATGTCCAATTTTATACTAAGCATAACATCCTTAAGTGCTCTCTGAGTTTTTCTAACACCTTTGGATATGTCTCGCTAACAGATGCACAAAATAAATTGAGATCAGGCTTAGATGCTCACAGATACACTTAAAGCTACACTTTGTCGCTGAGATGCTGAGTGTACATTCACGGGAAGGAGCTTGGTGGGGCCACTCTTGCTGCTCAGGGTGCGTGATGCCTCCATAAAGGCTGACTCTACAAAGATTTGCTGCAAAACAAATGCTGATTTTTTTTTCCTTTTTTAATAAAAGAGAAAATCCTTTCTGGATTTCATTCCATCAGTGAAAATCGGTACTACCGTATGTCTTTTATAAAAGGGAAGTGGCATATTTTGCTTAGCATAATAATCTCCAGCTCCACCCACGCTGTCGCAAAGTGTAGGAGTTCCTTCTTTTTTACAGCTGAGAGTATTCCATTGTGTAAATATGCTGAGAACAAATAGGACCAGAGGCATGGGTACATGGCACAGACTGACAGTTGATCTCAGAGGGGATGGGTGGGGGTGGGGGGACTTGGAAGAGATTATTCAAAGAACATATAAGAATACAGATATGCATAGCCCATGGACACAGACAATAATGTTGTAATGGCCAATGGCCAGGAGGAATGTCAAAGTGGGGGAGAAATGTGGGACATCTGTAATCGTGTCAACAATTTTTAAAAAATTAATAATAAAACAATATTTTTTTAAAAGGAAAAGTGGCACAATGCCAACTTTCAAAAAGCAGGGGATACCTATACTGTAGATCAAATTTTCTCTACTTGACAGATTGCATTCCCACAGCCGCTTGCACTGTTATTTTTGGTCTAGTACAAGTTGTATTTAAAATTATTCTCTCTTTTTTAAAAGTCAGAATTGGTCTATTGACAAACCTCAGAACATCTTAAGAAGTTCAACCAAAAAATATAACACATCCTAAGGCACATGCAATTTATTTCTGATGATTTCTAAACACATAGCTGCATCCAGACCCTACTACTTTGTGAGCTTCTCTGTAATACTCTAAAGTCAAGAAGGAATGGGAAGATTTGACCCAGGGATTCTACTTCTAGAAATATATTCTAAGAATCCTGAAACACCAATTAGAACGAATGTATGTACCCCAATGTTCATAGCAGCACTGTTTAACAATAGCCAAGATCTAGAAACAGCCCAAGTGCCTGTCAGTAGATGGGTGGGTAAAAAAGCTGTGGTACATTTACACCATGGAAAACTATGCAGCAGTAAAAAAGGAGGGTCTCTTTTTTTACTCTTTGAGACAGCATGGAGGGACCTGGAGAGTATTATGGTAATTGAAATAAGGCGGTCAGAGAAAGACAAGTATCATTTCACATGATCTCATTAATATGTGGAATCGAATGTACAAAATAAACTGATAAACAAAATAAACCCAGAGACAAAGAAGCATGAAACACACTGGGGAACCTCAGTGGGAAGGAGCGGTGGGTGGGGGTGGGGAGTGGGAAGAGATTAACCACAGAATGCATACGCATATGTGCATAAGCCATGGACACAGACAATAGTGCAGTGAAGGCCTTGGGGGCACAGGTGCAGGGTGGAGGGAGTCAATGGGGAAAAAGGGGACATTTGTAATACTTTCAACAATGAAGATACATTTTTTAAAAAAGAAGGAATGAGAGCAGTTATCTAGGTGCTGCAGGTTAAGAAGAAATTTCAGCCAATGAAATAAGAACTTTCTAAATTCTGTTGGTAGAATTCTACCTAACTATTATTCATTTCTCCAGTTCACTCTGTCTACTTAGACATAATCACATATAACTGCAGTTGTAATACAAATAAATAAATATTAATCAATAAATAATAATATAAAACTAAACTGTGTTTTGCATGCTCACAACTGTAAAGCTACTTTGTGCCTACTCCTCTTTCGTGTGCGTGTGTGTGTGTGTGTGTGTGTGTGTGTGTGTATTTTCTCAAGGCAATAATTTCTCTTTAAAAAGCAATGGATTTGAAATGAAGAAAAAGACTGAAAATATCTAGTTTGGTCATATTTTTATAGATGAATCAAAATGATTAATAACCAAATCTAGCTCTTCTCCAAAGCACTTAGACACAATTGATGCATTGAAATAAGAAAGAATATGAAAAGGAACTACAACAGAGCATATAATTCCCAACAAGCTTCTCTGTTTTCTGATGAAGATAATCAGTAAGTAGATCACCAAGGCATCTATTAATCACTGTCAATTTTGAGCAAATAGAGGTTCTGATTGGCTGCTCACAAATGGCCAGCTGCTAAAGGAAACTAGAGAACCTATGGAAACAAAATCTTTCCTTCACTAAAATAACTACCAGTTAGAGGGACAAACATCTTTAAGTAAAAAGAGAAAGGAAATAAATCTTAAGAAACAAAATGTGTAGATTCATCAGACAAGATATTAGCTTGTGAGCACTAGTAACATTTATCGTAGCGTTCTAGAACAATGCAAAGAAAAACTGATGTAAGAAAATTAATATACATAATAAAGCATTGTCTCACATCACAGTACATAGCCTTCTCTGGTGCACAGTATCATGGACTATATTTACATATGTATATTTCTGCTTGCATGTGTGTATCATGTTGCTCTTAGCAGGAGGACTTTGAAAAGGTCAGTATCTATGTTGTAGGGTAAGACAGAGCTAATACTAGCAAAACTTGGATGGTTTCTTTAATGTTTCTATATTACTAGTTGACAATGTTTAAATTTTTCCAAATTTGTTATCTAGGTATTACATTTTAACTTTCATTTATCAAACAAGGCATCATAGCTAAACTTTGTACCCGAGAACTAGGAGCTTTCAATCTGAGAATAAAGGTTGGCTGCAGAAATATTTGATCTTGATAGTCAAGTGATTCCAGGAGCTCCCTTCGTCACTCCTTTCATTCTTCACCCTCCTTTAAAAAATGATGGTGTTTTCAGAGAATATACCAGACAGCTTTGCTAAAAGCACTTTTGGACGTCACTTCCCTGACCTCAGTTAATGGATATAAGGTGAAACAATCTAATTGTCTTTCCCAGGTGCTTGGGATTTGAGCACAGAAATTCTAGTCTGTCCTTGGACATGAACTTGGGAGATACTTGGGGCTGCAATGTGTATAGGAAAGGGAAGACTGCTGGGGAGGTGTAGAGAGACTGGGATGAGAAACCATGTAGTTCCAGAATGAGGAAAAAAGACTCTCACTTGGACCCAACGAACTTTCCAGGCCTTGCATGGCCCCTTGTATGGCCTCCCTGTACTTCTTATACTCTTCTGTCATGCGTTACTGTTGGAAATTTTCAATAAATTAATTTTCTGCTACTCCTCAAAGTAATTAAGTTTGTGTCATCTGCATCCCAATGATCTACCATAAGACACTTGAGATATCTGAAATTAAAACAAATTATTTGCTCACTCTTTCCTATCTATCTATTTATCTATCTAATCATCTATCATCTATGTATCTATCTATCTACCTATCTATCTATTTCATATTGGTAATAGCCATATCCCCGTGGATACAATTTACTTGCCTAGACTTTGTTTAGTTTATGCTTATTGTAACTGTGAGGTTGTCACTCGCAGGTTGAATAATTAACAACAAAGCTTTTTTTAATTGGGAAAGAACAATCTAACCCTAGTCCCTGAAGTGTGTGTGTGGCGGGTGGGGGTGGGGGGTTGTGGTGTATGGTGGGTGGCAGCATGTTCACTGAGCAGACAATTAGGAGGAAGAATAAGGTGATCTTTCAGTAGGTACTCCAACTGGAAGTTATTCTTTTCTTCTCAAACCAGGAAGAAAAGAATCTCTGAAGCCATTCTTGGCACTTCGGGAAAGACTGATACAATTCCAAGCCGGAACAAATTTATTAAGTGTAAAACTATAATAGAAATATAGGTACTCGATTTTTTTCTAGGTAGTAATTCTCTCTGAGCCTGAACTTGCCCGCCCCCTCCACACACATACACACTATCTGATGACTGCTGTGCATATTCGCTCAGCATATGTACTTGAGGCGCTACTTTAAAATGCTGATTCCTGGTATCTTCCTATAGACTTATTGAATCTGTGTGTGTGGATGTGAGGTTCATGAATCTGTATTTTAAAAACGTGATCCCTTGACATTTTGATGTAGAAATCCATCCTGGCCTTGGGGAACCACTGTTTTATGCAACTGATGTGTGAGCTTTGGTAGAACTAGAGTCCAAAGTGTATAATGTACAAAAGCGAGATGTGGATCTACAGCTGGACAAAGAAGAAGATGGAGCACAATCAGAGCAATTCGAGGGGAAGCTGGCCAAGAACCAAGACAAACACAAACCCAGCCGCTCTTCACTGTGGAGTAATCACTGCTATACCACCGAGAAGGGATTGGTAGTTCACAGGAGATTTGTACTCTCAGATAATTCATAGGTAGTATACTATTTTAAATCTTTATGTTAGTATTTACTTAAAACCATGTATTTGTGCATTACATTTTTCTCAACTCTTTTGTTTTCTCTATAAAACCCAGTGTTAATATATGCATATGTTTTTGCTATTGTTATAAAATCTCCTGAAATGGGTGAACCTAACTGATAGTTTTTTATCAACATCAAAACTTTCAGAAGAGCTAGATCAATGAAGCTCATTCCTTACACACTGGTCTCTAAGGGGGGAATGTTCCTTTTCTATGCTTTACCGTACACACACAGAGAAACACACACACAGACTCACACACACACACACACAGGCAAACACACACCCCCACACAGATACACACAGCCCTTTGCTAGAACCACTTACTTTCTATGAATAGAATAGAAAGATTGCCAGGAAAGTTCTTACTTGGTAACAAGAATCAAAATAACATTCAGTGTCCCAGATAGCTCTCAGTTATTATCTTTGCCATCAACTTCATGAAATGGATTCGGAAGCCTAATAGGTAGGTATGAGAGTTGGATTGAGAATGATCACTTGTGCCCAGCTCTTTAACTCCTAGATACTTTTTTAATTTAGAAATTGCATATAGCCATTTAAAATAATAACATGGCTTAGCAATCTTAAGTCTCTTTGAAACAATAACAAAACATAGGCAAGTTCTCCAAATGTTGTCAGTCTCCTTGATACCTACTGAGGAGTAAAGAAAGCCAAGACATGTGGCCCTGCATGCCAGAGGGATGTAACAGCCCTCTAATGGAGGCCTTGTGTCCTTTAAGACAATGCAGTGGTGCAGATGTGATTTTTAATCCTGCATTTTTGAGCAAGGCATTGCAAAATTTGGAAGCTGCAGCCTATATCTGAATCCTCCAATTGTTTTAATTAAAAAAATCCTTTAAACTGCATTATACCATATGCATAGTTAAAAGACTGAGCTGCTTATAAGTCATTATCATTTATAAAGAGAAGAGAGTCGTTTTCTAAATTTGGCACAGTAGAATATTCTAATTTTATTATTATGTCTACTATTTGTCTTAATAAGGCACAGTCCCAGGGGCCAAAGCTACTATTAAATCCAGCACCTCTCTCATCACTCTTATGATTCAGTGCCTTCTCAGAAAGGGAGTTCCTTTAAGTAAGTCTATAGTATTGAAAAGGATTAACATTGGCAAAGTACCAAGCAAACACTTTTAATTATTTCACTAATGCAAAAAATGTTCCTAATCCCCTCCCCCCCAACAAGCAATGTTTCAATCCTGTATTCACTGGACTTCTATTAGTTGTTCAGCTCTCTGCCTGGTACAAGGGAAGTAGAAAAAAAAATGAAACACAAACAAACAAACAAAAACAAATCTAGTCCTTAATGGGATAGAAAGAGGAACCATTTATTAGGTACTTCCTATGGGTCGAGTTCACTGCTCAGTGCTTTCAGCATATTGTGTCATTTTGTGGAATTTAGAGTTTATTTGGAGGGCAAATGCATCCTTGTAAAAATCAGGAATCATAAATAGTACTGAAACTTTACAGACCTTGTCAGCCCCTTTCTCTTGCTTTAGTTTCTCACCACCTCAACTCCCTAGACCAGTGGTCAGCAAACCACGGCTCACGAGCCACATGCGGCTTGCGAGCTGCGGTTTGCCGCTCTGTTAACTAATGAGTTTGCCAACCACTGGGCTAGACTAAATGTTACCGTGTAGTTGGAAGCTGTGAGGATTAGGCAATTGTGGCATATTGTGTGCAAAGAGGTAAAGGGTAGTATATGACAGTGGTCGGCAAACTCATTAGTCAACAGAACAGCAAACCTGCGGCTCACGAGCCGCATGTGGCTCGCGAGCTGCGGTTTGCCGACCACTGCCCTAGACAATTGGGTCTCTTGAGGACTCTCCTTCATTTGCAAACTCCCCAACTTCTCTCTTGTAATTGCTGAACTGATTTTGCTTAGGGAAAGACACACTAACTGACTCCTTGCTCCATTTCACCGTTTCATCCCCACCCCACACTCAGTAGGGCATAGCATGAGTCAGCCACCCCAGATATGAAATAGGACAGAACATGTATTTCTTGATACGTTTTTCTGATTTCTTTTTTTTAAATATGACAGTACTTAGCATTAATGAAATTTCAAAAAGCTGGATAACCTGTTTAAATCTTTGAAGCTATTCTTTATGACATGTATGCTATTTGCTTATGTTGGTGACAATGGAGGACATGAACACTGTGACTTGCAGGTTGCAACTGTTATATTCCCTAAATACTTTAAGACATCCTGAGAGCTCAGGCAATAAAAACAAAGCAACTCTTCCTGCTCAGTCTTCTTATGACCATTTAAACATTAGACTCTCCCAGGTTTTGGTCCTTGTCTAATTCTCTTCTTATACTACTTCACCTTTGAGTAATCTCATCTATTCCCTGGTTCCTATTAATTCCATGTGATGATGCAAAGTCTTCAACTCCAGCCTGAGGCTTTTTCTTGACACTCACACCCACACATACAATTATGTATTGGCCATCTCTCTACATAAAAGGGTAGTGTAGGATGGAAATGAAGAGATTAGGGAAAGCACATTCTACTTGCCTTAATCTCCCAGGTTAAAAAACATGCCAATATTAGAATGGTGAAAAAGTCTAGAGTACATACATTCACCTACATCATTTCTGAAGCATAAGACACAGCTGTATTTGTTCTGATAGAATAAAAAAAGAAAAAAGAAGCAAAACACTGATTACTACAACATTTAGTTATCTGTGCTCTTTGTGAAAGAGAGAAACGTGGATGTGAGAGAGAAACATCGCTGGGTTGCCTCCTCCATGTGCCCCAACTGGGGATCAAACCTACAACCTAGGTATGTGCTCACAATCTTTTGGTGAACGGGACGATGCTTCAACTAACTGAGCTACCCAGCAAGGGCCAAGATATTTTGTACCTATATCAATATCCGCAAAGATCACAAACTCAACATAATATATGTACTGTGTCTAAGACAGTAGTAGCTTGGATGTCATCCTCTCCTTTCCCTTCTCTTTACCTCATATGTTTAGGTACCAAGTTTTATTCCTCCCACCTCTGAGGATCTCTCATATTTCTTTCTTGCCTGCCCCCCTCCAACCCCCCCGGCCCATCACTATTGAAGAACTACTGCCTTACTTCAAGTCCTGGTCAATGTATTAACTATTTTATTGCAATACCTTTCTAACTGATCTGCTTACAAATTCATCCCTATTGGTCCTAATTCAGTTTAGTATATTTCAATGACTCTCTCCTTTTCAAGCTAAAACCTGAACTACTAAGAATGACATAAAATGGACTGCAGGACTGGCCCTGCGATAAATTGTGAGCTCTGTTTCTGCCATGCCTCCCCTCACACAAATTCAAGTCATTCCCACACTTCTTGCGGGCCCATTAACATGACATGCTCTTGTTCATCAAACTGCTTTCGCTCAGATGGCATCATCTGACTGGATTGTATTCCCTTGTCCCTGCACCAAGTCAGCTTTTACATGTCCTTCAAAACTCCTTTCAAATGTTCCTTCCTTCCTCTGGGAAGCCCTCCTTGACCAACACAATCTCAATGGGTTTTCCCTCCCACAACTTGTTAGAGTAGCATGCTGACCTCAATAAAAATAATAGTGCTCATAGTAACAATAGTAAAAGTTAATAGTTATTGAGTGAAGGCTAGGTTCCAGCCACCATGATAGCATGTTTATAAATTTTGCCTTGTAGTTTCTAATACTTTATAGAGAATGTCTGTCAACTTGATCATTTCTCCCATGAGACTCTGAGCTCTAAAAAGGAAGGTTCTGTGCCTTACTGAATTTTTATTTATCCTCAGAGCCTAAGTCAGTGTCTTACTTACTAAATGATTGAACGTTCTGAAAGGCTGTGATTATGTTCTTCACGGAAAATTTCCAGATTCTTTCTACTGGAAAGAATCACTCGGAGACTGAATTCCACTTTGGCAGGGTTTGCATCCTATCCTTGCTGACATTAAATATTTTCAGGTATATAACTGGGCTTCCCATCCTGCAAGCTGTGTGCAGTTAGTGAGTGACCCCTTCTTTATCATCCTTGCTGACACTATCTCTCAGCAGCTTCGGAATTCAAGTTTTAATGTCATTCAAATCTTCTCTTTCTGGTATCTAAAAATTTAAGTATTAACACTATCTAAAGTAAGAAACACCATTTGGGCCCACAAAAGAATGACAAATTGGTTTAGATTTCTTTCCTTTAGGACATGGAATTTTAGTGCTCAAAGAGAGCAATGCAATCATGTCATCCAATCTCTATCCTCTCTCCTTCCCTTATTCACTCACTCTCTCAGTCCTTCCCTCTCTCCCTCCCTCTTACCTTCTCTTCTTCTCTCCTTTCTTCCATCCCTCTTCCCCTGACCTCTTTCTTTTTTAATGGAGGAGGAGACTGAGATCCAGAGAAGTAAGAATGATTTGTTCAAGGTTACAGAACAAGTTAGTAGCTACACTTAGACCACCTCTTAAGAATAAAGAAACAAGACGAAATTGCAATTTAACAACTTGAAGCAAGATTCCTACCATACTCTCCCCTCTTTTAAGATATACTTTGATATTGGCTAGTCTTTTTCATGAAAGGGCTCTAGAGTACCATCCAAATGATCTTTTATTCCTTTGTTATATCAAGTTAAAGCTTTTATTCTGAATGATTTCAGGATGGGCTGCAGCATACATAAATATATTCATTTTTCTCACTGATACCAAAAAGATGCCTCTCAAGTTCACAGGGAAAGAATGAGTTGAATCAGTTTTCTGAAGCATGTGACTGATTTCCAGTGAGCTAATGGATACCTGATGTAGTTATTCTAACCTAATATATTTTTTAATGCATCTAACTGCATGCATATTTGGCTCAGAGCCATCACCTGATGTGCTACTTCTCTGTCTTTCAGCCAAGTCTATTTTTGTGCTTGATACACTGACATCAGAAAATTCCAGGGGGTTATAGGGAGATAGGAACTTCATACTTGGTAGAATTTTGACCATCTGTAAAGGGGGAAAAAATGTGATGCAAGCTTGGGTCTTAAATGCCCCTACCATTAATGGTCAAAAACTTTAAATACTTTTAAAATAGTAAATTACAAACCTAGGATTCCTTGTGATAAGTTTTCTACATCATTGTTAAATAGGTGGACATGGTTGGGTCTTTGCACTTCAAGAGGAGAATGTTACTTTAGCAGGTGAAGCAGAATTGAAAAGCTGGGAAAAGAGGTGAAAGATTTGGGCCTAAAGCTTCAGATGAAAAGCTTATGAAAGGTCAATGATTTTACATCTTGTCTCCTTTGGCCCCCATCACCATCTAGCCTCCTCCTCTGACCCCCAGATGTGTGAATGGCTGATGCCGAACTAATGAGAAAGGAAGAGAGAATTGATTACAAATAAAATGTGTTTTTTATTGAGAAGATAGAATATACTAGTAGAAAAACAACTGAAAGACAGAAAGGGTTGTGGTGCTAGGCGATTCACATAAAAATAACATATAATAAAGAGAAGGCTCAATCCTCTAAGTTGAGTTTCAACTTGAACTACCCAAATCAGGTCCAAAAGATGCCAAGTTTAGCTGGTCCCTATCTCTGAATTAAAATATATGGGGAATTTAAAGTATTAGCAAATAATGGATATTGAAATTATTATTCATCTTCAAGCCATCAAAATTATACTGAGGTCGAGATGAAACCTAAAAAAGGAATACTTCTTTCACGTAACCAGCTCTATCTTTACTGGAAGCCCGGCGGTGGTGGGGGGAGCGGGGGAGAAGGCATTTGAAAGTCTACTGTTTGTTTCACTTGGGAAACCCTGGTACTGAGAAGTTACATGAGGCTTAATGCTGTATGAAATGAGAAGCTAGGAAATGATATTTTTCAAAAACCATTCCAAAGAACAGGATAATCAGTCTTACTCTGAGTAATTTATTCCTCTTCTCATAATTGTTCTTTCTCTTTCTTTCCAAAAGTAGGTAAACCATTTCCCTTTGGGGTTACATCACCAATTTGAATAATGATACACAGTCCCTGTGTCTGCAAATATTGCTGGAAGCCTCAATCCACAGAGTGAATCACAAACCTTTTTGTATCAAAGTTTTGATAGATCTTTGGTGGCCAGGCTCTTGGCTACAAGGCTTGACATTTCACTCCATCACCTCCCGGAGATGCGTTTGTTATTCCCTCTGCTTCTGACACATCATCAAGAATGACAGAAGGCTTCTTCAAACCAATTGATGGGAGGCTGAGAAGAAGAGAACTTCCATACAGGGTGGGGCAAGATTAGGTTTACAGTTGCGAGTAAGAGAAACACAGTTTATTCTTGTATTATTACTTATTAATTATTGTATAATGTTCCATAAGAACAACTGTACACCTACTTTTTTACCCCACCCTGTGTAATTTCCTAATTATTCAATTGTGTAAGACAAGTAATTTAGTGTTTGGTCTATGTTGCAATTATAAATGTCTTAGTTTTCATTAGTTCATCTCTGAAAGAGTCTTGCTGTGAGGAACTAGAAAGTTCCACTTAATGTTTACATGGAATAGGAACTATTACTAAGAGATAGTGTGGATGAAAGGGGCCTCACGCTAACTTGACAAGCTCAGGGAAGACTTGCATGGTAGTCTTGCAAACTCAGAGATTAAAGTAACCACAAAGGATGGTCTGAAATTAAACTTTAATTAAAAGCAGTTATGGTGGGTAGTTACATCCTAGGCTGGTTTCTTCACTGACAAGGTCAACCTTTATCTTAACTGAGCCTATCTGTCTTTTTGCATCTATGATAACATGCCCTTGAAGTATCTGGGTAACTTGTAACTTCCCTTTTGCCAGACCCCTTGGGGCACAACCTACTGTGCCTAGGCGCCAGGACAGAGACCACAAATTCCTTCATTGTTATCATGTTATTTGTTGACTGTTGGCTATCCTGCACCCACCTAAGTATGTGTCTATCATTTTACTTTTTAGCCAATCCCAGGGATTCCGCCGCCGCCCGCCCTTTGCTTTCTCCCACCTCTTTAATCTATCACCAATAGATTTCATGAAACCCACCTATGTCCCCTCCTCTGATTGCAATGTATAAAAATAGATGAAAAACTGCCATTCTCTAGAGCATTATCCCAATCCATTGAGATATTGCTTCCTGGCAATTATCGACAGTTTGGCTCAAATAAACTAAACAATTCTTTACAATTTTGAATGTTTTTACGTTAACAATAGAAATGGAGATATTAAGCTTAATTTCACATGCTTATAAAATATTCACAAGCATGTGATAACACTGCTTAATTGCAGGGGTCAGTTCTAACACACACTTATATGTTTCCTCATTAGACCTCAGTTACAATCAATTTATTGCTAGATATTCAAATGATAAGGTTAAACATATTAAACATGGGACAATTAAAAATGGTCTCTTGAAAAGAATGCCCTTTGGAATCCACATTAACCTAAGGGAATTAAAATTAATAATAATAATGGTACTGAGCAATTTGGATTTTACTTACTAATCCATTTTTATAAATTCATCTAGTGAGAGGGGCACTTTTATTTTGTTCATTTATTTTTGGTAACAGGTAAGAAGTAAAATAGTTGTATAGTTGTTGCATACATTACTACTTCCCAAAGGCATATATTCTTTCTAGTATTAGAGAATAGAACTAGTGGCATTTCTTCTTCATCATAATTTATTGGCTACTTGAGAAAAACGTCCATTAGCTCTATTATGTTGAATAACATCTTAAAACAATTTGAGACAACCACTGTAACATTATAATCACATTACAAAATCACACTAACCATGGAAGTATAGGATAAAATAGTCAAGAGCATGTATACAATTTACATTTAGTCATATATAGATGAGTGTTCAATTTCATGTAAGGTCACATCAGATTTCCTTTCCTATAAAGCCACATTTTCAGAAGCACAGTTTGAGTATAAAAATAAACTGAGAATAGGTTTTCAAGTTACCTATGCCCATTCATGATTGCCTTTGTTCTTCCAGAAAGAACACACCCAGGTGACTGGTATACACCAGTTCCAGCGTCGCACATTATGTCTTTCCATCTCTCCTCTCTGTGTAACTGAGGGTCTGGTGTTTGTAACAATACCAGTCCCTCAGAGGGGCCCAATTCCTTTTTAGCGCTAATGCTGAACATGTGCTGCTTGAAATTTCCCTCTCTAACCTTGACTTTTCTCCCTTGCTAATTATTCAAGACTCAAAGTAGCATAATATATAAAGAACTGAACTTTGGGACTCTCCTCCTCCTTTCCTCAAAAGATTATAATTAAATGACTGTGTTTTTGCTTTGCTTTTCTGTTTTGTTTTGTCTCATCCTAGCCATTGTTTTAGAATACATGGGAGAGAACTGAAGGGTCAAAATAATCTCATGGCTATAGTGGGTTAATCTATTCTCTGATTCAAATGGTAAGTACAAACTTAGATCTGCATTTTCCACTGAAAATTAGGTCAATTTTCACTCATTCATTTCCTGAGTTTCCATTATGTTTTTGATGCTATGTAGTATGTGGATGAGAGAGATATTAAAGATGCAAGATCTATGGATGTTGGTGATTAATTGGATTTTGGAGGATAGAGAGAGGATAAATACGTTAAAAACATAGCTAGGACAGCTGTGCTAGATGAAATATGGTGCCATTTACTAAGATACATAATACAGGAGGCACAATATATAATAACCACATAATGCATATAGTAATAATGCAGCCCAAATCTGCCCCAATATTAAAAAGTCTGTCCTGTTGGTTCATAAGTACCCTCAAACTTGACAATATATGTCTTGATTTATGGTTTGGGAATATATTTACTATACTATTTAGTATAGCACAGTAGTAGTTAGGTATATACTGTTTCATAATGGCAAGTCAGTAAAATGCTACTGTTTCATCTGAGAGCATTTTAGTGAAGGACAAAGATGAAGGCTATTAGCATGACTTTTCTCACAAAGGGTCCACTATGGATTAAAAAAAAAAATTACTATTTCTCTGAAGATTCTAATCTCTCCCCAAGACACTGACTTCTTTCAGGACAAATTTTCAACAAAGCAAATTTGAGCTAAGCTTGTCTAAGCTTTCAGTGAAGATATTAGCTTGGTTAGCATATTAATTAAGACAAGTTCTAATGTCCTCTTCCCTTCATTGCTGTATAATAATTATATGCTCAACATTTGTCCAGGGCAGTTTCATTACATAGAAGCTGTCCAACAGAGGCTGCTGGTACTCAGTTCTGCCATAAAAGTACTGTAGTATGTTAAAGATTCCTGGCCATCAGCTACTTTATTTATTTTTGAACTATATAATTGAATTTTGATTGCACATTATGTGATTAAGAATTTAGAATACTTCAAGGTCTTTTGGAATCTTTTAATGGGTATAATAATGTTGCTACTACACATGCTAATGATTTAAGCCTATCTTTTATTGCCACTGGAAGTCTTTCTCATCCCATTAGAATGGAGATACTTTCCCTTATTGCCTTAATTTTATTTATTATTATTATTATTATTTTTTGCTAATCTGTTTAAAAGAGGCCCAAAGAATATATGTTAATTTACATATTTTTCCTAAGGAAAACTTCAGTTTTTTTTAAGGACAAAATAATGATAAAAAAGAAGTGAAGAGTTTAGGAAGACTATCACTGGGACATTTATTTCAACAGCTTATGTAAGTTCTGTGTTCTGCATTGCTGGCAATGAAGAAAATACTCAGAAAAAATTTAAAGTTGTAAAAGTTACTCCTATAAGTCTATTTGCATTGAGATAGGAAATAAGTATATCAAGCAGATAGATAGGTAAGTGGACAAACAGACAGATGCATACTCTTAACTTCTATTTGAAAGATAAGAAGTCCTGTAACACTTAATGTGGCTCCATCAATTACTGTGACCAAGGAATATTTTCCCTCAATCATGAATAATGAAAATAATATTTATAGAATTGATTGAGATAATACATTATATTGTCTTAACTCTTCATCTATATAGTTATGTGTATTATATGTATATCACACACACACACACACACACACACACACACACACACACACACACCCCTACCTGTTTATTCCCAAATGTGTCTGCACTGCAAATCTTTCCAAATACAATTAAAGCCAATCTGAAAAAAAAAAATGTTTATTTCTTTTCTATTGTAAAGGATTGTGGAAGACAGCTAAAATGTTTCCATATTTCATTCTAAAATGCTTGACCATTTGAGCAGGTTAAATAGAAACTAAAGCAATTAAATGTGATCAATACTGATGGTAACACAGACACTGAGGGCCACTTAGTGGTATATTCAGCGACAGTCTTCCTAAACTCTTCATTTCTTCTGCTTTTATCATTGTTTTTTTCTTAGGAAAAACTGTGGCGTTTTCCTTAAGAAAAACAAATTTAAATTAACATATATATCTCTGGGCCTCTTTTAAACAGAGTAGCAAAAAAATGTAATTAGAATAGGCCAAAGTATTAGTGCTTTAAACTTAATCAAACCTGTAGTTCTGTATTTGACAAATTACACACAAAAAACCTGCATCCCAAAGAAGGATGTTGGATTCTTGTAAAGGCAAATGTGTAGAGACTATAAAATGCCCTGTATCCCAATCTCAGTCCATACAGGGCTGGAGCTCTGAACTCACCTTCAGGCTATATCCACTGTTCAGTCCCCGAGAGCTTGCTTTGCTTTTACTAGTTTCTTTCTCCCAAGGCTACATTTTACTCCTCACACATTCAGTCACTGACTAAGGCTCTTTGCAGATCTCTATGCCTAATTCTTCAGCATCTCACGCTGCATTAGGAACATCACCAACACTCAGGAAAGGAAGCCGAGGCAGTGGCTGACCCGCTGGCTGGAGACTCTCTCCATGTTCCCATTGCCAATAGTTCTCTAAAATAAAGTTGACCTCAGTACCCTTACGCCTTAGACAGATTCTGTTGTCTCTTCTCAAAACTACTGCTGCTAAGTATAACAATAATGATAATGAAGAGGATGCTGTTCACCAGACCAACGTTTAGTGACCCACATTACTGCCTAGATTCAAATTTCCTTGTGCCCAGTTTATCTGGTGCCTAGTTACATTGATTATAAGCCTCGGTTCCAAGGGAAGGGGCAGGAACTTTAAGGGCTGAGGGCAAGATTTACATCTCAAACCTCAAGAGTGACGAGGAGTGTGGAACTTCACCTGACCCTCCCACCAGGCCAGGCTGCTCAGGCCCTTCATGCTCTCTCTATTCATAAACACCTCTATCAAACTAAAATAAAATTTAAAGGTAAAATAAAATAAAATAAAAGGCTGATGACATCTCTCTCCCTAAACTTGTAAAAGCAACAAGAAAGCGCTTATTAAAAGTTTCAATCTACAACAAAAGGGGTACATGTGCAAATATAAACAAAATTATACATGTATATATACATTTTTTAGAAAAGGAGCTGTATTTGAGTCCTGGCTCTGCTAATTTGAGCTTCGAGGGCCTTGAGTAAATAGCTTCATCTCACTTATTTCAGTTTTCTTTTTTATGAAATGAGGAAAATAATTTCTAGAGTATTGTTGTGAAGACTGAGTATGAATTTGGAAGCATAAATACAAAGTGCGATAGTAGTGAACAGTAATAGCATTATATTTGGCCAAATAAAGCTAAAACTTTAAGAGAAAGTTAACTGTCAGTGAGTTAAGGTGATTAAAATAAATTGGACAAGAACCCCAGCAAATGTAGGACTTGCTTAAGGGGCTTTAATTAACTGGACAATATGAAACAGATAATAAAGGTGTTAATTTAACCTGCTGGCACTATTTTGATCAATTGCTGAAATTAGTATCTGGTGTCTACTTTCCCCATTGCCAGTAATATATTTTAACAATGTATTTTCTTCCACAATTGTCAGATTAAAGCTGGTCTGATATAGGTACAAGGCTGGCCCCTGCCCCTGCCTCCTCTTTCTAAGGCACGGAGTTACTGTTCACCTGGTTGGTGACACGGACATTAAAATTCAATTTGGCGCACAGAGAAGAGGACACTAGCCAGCCTCCGTCGGCAGCCTGGGCTTGCTGTCAGTGATGGGATCAGACACATCACTCAACGTGATGAGGCACAAATCCTCGGAGAGAAATTAAAATAACAGTGCTTTCAGATAAACTCTGAGGGAAGGCAAGAAAACTTCATCACCATTCTGAAAAGAACTACAATTTGATTAAACACAGCCCAACGTACAACAGTCAAAATTTTTTAAAAGGAAAAGAAAAATTGAAGCTCAATTGGCCTCAGCAACTCTCATTTCCTTCTTTCTTTTACGTTTTAGCTTTAGTGGGGTGTAATTGGCTAACAAAATTGTAAGCTATTTAAGGTGTACATCATGGTGACCTGAGACAAGAATACATTGTGAAAAGATTTCCCCCATCCAGTGAATTAACACATCCATAACCTCACATATTTTTTTCTTCCTTTTTTTTTGTTTTTGTTTTCGTTTTTGGTAAGAACATCTGAATTCCCTCCTCCCAGCAACCTCAACCATAAAGCATAGTGATATCAATCATAGTCACCTAAACATCAGATCCTCAGACCTCATTCATCTTTTAGCTGAAAGTTTGTACCTTTTTACCAACCTCTCCCTATTTTATCCACTTACCCCCAGCAACCCTTTTTCCTACTCTCTATTTCTGTGAGCTTGACATTTTTTGAAGTATATTTTTATTGATTTCAGAGAGGTAGGGAGAGGGAGAGAGAGATAGAATCATCAATGATAAGAGAGAATCACCGAGTGGCTGCCTCCTACACACCCCACCCTGGGGATCAAGCCCTCAACCGGGCAGGTGCCCTGATCAGGAATCGAACTGTGACCTCCTGGTCCATAGGTTGACGCTTAACCACTGAGCCACGCTGGCCAGGCTGAGATTGACATTTTTAAAGTGATTTCCTTCTTGTGATTGTGCTTGATCAGCCTGCATATTTGGATTCTGCCCTTCAGTTTAAATTCATAATATGCCCTGGCATAGAACAAAGTAATTCTTCACAAGGTCCAGATGAACTTTGCGAGTTCTGTGTTCTTTGCTCTGTTTTGTTTATGTTGAGTCGGTAGGTGGTACAATACCTCAGCTAATAATCAATTTTCAGTTTCCTTTTTGACATAGTCTATATTCTTTCCATGGATCTCGAGGAAAGTGCTTTGCCAAAATAACAATAGCTTACATTTATGAAACAATTGCAATGTGTCAGATGCTATTTTAATGTTTTTCTTCTATCAACTCATTTAATGCTTTCAACTATGAGTTGGTATTACTATTATTGTTGCTGAGCTCATTTTCAGTGTGTCGTCCAAGCTCATGCACTAGGAAGTTATGTCCGGATAGTTTACCTAGAGAGACCGGACTCTTTACTACCATGCTCATTCACCTTCAACAGTACTATTGGTTATTATTGGTGTTCACTGTGTGTGTGTGTGTGTGTGTGTGTGTGTGTGTGTGTTTAAGATAAATTGAATAATATAGCCCTTTCATGATTTTAACAGTGCAACATTTTTGGATTTAATTTATAGAACACCTCTGTGGTGACATAAAAACATGTTATAAAGTAGCTTAGTAGTAAGACCCATAATTTGTGCATCCTTCACAATTCCTGCTAGATTAGATGCTCCCTGCTCATGGGATGAGTGACTCAAGAAACAACAAAGGTGCCTGACTGTTATCCCAGTGGTTAGAGCATCCGCCTGCACACCAGAGGGTCACAGGTTTGATTTCTGGTCAAGGACATGTACCTGGGTTGCAGATTCCATCCCCAGCCTGTGTCAGGGTATGTGAGGGAGGCAACCAATTGCTATGTTTCTCTTACATCTCTCTCTCTCTCTCTTTCTCTCTCTCTCTCCCCCTCCCTTCCTCTCTCTCTAAAATTTAATGAAAAAAAAAAAATCCTGGGGTGAGGTTTAGCAACAACAACAAAAAGAAACAACAAAGGATGACTAAAGCCACAGTTCTGAATTTTGGGGGAACATAATAGATGACATGATGGAATTAATTCAGGGCACAGCAGATTCGGCTGGACAAAGGTTTCCAATTTGTGTGTTTGATTGTTTTTGAATTTGAGCACTATTTGTAAGAATGATTGTAAGAATAGTGTGTTAAGACTTGTTTCTACCATGGAGAGAAACTAATTGGTAGATAAAGCATAGTAAGAGTGGCAAAAATAATTTATGATATTAAATGTTGCATCATTATTTTCAAGACTACACTTCACCTAGAAACCACTTTCTGTTATTTACGTGAAGATATAATCACCACTACTCCTTGGTTCATAGCTTAATTTGCATGAGAGGCCTTAGTAGGAAAAACAGTAAAATGTAGCTGAATTAATCATAAATAGTAATCATTTCCACTTATATAACAGCTTTGCAAAGATCCCTAGAATCTTGCTAACTTTTAAAATCATGCACCAGATTTCAAATGCAAAAAATCCTGCTAATGTGATGTCCAGGTTACAAATTTAAACACATTGAGGTCAGCAAATGTGAGAGGTATGGTTCTCATTACAACATTATCTCACCCACATAAGCATGCTTTATTACTTTTTTTAAAAATTCACATTGAAGAGTTCAACTGCTACTGAAAATATTATGTCACCCTAAGTGTCTAGCATGAAAAATTGTAAACATTGTGGGATTGTTGTCTTTCATGTGTTGATATTTTGATCTATAGCATAAAATTGCTGCAAATTAAACTTTGATTTTTTTCTCAGATCATAAACTCAATGAAAATGCTGATCTAGAAAACAAATAAAAAATTTGATCTGCTCACCTTGCTTATTTCGGTTTGTTCATTCCCTGAGTTCAAGAATGAGTGGAGAAGGGAGAGCAGTGCTGAAACTAATACTTATTGATTTTCTACTGTGGTTGAGACACAGTGTTAGGTGTTTTGTCAATATTAACTTATCAAGATTTACAACAATTCTAAAAACTAGTTATTAGTATAACTATTTTACAAACGAGTAAATGGAGGCTCAGAGAGATTAAGTGACTTGGCCAAAGTGAAGCTACTAATGACATGCAAGTCTAAATTTGTTCGTTTCTAATGCTATTCCCACTTTTTTCACTAGATTGGGTTGGGGGTGGTGGGAAGAAACCTACTAAATATCTCTACAGAATGCCTACCACTTCCTCAAATCAGGGTCTTAATTTAGAGATTTTGCATGTTTAGGAGACAGGTTGTAGAATTAAAAAAAAAAAAAAACAAGGACAAAATTTTAAGCACAAAGTTAAGATTTCTCCAATATATTCCTCACAATTGACATCCAGCATTTTAAGTCAGAAGCATATGGAGAAGGGTATGTGAGGCCAGTTAAGGAGGAAGCTGTGGGGCAAGACCATCTGCTTTTATGCACCAATTCAGTCACCTTCTGGGGGAAAAGGGGCATGATACAGTATATCAAATGAGTTGTCGTACTGGGGGAGGCAGGTTTTCTTATATGATAGTTAGACACTCTGTAATGAAAATGTCATGATAGCATATGGCATGAATGCACACATACTGTACATATACTGTATAAAACTGTGTATAATAGATAAAGCATCCACATTTTTCTAAAACATAGAACTAGCCAGAATTTCTTTTGTAGGGCTAAAAAGACTCTAAAAGTTATTCCTTTGCCATCCCTAACCTTTTAGAGATGTGAAAACGTAGGACAGGGTGGTTAGTTTATTTGTTTAAGCTAGCAAGTGTCAGAGCCCACACTAAAACTGAAGATCACTTATGCAAATTTTACCTCCAGTTTCTGGTCACAGCAAATAGACTTTGGAAGCTAGCTTCAGAATTGCAGCTTGCTTTGCAATAGTTACCTCAGGAAAAAAATTTTAATGTTTTTTTGTTGTTAATCTTCACCCAAGGATTTTTTCCCATTGATTTTTTTTTTTTTTAGAGAAAATGGAAGGGAAGGGGAGAGACACGGAGAGAGAAGCATCCATGTGAGAGAGACACATTGATTGGTTGCTTCCCTCACATGCCCTGACCAGGTCTGGGGAATCGAACCTGCAGCGTTATGTGCCTCTGACGGGAACTGAACCTGCAACCCTTCAATCTTCAGGTCGAGGCTCTAACCACTGAGCACCCCCGGCTAGGGAAGAAAAGTTGAATCCTACTTGAGATAGCCTGAAAACACCCATTATTTAAAGGATACACTTTGGAGTGGTTGCATTAAGCAATTTATTTAGCACGAGAGAGGGGAGACAGAGTCAGAGACAGAAAGTAGACATTTACCTGAAACACTTTCTCCACTGTCCTGGCTTACCACATTTCCCTAATTTTCTTCTTATCATTTGGCCACTACCTCTACTAAATCCTCCTCTTTTCCCAACCCTATAGACAGAGTGTGTCAGAACTCAGTCTCCCATCTCTTTTCTTCTCTTTCCTCCCCAATATCGCCTGTAGGCTGTTAACTTCACATAACTTTAAGCACTGAACTTTCTACTAAAATCTAGATTCACGTGGCTAACAATGTTATGATAGTTCTATTTTGTTATGTAGTAGCTACCTCAGCTTTGCCACTTCCTTAACCACATCATTCCTCTTTCACCTCCCGTCTCCTATCTCTGTGTTCTTTGTTGCACTAAAGAGCTCCCCTATTCACCCAGTTCTCACTAGAAACCTTGAACACCTACCACTCTTTCTTTCCCATCCACATCCAGCCAATTAGGAAATCCTGTTGGGTCTACTTACACAGTACATCCAAGGTCCAACTCCTCAGCACTTTCAGCACAATATCCAAAGCCAAGCCACCCCCATATCTCTTCTGCCCGCAGCAAGGCTCTCCCAGATGGTCTTCCTACCACCTCTGTTGCCTATATTGTACGCTTTACACATCAGTGGAAATGCTTCCCACTACAAATCCTCTAATGGGTTTTTTACCACATTTGAAGTCAATTTCAAAGTTCTTACCATGATGTATGACATTACTTACTTACTTCATTCAGGTCTTTGACTAATGATGTCCGAAATGCTGTTCATGAAGAGGTAGATAGAAAGATAGATAGATAGATAGATAGATAGATAGATAGATAGATAGATAGATGATAGATATATTACTCTTCCCTTGCTTGCTTCATGAGGTCAGGGACTTCATTTGTTTTGTCCACTTTTATACAGTAAGTAGGAAACTCTAATAAATACTTGTTGATAAAACAGACGATAAAGTTTGTTTTATCAAATTTATGGAACTTAAAGTACACAACGAAAAAGTTAGCACATCTATAATACAAGAGTAATATGCTAATTAGACCAGATGTCCTTCCAGACGACCTTCCAGATGAAGCCGGGGCTGCCAGGGAAGCCCAGGTCGTGGGTGCCGGCAACCAGGGGAAGGAAGGCCTACTCTTGCACAAATTTCATGCATCGGGCCTCTAGTTATATTAATGATTATAACTGAAGTATTCCATTTTATATAGCACTATCCTATAAAAGGGTGTCCAGGACTATTTTTTCTTGAATTAACCATACAATAGGTATTTTCAATCGTCATTCTCAAATCATATAAACTAAACAGATATATGAGTATTGGGCTGTCACTTAATACATGCATCCATACACATATTCACACATTGTCCTACACACACAAAAAAAAGTATGGGTAAATGGACTTTGATTTGATCCAAAGTGGCTTAGAATAGTGATCCTGGGGGTTTTATATTCTAGGGAGCTGCAAGTGAAAGAATCCCACAGGTCACAGGTGAGCAATCAAACTGTTTACGCACAGGGGGTATCTTAACTGGAAAGAAAGATATTCATCATGTGGCTCGGAAATGTTGAAAAGTGAGATTTAAAAAAAATTAAAATCAATGTAGAAATGATCATATGGTGAAAAAATAATAAGCTTGGTCAAAGAAAGAGAAGGAATTAAAAGAATTTTAAAAATTAAATGTACCCACCCTCAATATGTTGCAAGGAGAAGTCCCAAGATTAACCTAAGCCAGTAGTCGGAAAACTGTGGCTCGCGAGCCACATGCGGCTCTTTGGCCCCTTGAGTGTGGCTCTTTCATAAAATACCACGGCCTGGGCGAGTCTGTTTTGAAGAAGTGGCGTTAGAAGAAGTTAAGTTTAAAAAATTTGGCTCTCAAAAGAAATTTCAATCGTTGTACTGTTGATATTTGGCTCTGTTGACTAATGAGTTTGCTGACCACTGACCTAAGCTATCAAGCTGTAAGCAAAGAGGAGTCAATTGAACACTCCCTGGCTTCCCTTCCAGAGCAGCTCCTGGTGCCTGCTAGCTAGGGTGGACCTACAGCTCCACTGTGTTTGCAGCCTCAGAAATGTGCGCTTGCCACTTGTTCCACTCCAGTGATCATACAATATAGAACAAGGGTGATGCTTTAAAATAGCTATTTTTCCTCACAAAATGTATGTTTTTGGTTAGTGTAGGAGATGTGCAGGATTATTTGGAAGCTCATACCAGGGATGACTGAACAGTCTCTTGGTGGACATGTGTGCAAATGTGTGAGTGAGATGTGGGATTTTCAGAAAGGTCCTTCCCAGAGGAAGCGCCATTTAAGCTGAGAAATGAAAAATGCCCAGGTAAAGGGCACAAGAGGAGAGGTGGACCAGGACTATAGAGAGTTGTTTTAATCAGAAGGGACAGGATTCATTTTAAAACGGACACATTCCCTAGCTGGTCTGGCTCCGTGGATAGAGATTTGGCCTGTGGAGTGAAGGGACCCTGGTTAAAGGCACATGCCTGGGTTGCAGGCTCGATCTCCAGTAGGGGGTGTGCAGGAGGTAGCCATCAATGATTCTTTCTCACCATTGATGTTTCTATCTCTCTCTCCCTCTCCCTTCCTCTCTGAAATCAATAAAAATATATTTAAAAACAACAACAAAAACTGACACACAGCTAATAAGTATACAAAGAAGTCCTTGGTCCTAGTCTTAATTGTTCTGCTTCCTGTTTTCTTAGGAAATTGGTTAAATGCTTAGGACTTCTTCTTTGGCTATACAATGTGGATAAAAGCAATGGGCTCAAGGAACCATATTTAAGATTTAATTAAAGAAAAATAATATAAATACATAACATGAATAATCCATGTAAGAAATACAAGTTATATTTAAAAACTCTACCAAAGTTATTACTACAGATGCAAACTACAGACTGCCAGTCTTTTTTTTTCTGACTCATCTTCTGTAGTCGCATGGAAAGCTGATGTTCACTCTGGGCTGTTGTACTTTAAAAAGGATGATGGAAAAGTAGGCAGCATCTAAGGAAAGAGCAATGAATTGACGGAGAGGACCCTTCAGAAATGGATAAAGAAGTTTTGCATTATTTTGTCTAGAAAAGAGATGGTAAAGAAGGATATTTTAACTCTCTTCAAAAATATGAAGGCCTATTATTAGGAAAATGTAGGCCAGATGTGCTTTAGCGCCTCTGAGGTTAGAACAGGAACAGTTGGCTGAGTTTGTTTAAACATTTGGAAGAATGTAAAGGTTACTTATGGAGTCCTGGGGGCAGGACATGGGCCATCTTCTTATCAGGTCTTGAGATACCATCTGCTTGGACAAAGAGATACTCAGAGATACCCCTTCAATCTCTTGGACTGGATTATTCCAGTCTGACAGCCGCTGGGTGATTTGCAGGGGACAGGGGCACTCATTTGGAAGACCGTCACTGGCATAAATCCTCACTCCCTGGGAGACAAGCAGGAAGCGCCCTTCCCGGAGTTCCCTCGGAGGTGCCTCTGGATTGTCAGCTTCCTCTGAGCCTTCCACAGAAAGATGCTTTCTTTCTCTGAGGGGCTACTCGTATTTCTGGCTTTTTATTATCTCCCAAAGAAAGTTATTTTCAAAACACAGGCCCAAGGACAAAAATCTTTTAAATGTTTCATTACATTTTGGAACATCTGAATTTAAAAAATCTAAAATATGTGCTTTTTAATTTAAAAAAGTCTTCACACACATCTAACTCCTGTAACATATATAGTGCTAACTCGTTAAGTCATCTCAAATGTAACTGTCCTTTGCTGAAGAAAAAAGAAACTCATGCCTTAGACCTACATATAGCATTAATTTGCATATATATGCATATATACACACACCTCATTTTACATTAAATCTGTCTCTATACTATTTATATTTATACCCATTTGCAGGGCCCAAATATATTTGGCCATTTTTTGAATTCTGCTGAGTATTCTTAGGAAAGTATTCTTAAAAAGTTATACTTGGTAAACTTTGCAACCAAACTGAATTATGGTGGAAATCCTATACAAATCACTCAATCTTTCCAGCTGCAATAAATTACAATGTCAGAAACATAAGGTGCTGACCTCCCAGTGTGAACAGAGTAGGGGGTGAATGATGGGGATAAAGCTCTTGATTAGAAATGTTTTTCTTGAAGAATAAAGCGTTTATGCAGGGAAACAGCCATGAATAAAGTCCACCACCCCCTGATGTTTACCCATATAAAGCACAAGGTGATTTCTCTTCAAGGGAAGAAAGAACGAAAAATAAAAACCTCACATTTTGAACTGATACTCAAAGTTATAAATGTTTAATGCATCTGGTTACTACAATGTTACAGTGGTTTCCCTCTTTAAAAAAAAAGCGCGCGCGCGCGCGCGTGTGTGTGTGTGTGTGTGTGTGTGTGTGTGTGTGTGTGTGTCTGTGTGTGTGTTTTAAGAATAAGCAAATGAGCCCTCGCTGGTTTGGCTCAGTGGATAGAGCATTGGCCTGGGGACTGAAGGGTCCCAGGTTTGATTCTGGTCAAGGGCACATGCCCAGGTTGCCAGCTCAGTCACCAGTGGGGGGCATGCAGGAGGCAGCTGATCAATGATTCTTTCTCATCATTGATGTTTCTCTCTCCCTCTCTCTTCCCCTCTCTCTCTCCCTTTCTCTCTGAAATCAATAAAAATATATTAAAAATTAAAAATAAAGAAGAAGCAAATGAACAATCCTAAAAGTGAAGAAGCATTATTTAATTTTAGAGTATAGAAGTGACTAGTGGGTTATGTGCAAATTTCTTTGAAAAAAATAGCATTAGCACGCGGCTTGAATTGGATTGTGTTTGAAAGTCAGGATCAGGGATTGAAGTGTGCAACTTGCTTCCCAGCAGGGGAGCAGCTCAAGCTCCTGAACGCCATGGACCATGACAGAAGCAGAACACTTCTTTCCTCCCTCCCGCTAAAAATTCCAATAAAATATACCCTGGAATAAGGAGAGAGGATTTTCACTGAAACTGAACTCACCACCATCTTTCCCAGTGGTTCTGAACTCTTGAAACAGTTTTTTTTTTTATTGTTGTTGCTTTTGTTAATCCTCACCTGAGAATATTTTTCCATTGATTTTCTTTTTAGAGAGAGTGTGGAAGGAAGAGGGAGAAACAGAGAGAAACATGCATGTGCAGAGACATATCCATTGGTTGCCTCCCACACACCCAACCAGGGTCTGGGATAGAGCTTACAACTGAGGTACATGTCCTTGATGGGAATAGAACCTGAGCCCCTTCAGTCCATGGGCCGACACTTATCCACTGAGCCAAACTGGCTAGGGTGAAAAACAATTTGCCTTTAAAAAGTACCAATGTCAAGTCCCCCACTTAAATTATTTGGAAGGGGCCTAAATATTAATTTGTTGTGTTTTTTTTTTAAAAAAAAACACTGCAGGTAATTCTAATATGAAGCTAGGGCTGGGAACTACACTGGCACCCGCTTTACGTATTTCTACTTTATTAATGTGGTAAGACTAATTCAGTCATACAGGCTGACAATTTAGGTCCTGGTCACCCATTCCTTCTTTGCTCTCTGACCCTTCTGTTACTAATCTCTTTGCCACCTCCATAGTCAAACCTTTCCTTGACATAATAGTACTACAATAACATTCTCCAATGTTGACTCTCTCCTGGCTGGGTCTTTTCACACGCAGGAATCTTCCAGAGACAAAACTTTCATCATTTCATTCCCTAAATATAGTCCCCAAATCTTCAATTTGCTCACTTACTCCTTCAGAAAAACATTCAAAGTTTTTAAATAGAGCATTCTAGGTGCTCTGTAATCTGATCCAGATTTTCTTTCCAAGTTGAGAGTTTATCATTCCACAGCAAGAATCCTCAGCTCCTTCTAGCTTTATCTGTATTCAATATTTCCTGAACACCTTTCCAACCCTATCTCCTTGATTTTTTTTCTTCTGTTCTCGTCTTAAAATTTTGACTCTCTCTGCTCAACCCAAATCGAACCGTATCCACTCTACATCCTCGCTCAAGTATCCCTTCCCAAAGCATTTCTTCAACCATGAAAGCACCCTCTGTTTAGCACTTATTTTCTGCACTATTCATTTTGTTCAATTGTGCTCCCAATGCTACTGTAAGCTCTTCCAAGACAAGACATGTATTTCACATAGAGCTGTGAACACCTGGTGCACATAGTAGGTACTCAATACTCATTTGTTAAAGGAATGTAAAATGATTAAATGGCACAGAACTAATATGATCTCATATCTTAGTGGCTTAAAGCTGAGTATGCAAGTTCTGGGAAGTGCTGCCTGGATTCCAATGCCAGAATTATATTTATGAGGACATATGGAGGACAAACAGAAGGGAGTGCTACAGTCCAAGAAGGAAAAAAATCATTCTCAGAAAAAAAGACAATTTTTAACCTTAGGGTTCATTTAGATCTCAAAAGATCACATACAAAAACTGTGATGGAAAGTAACACTTCAGCATGGAAGAACCAACAATTTTAAGCCCCTTAAAATGTAATGCTAATCAAATATTCCTTAAATAAAGCTTTAATATGTGTTTCAATTCAACTTGAGGGACCAGTAAAGATCTCTCCATCCTGTTGGTGTCTGTCTGAATATGAGAGGGGTGCTAGCCTTTGCTTTCACACATAAGGAACTGCTTTATTTAGAGACCCATGATGCCTCACTTCCTTCCCTGTCCTGCCTTCTACTTCTACCTCCAACTAAGCAAGAAGGACACTGAGTCACAAATGCTTCCTGTACCTCTCCCTTGTAAAGATAATTTCTAACTTTCTCCCAGAATGATTTAGATAAAACATTTGACTAGCCTTTACTTTTTAAATCAGAGTGTGAGAATGATATTGGTGCAATTTTGAGTATATGAGAGTAGTGGACCTTTCTCCCTCTTCTCTTGCCATTTAGAATCAGGAATATGATGCCCAGAAAACCAATCATGATAAGCACACTCCCCATGTCAATGGCTGATCCAAGAACCAGGGTGTAAGCCAGTGAGGTTTTCCCAGTGATAGAAAGTATTTCAGAAACAGACACATGGCTGAATTCAAGCCAATAGGATACAAAGGGAAGTGAGCTTAGTTATTGCAGGAAAGATATTTTCTTACTTTTCAGAGAGATTCATAGAAGACAAAGTCTCTCTCACTCTCTTCTGCTAGACATGGTTGAGGAAGCATGTACCCTAATTGCTATTAAAACCAGCCCACAACCACTAGGGAACAGAACTGGGGATGAAGATAGTGAGTGCCATGGTTGCTATCTGTGAGGTGAGCTGGATCAGAATCCTGGAAACCCACTCTGCCTTCTGGCTTCTCTGCTATGCGAGCCAATAAATTCTGTTTTTAAGTTAGTTCGAGTTGGGTTTTCTGTTATATACAGTCCCAGGCATCATAAGTGATGCGATGATCACGGCAACTGAGACAGACCCTAAAGGAAGAGCATACCTAATCCTGAATGCCAAACTGGCTCACTAAACCAAAAGGCATTTCCTTTAAATGGTCCCATTTTGATCATGTTTAACATGACACTGGCTCCAGTGCATAAAGGCATCCATCATAATTTTTCAGATAATCATTGAGCACCCACTCGTAAGAGTCCAAAAGATGAACATTGAACAAGTACCTCTAAGTGCTATGAGTGTTAGGAAGGAGAGCTGGATACTGAGGAAACATATACGAGGGGAACAAACCTATAGTGAGAGAAAAATCCACCTTTACCCCAAGATTTGATATGAATAGAAACAGCTAGGGGAAGAGTGGTAATAGAAGGAACAGCACATACGGCGTCCGGGACGAAAGAGGGTGTGGTATTTTTAAGGACCTGAAGATCTTACCTGTACCGAGAGTGGGAGGAAGAGAGTAGCACCAAGAAATCAAAGTCCGTGAGAGTCAAGATAGGCATTTTGCATTTCATCCAGTCACACAGGTAATATCAGATGTAAATGACAGAAGAGTAACACTATTCTAACCATTGGCGTTTTGTAATTGTTTAAAAGGAAGTCTGTATTTATATGTAGGAGTTAGAAATCCATGCCGATAAAAGAATCATATGATTATATCCATTGGAAGGCAACTATATTTCCTTTCAAATGCCTCACTAAGCCAGATGGATGAAGTTTCATGATCTTGAATACTTCTGAGTGCTTTAGGATATTCAAAAAACAAATATTTGCTCCTAGGGCATGTAGATAAAGCTACTAAAGCATTCTCAGTTTAATACAGTTAGAGTTTGGAGGTGAAAACTTGATTCCGCTAGTATTTATTGAGCAGCTCATCTATCGGGTGCTGAGTGTGCTTCATCACCTACTTGTTCTGTTGTGTTATGCACAAGGTCCTTAGCTACTCTGTTTAACAGTTGATTTTATAGAAATCTGCTACTATTGTAGGGTTATAGACATTCTTCAGAAATCAGATTCCATTTAGTTAAAATCCATTTGAAATTTACTATCTGTGTCACAGGAGACATGTTACATAACTTCTCTAAGCTTCCATTTCCTCCTTTGTAAAGTGGAGATAATATTAGTTTTATGTCATAACTTTATTCTCAGGATCGAATAAGATATACTTATTGAACACTACCCCGGGAACACAGCAAGCAGTCGGAAATATCAGGAATTATTAGCTGTGGTTATTATTTTCAATCCGTCATACATGTAGAAATATCAGTCCCTATGGGGCACCCGCGATAGGAAAGGAGATTGGGCTGTCTTCCCTTAGAACAGTGGTCGGCAAACTCATTAGTCAACAGAGCTAAATATCAACAGTACAATGATTGAAATTTCTTTTGAGAGCCAAATTTTTTAAACTTAAACTATATAGGTAGGTACATTGTTATTAACTTAATTAGGGTACGTGGTATTTTGTGGAAGAGCCACACTGCCTTAACAGTGGTTGGCAAACTGCGGCTCGCGAGCCACATGCGTCTCTTTGGCCCCTTGAGTGTGGCTCTTCCACAAAATACCACGGCATGAATGAGTCTATTTTGAAGAAGTGGCGTTAGAAGAAGTTTAAAAAATTTGGCTCTCAAAAGAAATTTCAATTGTTGTACTGTTGATATTTGGCTCTGTTGACTAATGAATTTGTCGACCACTGCCTGAGAACGTCAGGTGCATTCAGGAAGAGAAATGGGACCAGTAACAGGGACATATACTAAAACCTGGCTTTGATCAGACAACAAGAGCAGTAAAAACAATTCCGGAAAATTCTGTCATTAGTACCCAGAAATCTGAAATCCAAGATTTGAAATGTAGTTGGAATGCAGAGGAAGATGCCAGGTACTGACAATAAGAGCAAAAGGTTGGTGTTAAGGTATTAGAGAAAGTATTTCAACAGACCTAGCTACACTTTAAAGATCTGGTAGCCCCGAGGCAGTGACCCTCACTCTGTTGGGGAATTAAAGGCTTGACCTCTGGCTAATGTCACAAGACCTGCTTTGTAGTTTGATCCTGACACTCATAAGACATTGGTTTTGAGCAAATTAATTGTCATTTTAATGATTCAATTTCCTCATCGGTAAAATGGGGATAATTATATCTGGTTTGCCTACCAATACCTATTGAATAGTTTTCCTGTTCCTGGGGTTGCAATATGAAGATGAAAAGAAATATTCTATTACACTCATTGTCTAGTAAGGAATCGAATATTAACAATAAATTATACTATATACTATGCACTACATAATACCATGAGATACCATCTTTCACAAGGACATGCATAAGGTTCCGGAGAACCCAATGTGGAGGGAACATCCATGCTTGCCCATGAGAATTAGGGAAGATTTCATAGAGGAGATAAAATGTAAGCTGATATTTGATAGATGACTGGGAGCTTTGCAGGTGGGTGGGGGAGGAAAGATACTCCTTCCCAAGAGATAGGCCAGAATGTACACAAAGCACAATAGTATCTTTGGGGATTGAATTAGAAATAAAAGTTGCAAGTAAATCAAGCCAAAGATTGCTTGAGGTTCTACATTCTTTTCCAGTACTATTACAGTCATTTCAGTTGCAGAGCATGTTGGGAAATGACTGACCTTGATCCTGGAATATTCCTCTCATTTAGCCAGCTTCTATAATTCATTCAATTAGGTCAGAGGTAGCTTTGCACCTGCAAATATCATCGCCTCTAAGAGCCAACAGTGAGCACACTCTGTGCTCTGACTTCCACCACGCACAACTCCTACATTCATTGAAGTGGCCCTTCTGCATCAAGGTTGTGGAGACTAACTGAGCATCCGATGTGGCTGATTGCATCCTTTCTGCCCTATGGCTGAACAGAAGGTTTCAGTTCCCACTGCCTGCTAGGCTACTTAACCCTTTGAAGCAGAAATACTCAGATGAAGAAACCCAACTGTTATATAATTTAGTAGATGTAAGACATCTGCATATGACTTTGCGGCATCTGGCATTGTTTGAAACATACAGAATTCAGTGCTGCAATTCCAATTTCTCCAAGTATGCCATGTGACAGTTTAGGAAACATTCACTTACCATGACAGCACCTAAACTCTGCTTCCAAACAAGGGGGGAAAGGGAAAATTACGTATTCTGCAGAAATAACTGTATAAGAATATATATAAAAGGTGTGGTGTAAGTAAAACGCTAGTCAAAGAATTATCATTTTATGCAATTTTAGATAATCTCCTCGTTATATCAATATGGGTTCTTATAAAGTACCTTCTACATGACAGAAAGTAAAAGGAGACATTTCTTATTTCTAATTCATTTTATAAACTTTTACTGAACAGCTGTTATATGCTAATCATCCTGCTGGACAATGGGAATTAGATAAGAGGCACCTTCAAGATGCAAGATGTGCCAAAACCGGTTTGGCTCAGTGGATAGAGCGTCGGCCTGCGGACTGAAGGGTCCCGGGTTTGATTCCGGTCAAGGGCATGTACCTTGGCTGCGGGCACATCCCCAGTGTGGGGTGTGCAGGAGGCAGCTGATTGATGTTTCTCTCTCATCGATGTTTCTAGCTTTCTATCCCTCTCCCTTCCTCTCTGTAAAAATATCAATAAAATATATTTTTTTTTAAAAAAGAGGCAAGATGTAAGAAAACAAATTACTTGGGGAGAACAAGTCAAGTATTTGCAAGCATCCCTCCTTTGGAGAACCACTCCACGTGTTCTGATGGGGTGATCAGTCTGGGTGCTCTGTCCCTAGACAACTCTCGCAGTCCTGGGAGGTGCATGAGTCAGAGAGTCTACTGCCACCTTGGGACTTTCCCACCAAAACATGCAGGAGAGTTTGTGTCTTTCCACCTGGGTTGCCTAGGGGGGACGATGATACTCTGGATGCCATTTCAGCCTTCATCTTCCTCATACAAAGAACAAAGCCCAGAGATGGGGGAAGGCGTGACAAAAAGGCGGAAGAGGAAAGAAAGAAAAGAGGAAGAAGGGGAAGAAACTAGAGGAAATTGGAGGGAAACCTTATGACATCATTTGAGCTTTGCATCAGGTGTACCTACAGACTCTGTTAAAATGGATCTTTAATTTAATTAGATGTTAATTAGAAATTTGTTTATTTGATATCTGAATATGGGATGTTGTAAGAATCATACTTAAAATTTCAAATTAAATTGGTTGAGGAGGGGTGAAGATAAGAATTCATCTTTCCTTTATGAGGAATTTGGTTATGCTATAGTAAAGAAACTAGTTAATCTATACCTGTTACATTTTAAGCCTCAGGCCTTCAAAAGTAGAGCTTTGAAATACTCGTGTAAGCATTATTCAAAAACAGTGTGGCGTTATCCAGTAAAGTCAAGGAGACATATATATTCTGTGAACCAGCAATCCAGCTCTTAGGAACTTGTGTATATGCACATAAGGATGAATGCATAAGAGATTTCTTAGCAGCATTGTTTGCAATAGATCCAAGCTAGAAACCACAACTATCTACCAAGAGTAAAATGCATAAATAAATATACAATGGAGTACTACACATCAATAAAAATGGAGGAACTATGACTATACTCAAGAGCATGGTACAATCATACTCCCATAATGTTGAGTGACAGAAACTAGACAGAAGAAAGATATAAAATATAATTACATTCATTCATAGGAAAAAACACAAAATATTTTATTTGGGTTAGTTGGTAAAACAATAAAGTAAAGCAAGGGAATGATGATTAGAAAAGCTAGAAGAGTAGTAACTCCTAAGAGGGCTTGAGTGATTTGAGATCAGAAAATGGCCCATAAAAGGCTTCAGGGTGCTAACAATGTTTTAATTTTTAAACTGATATTCACTTCATAGCTATTTCTATGATTACATTCATAGAAGTTTTATGGCCTTTTTAAATGTGTGTTATGTGCCAGTGTTAAAAAAATAAAACAACACAATGCATTATGATTAAAAATGAAGGACCTATTAGAGTCAGAATTTTGATAAAGGTTACACACCAAAAACTCCAGTAAACATTCTACTCAGTGGGGAAACCTTAGATAACTTTCCCTTTAGAAACAGCATCAAGACAATAATACTCATTATCATTACATCTGTTTAACAGAGACCTAGAGTTCTTGGCTAACTCTATAAGAAAAGCAAAATAACTAAAAGATTGAAAGAAATGGAAGAAAGGAGATACAATTTTTATTATTGGTGAATGAAATAAATACCTGTCAAGAAAAGTCAGCACAATTAAATTCAAAGTAGTTGTTTTTGTGTTATTGGTTTTTTTTAATATATGTAAGATCAATTCTCAAAAACCAATATATTTTTTGGCACATAAACATTATTCAAAGTGAAAATGTAACTTCAATAGTAACAAAATTATATAGTACCTATAGATTTTAACTTAACAATAAGTGCCCAAGATTTCAATGGAGCAAAATTTCTTTCTCTAATATTGAGTATACAAAATTTTTTTAGAAATTATGCTCCTATTTGGAAATAATAAAAAATAAAATAAGTTTAATTCCCTGAAAATTAATAGATAAAAATAATAATAAGCAAAATTTCATCTGGATTATTTTTAAAACTCAGTGCCATTCTTTAAAAATTTATATAAAAAAATAAAAACAAATAGTTGAATATTCTTTGAAAAAGAAGAGCAAAGAGTAAATATTTGCTATCTCAGATAATGACATAAAAGCTATAGTAATAAAACCAGGATGGCTCTGGTTCAAGGAACATCCCAATGAAATAATAAACCAAATTGTGAGCTTACTAATGCATCTTTGAATAGCTAGAAAGTCCATACCTAATAACCTGGCATCAAAAATCAATATGATGTGAATGAAATTTTTAGCATAACGTATTAATTAAATAGATTTATAATATCTGGGAAATAAAACTTTGTTACTACTGAAACATATATAAGCATACATATAACATATACATTTATAAAAATATCTACACTAATAGAAGAGAAACATGCAAATTAACCATCACTCCACTATGCCAAGCCACGCCCACCAGCCAATCAGAGGGAGTATGCAAATTAACCCATCAAAGATGGCGGGTAAATTTGCATACGCAGGCAAGCCAGTAGCGCCATGGCCCGCCCCTGGGGGTCCAGGTCCATCGGGAGCAGAGGAGGCCTGGCGGGCAGCGCCAGACACCGCTGGCAAGGTACCAGTCCATCGGGGCCCTGGGAGGCGGGGTGGGCAGTGCCAGATGCCACCCACGGGATCCAGGTCCATCGTAGGCCCTGGGAGGGGCAGCAGCCTGCCTAGCCATGCCTGCAGGGCCCTGGAAACATCGCTGCCTCGGGGAGGAGTGGCTGGGCCTGCTTAGCCACTCCCGTGGGGCCCCTGGAATATCACTATTTTGCAGGGAGGCAAGGCTGGCCTGCCTAGCCACTCCCGTGGGGCCCTGGGAACATCGCTGCCCCAGGGAGGAGCGGCCAGGGCTGCTTAGCCACTCTCATGGGGCCCCGTGAACATCGAAGGCATGGGGTTGCTGAGACCCAGACCGGGCCTCTGGCCACAGCTTCACAGCTTCGTGGAGACCGACTCTACCAGGCCGGGTAGTCATGTGGCTGGGCCACAGGGTGCCCATTCAAGATGTGACACAGAGAGGAGGTGCGGAAGAAAATCCAGAGAATGGGATGTGGGGGTTCAAGACTCACTTCCTTTGGGCTTTGTCCTTCTTGGTCTTGGTTCTTTTCTTTCGGGCCTGGAGCCCAAGCACTGCAGGAGAGAGGGATGGATGAAGACCGAATGTGGAAGAAGAGGCGCGAGGCCCAACTGCGGGGCTGCCTGAGGGGCAAAGCCGCTGGCCAGGAGGCGAGTGTTCCAAGGGGCGCCAAGCAGCGCCTCACCATCCCTCTATGAGGACACCCCAGACAGGCTCTGCCTTTGCCAGCAGGCTCTGGGCGACATCTGCAAATGCTACTGCAACCTCTAACATTCTGGGCAAAGAACTGACCCTGTGCCCCTCTGGGTACCAGGCTTGCTAGGAGTGTGCTGTCACCAATGCCATAGATCAAAGGCAAAAACCTGGCAAGGCGGGTGCACCAGAGGGGGCTGGGGCAGGGATCTGCCTCACCTGCAGAGGGAGAGGTTCTGCAGTGGCCCCAAGACGTGGGTGGGCCCGGCCAGGGATCAAGGGGCATAGAAGGACACCGGGGAGGAGGGGCAAGGATCTGCAGCCCTGAGGCGGGGGTTGAGGGGTGGTGCCACCTCAGTGGAGGGGTGCACATTGCAGGGTACCGGACTGACGGACGTGATTCAGAGAAGCTCCCAGTGCTAACCGGCGTGTCCCACTGCCTTCACTGAGCTTTGATGGCCATTTGAGATACTAGATAAGGAAAATGAGGGAAGAAGTGAGAAAGAAAAGGAAAGGCGAACAACACAAAAGAAAGACTGGAAGGAACCTGTAAACCCATTGTCACTTAAATAGGGAATATAGTCAATAGTGTTGTAATGATGGTATGATGCCAGGTGGGTACTGGAAATATCGGGGAACGCTTTGTAAAGTATATGATTGTTTAACCACCATTCTGTAACTAATATAAAACCTGAAACTAATACAAAATAATATTGAATGTAAAGAAATGAAAATTGGAGTGCAATTTTTATAAATTTCCAAGTTTAAATAAAGGCTGTAAAGGAAGGAAGGGGGAGAATAAAAATAGTGTTTTTCATTTTACCACTTCATTGTCTTTTTAGTACATGAAAAAGACAGTTGTCTTTATATGGTGCTTTTATACTTTTCTAAGTCATTATCTCATTTTAATTTCAGGGCAACTTAAAGACAAGATAATTATTCCCTCCACTATTCAAAGAAAGGAAATCTTGGTGTCTGGTCCCAATGATTCAATCGTCAAGCCCTTATTGAAAAGCAGGGTTAGTAAAATTTTCTGTGAAGGGTCATATCTAAACTAATGAAAGCCTTGGGGGTGATCAGGCCAGCAAGGGAGGGTAGTTGGGGGTAATCAGGCTGGCAGAGGAGCAGTTAGGGGGAAATCAGGCAGGCAGGTGAGTGGTTAGGAGCCAGCAGTCCCGGGTTGTGAGAGGGATGTCTGACTGTATGATCCACAGGGATCAGGCCTAAACCTGCAGTTGGACATCCCCCGAGGGGTCCCAGATTGGAGAGGGTGCAGGCTGGGCTGAGGGACACCCTCCCCCAGTGCACAAATTTCATGCACTGGGCCTCTAGTAGTACATATAAACATACTAGTATATAAGCATATGCATATAAAATATATAACAATATATAAGCACATTTATCATAATAGCAACACATATGTATAGGCAGGTACTTTTCTAATTGCTTTTTCACATATTAGCTCATTCACTTTTCACAATAATCCTATGAGTCCATTTATATTACTACCCTCATTATATGTACAAAAACATGTGTATAAAGATTAAGTTGTTCAAATTCACCCAGTTAGTAAATGAAGGAGTCAAGATGGTGATTTCAAATAGTGTGGGTTGCAATAACCTTGGTCTGAATTACTACAATATAAAGTCTAAACCATGAATGTAAAAGTAAATCTTTGTGACCTAAACATTAGGAAGAAGTTCTTAACCGAAATTCCAAAACCACAAACACTAAGGCAAAGAAATAATGGATTTTATAAAATAAAAATAAAGACATTTTCACTAAAAATTAAATGGAAAAGTTCACAATAAGATGACAAATTGGGGAAGAAAATTTAATTTTTAATGTCTAAAATGGACAAGATTTATAGTTAGATTATCAAGCATCTCCTACTAATCAATAAGAAAAAGATACCAACTCAATTGAAAAACAGGCAAAAGATAAATGAAAGGGAACCCCCACGCTGAAGAGAAACTTTACAATCAATAAGATAATGGCCAAATTCATGTAGTTAGAGAAATGGAGATAAAACACTGACATCACTTTTTACTTATCATATTGACGAAAAGTAGAAACCTGAATCATGCCAAGTGTTGGCAGTACTACAAGAACCATCATTAAATCCCCGTGGCTATTATAGACTGAGACAGACATTCTGGAGGACAGTCTGAAAGTACTTTGGCAAATTCCGAATATCCACAGACTCTATGACCCAGCAATGCCGCTCAAATCCATAAGGGTTCAAATACATGAATATTCATCAGTAGGTTGTGTTAGTGAAGAGTTAGATGTTATCTAGGTAAATGTGCTTGTTTCATACCATAGAATAGTATAAGCCAGAAAGAAGCAATATACAATGTACATATAACCATGTGGATAAAATTTTAAATCAATGCTGAGCAAAAATAGTAACAAGAATTTGTACAGCCCAGTCAGGGCTCAATGGTTGAGTGTTGACCTCTGAACCAAGAGGTCATGGTTCAATTCCCTGTCAGAGCATGTGCCTGGGTTGTGGGCTTCATCTCCAATGTGAGGTGTGCAAGGAGGCAGCCAGCCAATCAGTGATTCTCTCTCATCATTGATGTTTCTATCTCTCTCTCCCTCTTACTTCCTCTCTGAAATCAATAAACTATATTTTTAAAAAGTAAATATTAAAAAAAAAAGAATGTGTATCAGTGAAACACAGAACGATTGTCTATGGATGGAGGGACAGAAATAGAAATGGGGAATGAAGATCAAAGGGAATGAATCAATGGATGAATGGATGAATAAAATCAACCAATGATGATAGTGTGTCATCCAACAGAGGAATATGATCAAGTCATATTTCATGCCTGATGTCCATTAAAGAGAGAAAAAGTAAAGAAAACATGCAAGACCAGCCACCAGTTTGATTCCCGGTCTGGGCATGTGCGGGAGGCAGCTGATCGATATTTCTCTCTCACATTGATGATGTTTCTCTCTCTATCTCTCCCTCTCCCTTCCTATTTCTCTAAAATAAATTAAAAACACATTTTTAAAAAGCAAGACCAATATGCATATGGACTTTATGGAGATTACATTCTAAGATGAGAGATAGATATTAAACTACTAATTATAACATTGCTTTTTAAATTTCTATTCTGATATGTGCTATAATAGATGAAAGCATAGGGTATTAAGATAATATACTAAGGTGTAAGAAAAGTTAGTATATATCAGTCAGCTAAAAGGCATTAGATGAGTGTTATGAGATATAAGAAATTGGACTGGGAGTTAGTCTTACAGTTTTTAAACTGAGAGGTCTATGGAGTTGCCATGTGTTCAGTGTTTAAAACTAGATGTTCTATAGTCATTTATAACTTCTGTCTAAGAACTTAATATTTGTTATAAAGTAATTTGAGCATGAGTGTCCTTGCTCACTCTCTAGGCTAATGTATGGACTTACTGGTATGATTTATATATTAAATGAAAGAGTGTGAGCCTCTTCATCTGTCTATACACAGGACAACATGACAGCTGTACAAGGTGGAGCTAAAAATGGCATCATTTTTAAAACAGTTGGTTCTAGACAATATTTTTCTGTTTGAATAATTCAGGCTTGTGAAAATACTCCGCAAAAACAAGGAAAGAGTTCATCTTCTGAAATATTATAAAACATTAAGCATCTAAAAATTATTTAAGGAAAATAGAATTAAAATGATTATAAAATACAAGAATTCATGATTTTAATGAAATAGAGAAACATAAACAAAAAAACAAAAGGATATAGAAATAGAGATTAAAATGATCAAAGAAACCACAATTCTAATAACTAAATAAAATCTGCTTTCGAAGTAATAAAATTGACATTACTGAAACTCAGATCAGTGAACTATAGAAAAAGATACTTAGAAACTCTTTCAAAGTAAACCTGATAAATAGAAAGTCTAGGTTCAACCTAAAAATTTCAATTGTTTTTGGGAAAGTAGAACAAAACAAGACTAAAAAACAAATGGAAGAAAACTAAAAATGCATTAATGAAAACAGTTTATTTGAAAACATATTTCTGAACAGCAATCAAGGCTTAACTACACCAAGACTTTGCACTCAGCCCACAAAGGGGTGTACCAAGAGTGTCCACCTCAGGTGATTGGGGAGGCTGAGCTACTGGCCCCTATAGGTCACCTACCACACAAAGCCACTCCATCAACATAGGGAAGCAGCCAAAATGCGAAGACAAAGAAACATGTTACGAATGAAAGAAATGGAGGAAAGCAAACTAATGGACGACATAGAGTTCAGAACCACATTTATAAGGTTACTCAAGAATCTTCTAAAAACCGCTGAGGAACTTAGTGAGACCTTTAAGGATCTTAATGAGAATGCCAAAAAAAAAAAAAAAATGGAAAAGAACCAGTCAGAAATTAAGCATACACTGTCTGAAATCAAGACTATACAGAAACTCAACTGTAGATCAACGTACCCCAAGAATCAAACCAAAGATCTGAAATATGAGGAAACAAAAAACACCCAACCAGAAAAACAAAAAGAAAAAAGAATCTAAAAATATGAAGATAGTGTAAGGAGCCTCTGGGACAACTTTAAGCGTACCAACATCCGAATTTTTGGGGTGCCAGAAGAAGAGAAAGAGCAAAATATTGAAAACCTATTAGAAGAAATAACGACAGAAAACTTTCCCTACCTGGTGAAAGAAATAGACTTACAAGTTCAGGAAGCGCACAGAACCCCATACAAGAGGAATCCAAAGAGGACCACACCAAGACACATCATAATTAAAATGCCAAGGGCAAAAGACAAAGAGAGAATCTTGAAAGCAGCAAGAGAAAAACGGTTAGTTACCTACAAGGGAGCACCCATATGACTGTCAGCTGATTTCTCGGCAGAAACTATGCAGGCCAGAAGGGAGTGGCAAGAAATATTCAAAGTGATGAACAGCAAGAACCTACAACCAAGATTACTCCACCCAGCAAAGCTATCATTCAGAGTTGAAGGTCAGATAAAGAGCTTCACAGACAAGAAAAAGCTAAAGGAGTTCATCACCACCAAACCAGGATTACATGAAATGCTGAAGGGTATTCTTTAAGAAGAAGAAGAAGAAGAAAAAGGTAAAGATAAAAATTATGAACAACAAAATGACATCAAATACATACCTACCAACAAGTGAATCTATAAATCAAGTGAATAAAAAATCTGAAGAACAGAATGAACTGGTGAATATAATAGAATCAGGGACATAGAAAGGGAGTGGAGTGACAATTCTCAGGGGGAAGGGGGTGTGAGGGGTGCGGGAAGAGATTGGACAAAAATCTTACACCTATGGATAAAGACAGTGGCGGAGGGTAAGGGCATGGGGTGGGGTGGGGGATCAGGTGGAGGGGAGCTTTGGGGGAAAAAAGAGGAACACCTGTAATAATCTGAACAATAAAGATTTATTAAAAAAAAAGAAAACATATTTCTGAGAAAGTCTTGAGTATGCATTCTACAAAGGAGGATAGGAGGAGGAGGAAGAGGAGGAGGAGAGGGGGAGGGGGAGGAGGAGGCAGAATCAACCAAAGAAATGTTCTTATAACACTTTTAGGTTACCAAGAAACAAATATGAGGCCGCACCATTCTTTTCTTCTACAACTTTAAAATGTTAGAAGACCATGCTTCAAATTTTTGCAATTTTTTTTCAAATTCATATAATTTTTCAAAATATATTTTAACTCAATTACTTTTTCTTGAGCCAAGTTGTTTTTATGCATAAAAGCAAAAGAAAAATTTTATTAGATATTAGCTCAGAAAGTAGTCTTTATTAAAAATCATTAGTCAAGACATATTTCAGCTGGCTAAAACAAAAATAATCCACAACTGAGAAAAAAGAAATTGAAAGGAAACTGAAACAATCCATACCTCTTTCTGCCTTTTAAAAGTCAATGTAGCCCTAGCCGGTGTCGCTCAGTGGATAGTGCATCAGCCTGTGGACTGAAGGGTCCAGGGTTCAATTCTGGTCAAGGGCACATGCCCGGGTTGTGGGCTTGATCCCCAATATGAGGCGTGCAGGAGGCAGCCGATTGATGATTCTCTCTCATCATTGATGTTTCTTTCTCTCTCTCCCTCCCCCTTCCTCTCTGAAGTCAATAAAAATATATTTAAAAAAGTAAAAAATAAAAGTCAATGTATTATAGTACAGTGGTTAAGCACAGAGGCTTTGGGCTAGAGCAGTGGTCGGCAAACTCATTAGTCAACAAAGCCAAATATCAATAGTACAATGATTGAAATTTCTTTTGAGAGCCGAAAACCAACTTCTGCACATGGGCCACGAAGTTTCAATCGCACTGTTACGTGCACGCCCGCACGTGGTATTTTGTGGAAGAGCCACACTCAAGGGGCCAAAGAGCCGCATGTGGCTTGCGAGCCGCAGTTTGCCGACCACAGGGCTAGAGGCCTTGAGTTAATAATTTGGCTCCTGTAATTATTTAATTTCTTTGCACTTCATTCTCTTTGTTTGTGAGATGGCAAGACAATAATGCCAACTTCATAGAGTTATTGTGAATATTAAATCACTTGATATATGTAAGTGATTGGATAGCAACTGGTCCATAGTAAAAGCCCAGTGTATATGATCTGTAATGATTGAAAATCTTGAGAATATATTTTTAGATTCCAGCAGCAAACTACAGCAGTTTTCTTCTTGGAATAATTTGCATGGGGCAACTATCACAGCTAATGGCACGAATGAGATGACAGATGTTGAAATCAAACAATAATGATATTAATAATGGCTATACCTGTTTAGTATCTCATTTAATCCTCATAAAAATCTGAGTAGATACTATTATTACCCCCATTTTACAGATAAGAAAATAAAGAACTTTCAAAGTCACACAATTTGCAAGAGATGGCGATGGGATTAACCATTATCCCCTGCCAGCTTACTACTAGTTTATTAAAATTAATTTTTCATTTCATCCTATACCAGAATTAAGTCAAACAAATTACTTCCTTGAATGCCTTTTTTTATTCAAATATTATGCAATTATATTAAACAACTTACAATTCCATGGCAAGCTAGTGTAGAAAAACAAACAAAAATATATTTAAATGCCCTAACATGATACAACCTAATCCAGGAGACACTTTTGATGGCACTAGCTCACCCAATGACCTACTGATCCCACATATACTTCTATGAAAGCATTTATTATACTTTATCTCATGCATTTTTTTACTTTTCAAAGTGATTTTATTGTATTTTAAAACACAAATTGTACATATTTAAGTTATACATGTTTTGATGTACATGTGTACTGAAATAATAGTTTACAGTCAAGCTAATTAGCATATACATCCATGCATTCTTGACAGGTCTGATTCTCTTCGTAGACTACTAATACAGTGCCCTGTATTCAATAAATGTGTGTTGAATGAATGTTAAATTTAGGTTGAGGACCACTGATGATATATCCTAAAGACACTAGCCAATAACTTCATTAAACATGAATAATATATAAAAGAATGGAAAAATATAATGAAGGAAAAAATTCTGATTTAAAGATTCCCCTCCCCAAAAGTAATGAAGATGAAGACATTTAAATGAAGTTTTATATAAACATTTTAATAATCTTATAACACTCACAGTTAGGAAGAATTAATGCTGAAGAAGTAAATAGAAGGAGGGAAGGAAGGAGGGAAGGAAGGAAGGAAGGAAGGAGGGAAGGAAGGAGGGAGGGAAGGAAAGAGATGAGAGAGAAAGGAAAGGATGAAAAGGGAAAAAAGAAATGATATAAATATTTATTGAAGACCAACTACTAGTCAATGATCTTGATATTAATATACATGATCTCATTTACTTCTTACAGCAAGCTTTCATGGATGCAAATAATTTCCTTTTTATGACTAAAAACACTGAGACCAATACAAGTTAAAAAAGAATAAACTTCTGTTCTATTCTGCAAATTTCCCAAGAATATTTAATAAATATAAGTCTACTAATGTTTGCATACTGTCTTGAGAAAGAAATATATACAGGGTGGGGCAAAAGTAGAGTTATAGTATGAGTACCCAAAATACAGAGTTTTTTCTTATATTATTATTTATTAGGGGCCTAGTGCACAAATTCGAAAGGAACTGTGGGCCACAAGGCTGTGGTGGGCACGGGTGTGAGCAGCAGCTCCGACACCAGCTGCAGTGTGAGTGGGGTCATTGCTGGCAGCTGGTGTGAGATGTGGCCCCGATCACCCCTCAGGAGCAGGGGGAGGTGGAGAAGCTCTGATGAGTGACTGGGGCTGGCAGCGGGTGCAAGTGCCCGGTGGGACCACGGCACGCGGGAGCAAAGAAATTTCAGTAACCACCAGAGGCTCGCTCTGATGACAGCGACCAGCGCCCCACCTTGGAATAGCGGCCCCGCTCACCTGCTCCATCCCACCCTGGCCATTGCCCACCATGTTCCATGCTCTGCTGCCTGCTGTCAACGCCCGTCATGTTCCATGCATGTCCCCTGGGGTCAACGCACATCATAGCAACTAGCTGTTCGGTTGTTCTGCTGTTCAGTCTATTTGCATATTAGGGTTTTTATATATAGATTAACTAGTGGCCCGGTGCACGGATTCGTGCACATTGAAAGGGAAATAATTAGAAGAAATATTTTAATATTACTACTTGCCCTTTCTCCCTCAGCGCCTGGGAGCTGGGTGGCGGCCCTGCGCCCCCTGCCACTGCTGGTGCCATCAATGGGGCAATCGGGCCCCCACTCATACCCACCTTGGCCTGGCACTGCCCACTCACTTGCTCCACCATCCCGCTGAGGTCCCGCTCTCATTGAGGCCTATCGGGGCTGGCAGCACTTCCACTGCCACCCGCTGCCAGCACCGAGTCGCCGACGCTCGCCATGTTCCATGCCGCCTTCTAGTGGTCAGCGCACGTCATAAAGAGTGTTTGAACTCCCAGTCGAACCACTACCCATGGGGACAATTTGCACATTAGGCTTTTATTATATAGAACTAGAGGCCTGGTGCACAAATTTGTGCACGGCTGTGGCCCCTTGGGGTGGCCTGTGGGGATTGGGCCCCAGCTCATACCCAGCCTCGCAGCCCCAGCTTGTGTCTCACAGCCCCGCAGCCCCGCCTGGCACCCCACCTTGGCCTGGTGCCACCCCCTCCCCTGCTTCACCATCCTGCCTGCACAGCGATCGATCTGGGCTGGGCCCCCACCCGGCTCCCTCAGCTTCTGGGAGCTGGGCAGCGGCCCTGCCCTCTGCCACCGCTGCTGGTCGCCGTCTGCGGGGTGATCAGTGGGGCAAATGGGCCCCCACTCACACCTGCCTTGGCCTGGTGCCGCCCGCTCACCTGATCCACCATCCCGCCACGGTCCCACTCTCATCGGGGCCCATCGGGGCCAGCAGCGCCTCCACTGCCACCTGCTGCCAGTGCCCACATTGCCGATGCCCACCATATTCCACACCGCCCCTGGTGGTCAGTGCACGTCATAGTGAGTGGTTGAACTCCCGGTGGAACAACCGCCCGAGGAGACAATTTGCATATTAGGCTTTTATTATATACGATTATTTGCCATACAAACAACTGTAAACCTACCTTTGCCTCACCCCGCACTGTAGATGAAATGGTGACAACCTCCAACTAGGAAGCGTATTCCTACTCTAGTTAACTTGTTTTGGGATAGATGTTTTATAGATCTTTAATAAACTAGTAAATGGAATTTAAGTTTCTGTCTGCTTTAATTCACAGGCATATTATTCTTCATTGACTACTCCCAGGGAAAAAGTCCTTAGGAAATCAGGGAGCTATTGCTGGGAGGTATGTGCATCATGATTCATATCAAGGAAATTGCCTTTTTCATTAGGGCCCTATTATTTCATGAACTTGTGGGTATATTCCTTACAATCCTCACTTTTCCAAGATCAGAGGACTATTTTCAGGATGGCACCTGTTGCCATCAGTTGGAGAACAGCCGTTTCCCTGCACTGGATTATCTTTTGACCACATCTATTGCTTTCATTTATTAGTCCCTTTTAACTCTGCTTACTTGATGCCATGTTTAACCAACTTTAGAATCACAGAAAAGAATAAAGATGCAGACAGGAAAAATGCCTAATGACATGCTATGTACCAGGTGAGATTTTTGGTGACCCTTTATCAAAGCAGCTCTGTGGAAAAGTTGATAAAAGGAATGAACTTACATTAAATATATTCTGTGTATACATATGTATCTACATTACCTATATAAACTATTTAGTCAACAGAAAAACCACAAGGTAAATGATGATGATGACGATAATGATGACTGTACTAGCTACCGAGCAATCATTCTGTTCTAAGAATGGTGCTAAGTGCTCTCAACTCTGCATTTCAGGTGAAGAAACTGAGGCCCAGGGAGATTAGGTAACTTGTGAAAACTAGGTATTGTTATTTTATTTAAAGTAAAAATAACTGATTAATTTCTATGAATATATAATTCCAAAATGAAGTTCTACCTTAAGCAAAATAGATTTAATTACATAATATATAACTAAAATATTCAATGTTCAGATTTTTAAAATTTACAATTAATGTTATCTTAATGACAATTTGAGAAAAAGTAGTAAGATTTTTTAAACCTACAAAAAACATGTTGGTGGGAATGCAGACTGATGCCACCACCATGGAAAACAATATGGAGTTTTCTCAAAAAATTAAAAATGAAACTGCCTTTTGACCCAACAATCCCACTTCTGGGAATATATCCTAAGTCCCAAATCACGAATCAGAAAAAAAAAATATATGTACCTCAATGTTCACAGCAGCATTATTTACAATAGCAAAGATCTGGAAATAGCCCAAGTGCCCATCAGTAGATGAGCGGCTAAAAAAGCTGTGGTACATTTACACAATGGAATACTACACAGCTATAAAAACGAGAAATTCTTACCCTTTTTGCTATAGCCTGGATGGACCTGGAGATTATTATGCTAACAAAATAAACCAGTCAGAGAAGGACAAATACCATATGATCTCACTTATATGTAGAATCTAATGGGCAAAATAAACTGATGAACAAAATAGAACCAGAGGCATGGATACATGAAACAGACTAACAGAGGTTAGAGGAGAGGGGATTGGGAAGAACTGCATAAAAATAGGTAAAGAGAATAGCAAAGAACATGTCTACATCCAGCCATGGGCAAACTACGGCCCGCGCTCTGGATCCGGCCCGTTCGGCTGTTCTATCCGGCCCGCAGAGCCGAAAGAGCAGAGGGTTCTCTTGCTCTCCCCTCCGCTCCTTTACTTTGAATTTATATTAGTTCACACAAACACTCCATCCATGCTTTTGTTCCGGCCCTCCAGTCCAGTTTAAGAACCCATTGTGGCCCTTGAGTCAAAAAGTTTGCCCACCCCTGAGTCATAGCCCATGGACACAGACACTGGAGTGGTGAAGGCCAGGGGAGAGGTGGTGGGGGGCTGGGTGGAGGTGGGCAAAGGGGTAATAGTGTCAACAATTAAAAAATAGTCATTGGGATATAAAGGTACAATACAGGAAATACAGTCAATAATATTTTGAATAACTTTGTTTGGTGCCAGGTGGGTACTAGACTTATCAGGAGGATCGCTTTGTAAAGTATATGATTGCCTAACCCCTATGCTGTACACCTGAAATTATTACAAAATAATCTTTAATGCCTACTATAATTGAAAAACAAAATAAATTTTAAAACCTCCTAAAACAACACTAAAACTGGATTGTTCTAGACAGAGTTTGCTAGTAGTGTTTATAAATGTATTGATTATATGCTATGTCATAGGCTAATACATGCATTTTTCTATTGGGAATGTATTTCTTAAAAACCTACAAAAATAAATATAAAACTGAAATTAAGACCTACAAAATTACTTAGCTTGATATATGTATTTATTCAGTGTAATAAGCATTTCGGATGAATATATGACTGATGCTTTTTAGATAACTTAAAAAATGTGAAAGTCTCATCTCTTCCTTGCATAAAAGGTGAAAATTATAGAAGAGAATATTGAAAAACTATATAAATATACATCAAAATTGACATCATTCCTGGCTGGTGTGGCTCAGTTAGTTCAGCATCATTCTGTGTACCAAAAGTTTGTCGATTCAATTTCAGGTCAGGTTGAGGATGTGTAGGAGGCAGCTGATTGATGTTTCTCTCTCTCTCCCTCTCCTTTCCTCTCTTTAAAAATCAATTGATACCCTTACTTTTTGTTTAATATTATATATCATAATAGCACTTGAACTTCAAAACCATGATTTTCAATGGTTGTTTAATCATCTATTACATAGATATGCCATAGTTCAAGTAATCCTTTGCAGTTGTACCTTTAAGTTGTGTCCAAGTTGCCATTATTTTAAAAATTACTAAGATAAACTTTTGCCTCATTTTCAACTATTTTCTCAGGATACAAATAAGTATTTTTTGGAACAGTTTTTAAAATGCAAGATTTATATGAATGTCATTAAATCTCAGTTCAGTTCAACTCTCTTTCCACACCATGACTTCTTTTTGTCCTATTTCAATTACTCTCATTATATTGTTGGGTTAAATTCTTTGAGAGCCAAGGTAGTCACTGCTATTAGATTTGAATCTTTCCCTGATAATTAGTACACTGTTTTGCATATAGTAAGTGGTTGAGAAATGTTTGTGGAATAAGTAAATTAGTTCATGATTGAAGTAGGATCTAATTCATATTTCCAATTATGCCTAAGTAATCACCATCAAACACTAGGCTCCATATGCTGTCTTGCAGTGCCAAGTTAATATGCAAAATGACTATTTGAGTGATAATAATTTGGAGTGCATTTTAGCTAGTCATTTCATAAGTAAAATGTAAAAGCACGCATACGAAGATCATTTCCTCTGCCAAAACAATTTGTTTAATCTGGGCTATATCAAGTAGTTCCAGACTTAAAACGATTGTATAAGGTTGTCAGTGTAAAGAAATGTATTGCCTAATTTAATTTTAAACTTGTTCTCTTCCTTTTCCTGTACTGGAAAAGTCTAACCATGTATAATATTTGATCTATATGTTGCTTACATCCTCTCCAGAGCCTGATTTTTCATCACCAAATATTTTTTTTCCTCCAGAAGAATGGGATTGGGAAGTATTTCCATCTTTTTGCCTTAATTAGAAGTGGGTATTATTGATTTTGTGGAGTGGTTAGAGCATGATACTTGACTTGCCTGTAAAGGTTAAAGCAAAGATGGTGTCTTTACTATGGGATAATGTTCCCATTTTTTAAAACATATTTTTATTGATTTCAGAGAGGAAGGGAGAAAGGAAAGAGATATAAAAACATCAATGATAAGAAGGAATCATTGATTGGCCGCTCCCCACATGCCCCCCACTGGGGATTGAGCCTGAAACCTGGCCATGTGCCACTGACTGGAATTGAACCCGGGACCCTTCAGTCTGCAGGCCGATGCTCTGTCCACTGAGCCAAACCAGCCAGGACTAATGTTTCCATTTTTATCTCTTTACCTGACTTTTCTTCCAAGCTTCAGTTTTACCTCTCCACTTGGCTGCTCAGCATTTCTAGCTGGATGTCCACTGGCTACACACACACACACACACACACACACACACACACACTCTCTCTCTCTCTCTGTCTCACACACACACACACACGCACACACACACACTCACACACGTACCTCAAAATGAGCTCTTTTTCTCACTTTACAAGTATGCTTCTCCTGAGACATCTACTACTTGTCCTCCTCACCATCTATAAATGACCAGTTACCGAGTCTTGTTGATTCTACACTGGAAATGCCTCTGTCCCTCTTCTTCATGCCTGTAGTAACTTAAATCAACATTGATCCTGCTCACTCTTGCCAGAGCCATAGTTTACAAATGCAAATTGGATCCTCTCACTCCCTAATTAAGATACTTCGAAAGCCCTCACCTAAAGGTCTGACCTAGAACATACCACTCTCTACGATCTGCCTCCAGCTTGTATTCCCCACGTCTCTCATTCTAACTCTCTTCCTATATTAGTTAGTCTACACTCCATTTTAGCTAAACCACTGATTGCTTCCTATAAGGCTTCTAAGTGGCCTTGTTCAAGAGATAGATTCTCTTTGAAAAGTTCTCATTCTTTTGAACCCTCAAGGTCCTGTTTAAATGCCATCCCAAAGAAACTTTACTGTGTTTTTTAAAGTCACAAAATATTTTTATCTCCACTACTCTGTAACAAAGTGAAAAGCTTATTTTATTTGCTAGTCCTAATTGTCTCTTAGGAAAAGAACTGTCTTCTTCTTCTTTTTTTTAATACCCTGGTGAACTTCTTAGATCGACAGTGAGGCTCCCAAGGCTTGTCTTGGAAGAAGATAGTAAAGGGGGATTTAAACAACCTATCAAAGAAATGATGAGACATTTGAGGCAGAGAAAGAATACAGGGAGGAGAAAGTGAGAATGAGGATGTAATACAGCAGAGGTCCTACAGAAAAAGGTGGCCAGTAAAATATTCTTAGTTACAAATATCGAATATGCAAGTTTAAGTTGTTTACTTTATTTGTCTTTTATAACCTTAAAAGCCTTGGGTATTTCACTTTATTTTGTTTTAACATAAATCAAGCAAAGGGATGGCCTGAAGCAGAGAGAAAGGAACAGTTCTGGGAAATGAGAATGTGTGAGATGAAATCCAGAGAAAGCAGAAACTGAGAGGCAAAAGTGAATTGAAGTCCATAAATCCTTAGTAATTAACTTAAATTTGGGGTGTAGGGAGAATATTCTTGAAATTCCTACATGCTATAGAATAAAAGCTTGAGTTGAATTTTCTAAGTTTGAAAGAGCAGGGGAACATTAGCTGATGCATGGATCACACCCTTCCAAGCCCACTTACTTTCTATTTGTGGGATGGTTATTGCTGTGTAATCCCTTATCAGTTCCAAAGTGCAAATGTTCGCCTTTGCAGAACTCATCTTTGTACCCTCCATAATGCTTAGCCTGGTAGCTTCATATATAGGCTCTCAATAAACATCCAAGGAATGAATGGATAGGAAATGGTAGGAGAAGATTTAGGTACATGGAGTCAGGTCATTAGGTTATCTTCATGCAAAATTGGAAAAGGTGCCCTTTTTAGGCAGCCCCAGCTCCATCAGCAGTAACTGGTGAAGTGTCCAGGTGTATGTACATAGACCTGATTCAAGGTGGGGGATTCACAGGGGACAGGGACTTAGCCATACTCCACACCCCCTGCCTTGGCTTGTGCCAGGCACAGGTGTAACGGCATTAGGTGGCAGTCCTGACTGGAGTGAGAGACACAAGGAGCAATTGAGGAAAGAGTAGTTGCCACATGGAACCTGAAGTGATTTAGTAAATGAGACTTAGAAAGTGGAAAGTTTCTGACTGGAGAGAAACAAAAGCTAATAGGTCTTGCCTGCTCACCTATACTGCTAAAGATTCCAGACAATATCTACTACTTTGCAAGGCAGTGCACATGTAATTATTTAGAGTTGGCTTTGAATGACATTAATTTCAATGCACTGAAGCTGTCATCATTTTTCTTTCTTATTTCTTATGTTTATAGTTGTGGTTACTTTAGATTACAGATTCTTGTGAAGTTGAAAATCTAAAGTTTAGCATTGAACCCAGCCTTGTAATTCATTTTGTTTGTTTCTTCTAAAAGGTTAAAAGCAGTTCAGTTGCCCACGTACAGGCACATACTAGATAAGCCTAAAGTCCTTTAACTTCAAAAAATCATTTTTCAAAATTGGTTTTAGATAACTTTTGAAAGCCTTTACAGCTAATGAAATTATACTGAAATATCCAGACATCCTCTGAAGTATTCCTAAAGGGCTGGAGAATAAATCTACCAGATAATAATATCATGACATGAAGTCTATTGAAAAGCAACATTAGGTTTCTAGAAATTTTATCTTAGGATATTAAAATTATCTAAGCAAATTCCCTGGGGACAAATTGAGAGTTTTGGTTTCTTAAACAAAGGACATTTTTCTATTAGAGAAAATGGCTCTGCCATTCCATTAAGAAGAGACTGAGCAACATCATCTTAACTCTATGTAGCCTCAAATCCCCACCTTGACTAACAGATAATAACAAAACAAAGACTAAACCTTCTGAAGGTGAATTCTGTACTTATAGCTATTTCTCAAAGCAGATCTCTGGGGACTCAGGGTGTAGATTTATGATAGAACAAAGGGTGGATCCAAACAGAAAATAACAGAGACCATGACATATACGTTTTTGCAGGCCAAAATTCCACTGTGTAGATTTGTATGGGCAATGTGGGTATAAAAGTGACATTGACATCAACCTCAGTAGTATAAGCATGGGCCTCCTAGGAGTCGAAGCTGAAAGCTCCCATAATCCTCTCACTGCATGCTGAATTACTTGTCTCCATCAACTTGCTAACGGAATTTCCTATTCTTTTATTTTCAAGAGCCAAGTGCTTTCAAGATCCTGATCTAATATGTGGGTTATTTATCACTTAAATCAGTTTATAAAATATGCTTTGCTCCTCAGTGAGCACATACTTCTATGCTGGGTACTTAATAAACAGCTGAGTATAATAAAAATATGTCTTATTACTGCTGAACTCACTGTTTATATTATGGTAAGGAACATTTTTAATATAGGGGCAATCTCTACATATTAAATGGTAGAGGCTTATTAGTACGCTCAAAATTATTCCAAAGCATATGCTGTCATACAATTCTGTTAGTTTAAATTTTTCTGAATAGGCATCATTTAGTAAAGTCAAATGTTTACATTTTTCAAGGCAGTTCCATGAAGCTATTGAATTTTATTTTCAAGTATTGTGAAAAGAATTACGGGAACACTTGTAAGATATGTACTATGCTGGGAACTTTGTGAACTGCCCAAGTGGCACAACTGTATGCAGCAACACAGGGCTTATATTCTCTAATAATGAAGAAGCTAACTTAGGAAAAAATATGGCCAAAAGGGGATAGGTCTGGGCACACATACTTGGGTTTTTCACCCTCAATTTCTTCTCCTTTTTTTTTTTAAGACTAAGTGAGATAATGTGATTATATATAGTATATAAAATATTATGAAAGAATATATGATTATTTGGCTTTCTTACTTTCTATAAATTTGTAAAAGAATTCCTTTGCTATAAGAAATATACTAAATTGAGGAATAAAGTGGGTTTTTATAAAATATATTTTTATTGATTTCAGAGAGGAAGAGAGAGAGATAGAAACATCAATGATGAGAGAGAATCATTGATTGGCTGTCTCCTGCACGCCCCCTGCTGGGGTTTGAGCCCACAATCCAGGCATGTGCCCTTGACCGGAATCGAACCTGGGACCCTTCAGTCCACAGGCCGACTCTCTATCCACTGAGCCAAACTAGCTATAGTGAGGAATAATGTTAAAATCATATATTTTCAATGTTTAAAATTCCTTTTATTTCCATTGGTTTTCTGTTGACTCTTGTGAATCATTAAGTCTCATAAAGCAAAAGGTAAATAATTTTTTAAAAGTCTTAATGTTAATTTAGGTTAAAGTCTGATTAAAAAATGTTTGTAATTCATCAAGGACAGAGTGGGGGGAAAAAACAGGCTAATAAAATGAAATAGTAAAAAGCCACAAATGACAATGAAAACAGAAGTATTTTGTAAGCCAATTAATACACTGAATCTAACCATTTCACATTGCAATGGGGAGAGGAGGTTAAAAGGAGAAAATATTACTAAGCACTTATCAAATTGCTTGTATGATCTGGTTGACTTAGCATTGAATGCTGTTTAAATGAAATGTACATATCCTGATGTTTCATTACAGAAATTATGTGACCTTTCCTTCTATTATATGTTCTGGGTTTGCTCCAAATCCCTACATTCGTTGTTTTTTTTTTTAAGGGTGTAAATGACATAGATTTTAAACTTTCATTTGCTTCTTTCCATAGGCCTCAAAAGTGAAGTCCTTCTCTCTGTTCTCTGGCCCAGAGTGACCTTTAATCTTAATCAAATGCTTCCCTGGCGACAACTGTGGCACCCATGGAACAGCTGCGAGCCCCAGAACATCGCTCCCCAATTGGGGCAAACACACGGGTTCGGAGGAGCTCTACACTCCACCACGGAAAGGTCAGATTTCGCCTGGGATAAGAAGAGAGAGAACTACATAACCAGACACCCAGAGAAGAGAGACCATGGGGAGAAAAAGAAACAGCCCGCATATGAAAGAAAAGCAGGCATCACCAGAAAAGGAAGTAAACGAAATGGAGGCAAGCAACCTTCCAGAGAAAGAATTCAGAGAAATGGTCATAAGGTGGCTGAAAAGAATGGAAGACAAATTCGACAATATGAGCAAGAACCAAGAGGAAATGAAGAAGAACCAAGAAGAAATGAAAAATGACATCGCTGCTGTAAAGAACTCAATAGAAAGCATCAAGAGTAGACTAGAAGAAGCAGAGGACCGCATCAGTGAGCTAGAAGACAAGATGGGAAAAAATACCCAAGTAGAGCAACTTCTAGAAAAAAAAATTAAAAGGCACGAGGAGAGCCTAAGGGAACTTTGGGACAACACGAAACAAAACAACATCCACATAATAGGGGTTCCAAGAAGGAAAGGAAGCTGAGGAAGGAATAGAAAACCTATTTGAAGAAATAATGACAGAAAATTTCCCTAATATAGAGAAGAAAAAACCACACAAATCCAAGAAGCTCACAGAGTCCCAAGCAAAATGAACCCCAAAAGACCTACGACAAAGCACATTATAATTAAATTGGCAAACACCAACGACAAAGTAAGAATCTTAAAAGCAGCAAGAGAGAGACAGAAAGTTACATACAAAGGAACCCCCATCAGACTAGCAACTGATTTCTCAACAGAAACTCATCAGGCCAGAAGGGAATGGAATGAAATATACAAAGTCATGCAAAGGAAGGGTCTGAATCCAAGAATACTGTACCCAGCAAGGCTGTCAATCAAAATTGAAGGGGAAATCAGGAGCTTCACAGACAAAAAAGGACTAAGGGAATTTATTACCACCAAACCAGCAATGCAAGAAATGCTAAAGGGTCTGCTGTAAAAAAAAAAAAAAAAAGGGAAGCGAAGAAGTAACACAGGGGTAAAGAATAGGAATGGTGACAAATAAGTACCTATAAATAATAACTTTAAATGTAAATGGATTAAATGCCCCAATCAAAAGACATAGGGTAATGGATTGGATAAGAAAACACGACCCATATATCTGCTGTCTACAAGAAACCCACCTCAGAAAAAAAGACGCACACAGACTGAGGGTGAAGGGATGGAAAAAGGTTTTCCAGGCAAATGGAACTGAAAAAAAGCTGGGGTAGCAATACTTATATCTGACAAATTAGATCTCAAAGTGAAGGACATAACAAGAGATAAGGAAGGCCACTTCATAATACTAAAGGGAGCAATCCAACAAGAAGAAATAACTCTGGTAAACATATATGCACCCAATACAGGAGCACCCAAATACATAAAAAAAACTCCTGGAGGATATCAAGGGAGAGATTGACAGCAATACAATCATAGTAGGAGACTTTAATACCCCACTATCACCATTAAACAAATCCTCTAAACCAAAAATCAGCAAAGAAACATCAATCCTAAATGACTCACTAGACCAGATGGAATTAATTGACATCTTCAGAACATTTCACCCCAAAGCCACAGAATACATTCTTCTCAAGTGCACATGGGTCATTTTCAAAGATAGACCATATGTTGGGACATAGGCAAAGTCTCTTCAAATTCCAGAAGATAGAAATCATATCAAGCATCTTCTCAGACCACAGTGGCATAAAACTGGAAATCAACTACAATAAAAAAAAAAACAAAGAAATCAAACACATGGAGACTAAACAGCATGCTATTAAACCATGACTGGGTTACCAGAGAGATCAAAGAAGAAATAAAAAACATCATGGCAACAAATGACAATGAAAACACTACAATCCAAAATCTATGGGACACAGCGAAAGCAGTCTTGAGAGGGAAGTTCATAGCTCTACAAGCCTACTGCAAAAAACAAGAAACAATGGTAATAAATTACCTAACCAAACAACTCAAAGAGTTAGAAAAAGAGCAACAAGAGAAGCCCAGTGTAAGCAGAAGGAAGTAAATAATAAAGATCAGAGCAGAAATAAACGACATAGAGACCAAAGAAACAATACAAAAGATCAACAAAACCAAGAGCTGGTTCTTTGAAAGGATAAACAACATTGATGAACCTCTAGCCAGGCTCACCAAGAAGCAAAGAGAGAGGACCCAAATAAACAAAATCAGAAATGAAAGAGGTGAGGAGGAGATCCAAGATGGCGGCGTAGGTAAACACCTAAACTGCTGCCTCGCACGACAATTTCAAAACTACAACTAAAAGACAAAATGTCTATCACCCAGAACCACGGGAAAGCTGGCTGAGTGGAAGTTCTACAACTAGAAGGAAAGAGCAAACAGCATTGAGGGGTGCACAAGCGGTGAAAAGCTGAGGAACGGAGACGTGCTAATCGGGCTGGCGACGGGTGACTGGGAGCGCTGCTGTTTTCAACCCGAAGGGAGATAAGCTCCTGATTACTCTGAACTCCAGTTTCTGGGGAGACGCGGGGGACCCAAACTCCTACAGGGAGAAGCTGGACTGTCTGCCGTGGGGTCGGAAAGTGAGGGAGGCTTGCTTCCAGGGCTGCGCAGGAACAATTATTTATTGTGCTGGGGTGCGGGACGCGGGGACACGGTCAGAGACCAGAGAGGCAGAGCCGCAGAGCCCGCTTACTGGCAGCCATCGCTGTTTGCCACGCCCTAGCCTAGTCATGCCCTGAGACACTGCCCTGCAAAATCTACGAACCCACCCAAGCTCCAAGCAGTGGCTTTAGCATATAAATGGTCTGCCCTATCGCAGCTTAACCTAGCAAACTTGCAGCCCGGGTCAGACAGCTCCAAAACCTCCAAACTCCAAGCAAAGAAGAGAAAACTGTAGTTCTTGCTGTAGCTCCTAATGGGTGGCCTCAGACAGTAGCTGATCTGCACCCCATTGGAGATCCAGAAGCCAGTGTACCTAGTGGTCAGTGTGAGACACCAGATTTCAACTCCTCACATCCATAAGTGACACATTCAAGAGGCAGACTCAGTGAGCACCAAAGCCCCACTGAAACAAGTCCTGCACCATAAGCGTGTCTCCAGCGCAGCAGTTCTTCCATTATAGACACAGTGGGTCCTCACAGCCAATTGGCCTGGAGGTCAATTCCTCCCAGTGTACCAACAGCAATTAAGGCTTAACTACACCAAGACTTTGCACTCAGCCCACAAAGGGGTGTACCAAAGGCGTCCACCTCAGGTGATTGGGGAGGCTGAGCTACTGGCCCCTATAGGTCACCTACCACACAAAGCCACTCCATCAACACAAGGAAGCAACAAAATGCGGAGACAAAGAAACATGTCACGAATGAGAGAAATGGAGGAAAGCAAACTAATGGACGACATAGAGTTCAGAACCACATTTATAAGGTTACTCAAGAATCTTCTAAAAACCGCCGAGAAACTTGATGAGACCTCCGAGGAGCTTAGTGAGACCTTCAAGGACCTTAATGAGAATGCCAAAAAAATGGAAAAGGACCAGTCAGAAATTAAGCATACACTGTCTGAAATAAAGAATATACAGAAACTCAACTGTAGATCAACATACCCCAAGAATCAAACCAAAGATCTGAAATAGGAGGAAACAAAAACACCCAACCAGAAAAACAAAAAGAAAAAAGAATCCAAAAATATGAAGATAGTGTAAGGAGCCTCTGGGACAACTTTAAGCGTACCAACATCCGAATTTTTGGGGTGCCAGAAGAAGAGAAAGAGCAAAATATTGAAAACCTATTAGAAGAAATAATGACAGAAAACTTTCCTTATCTGGTGAAAGAACTAGACTTACAAGTTCAGGAAGGGCACAGAACCCCATACAAGAGGAATCCAAAGAGGACCACACCAAGACACATCATAATTAAAATGCCAAGGGCAAAAGACAAAGAGAGAATCTTGAAAGCAGCAAGAGAAAAACGGTTAGTTACCTACAAGGGAGCACCCATACGACTGTCAGCTGATTTCTCGGCAGAAACTATGCAGGCCAGAAGGGAGAGGCAAGAAATATTCAAAGTGATGAACAGCAAGAACCTACAACCAAGATTACTCTACCCAGCAAAGCTATCATTCAGAGTTGAAGGTCAGATAAAGAGCTTCACAGACAAGAAAAAGCTAAAGGAGTTCATCATCACCAAACCAGGATTACATGAAATGCTGAAGGGTATTCTTTAAAAAGAGGAAGAAGAAGAAAAAGGTAAAGATAAAAATTATGAACAACAAAATGACATAAAATACATACCTACCAACAAGTGAATCTAAAAATTCAAGTGAATAAAAAATCTGAAGAACAGAATGGACTGGTGAATAAAATAGAATCAGGGACATAGAAAGGGAGTGGACTGACAATTCTCAGGGGGGAGGGCATGTGAGGGGTGCGGGAAGAGACTGGACAAAAAGCTTACACCTATGGATGAAGACAGTGGCAGGGGGTAAGGACATGGGGTGGGGTGGGGAATCAGGTGGAGGGGAGCTATGGGGGGAAAAAAGAGGAACACCTGTAATAATCTGAACAATAAAGATTTATTAAAAAAAAAAAGAAATGAAAGAGGTGAAATAACAACAGATCCCGCCGAAATACAAAGGATTATTAAAAAATACTACGAACAACTCTATTCCAACAAACTGGACAACCTGGAGGAAATGGACATATTCCTAGAAAAATATAACCTTCCAAAACTCAATCAGGAAGAATCTAAACAGCTCAACATACCAGTAACTATGGAAGAAATTGAAGCAGTCATCAAAGAGCTTCCGGCAAACAAAAGCCCGGGGCCAGACGGCTTCACAGGAGAGATTTACCAAACATTCAAGGAAGAACTAAAACCTATCCTCCTCAGACTATTCCAAAAAATTCAAGAGGAAGGAACACTTCCAAGCTCCTTCTATGAAGCCAGCATCACCCTAATACCAAAACCAGATAAATACAACACAATGAAGGAGAATTACAGTCCAATATCCCTCATGAATGTAGATGCCAAAATCCTCAACAAAATTCTAGCAAATTGGATCCAGCAGTACATCAGAAAGATCATACACCATGACCAAGTAGGGTTTATCCCAGGAATGCAAGGGTTGTACAATATCTGCAAATCAATAAATGTGATACATCACATAAATAAATTGAGAGATAAAAATCACATAGTCATATCAATTGATGCAGAAAAAGCATTTGACAAAATCCAACACCCTTTCTTGATAAAAACTCTCAACAAGGTGGGAATAGAAGGATCATACCTCAACATCATAAAAGCTATATATGATAAACCCACAGCTAACATCATACTCAATGGGCAAAAACTAAAACCATTTCCCCTAAGAACAGGAACAAGACAGGGATGCCCACTCTCACCACTCCTGTTTGACATAGTACTGGAAGTATTAGCCACTGCAATTAGACAAGAAGAAGAAATAAAAGGCATCCAAATTGGAAAAGAAGAAGTAAAGCTGTCCTTATTTGTAGATGACATGATATTATACATAAAAAACCCGAAAGACTCCATCAAAAAACTAACAGACTTAATAAATGAATTTGGCAATGTAGCAGGATACAAAATTAATGCCAAGAAATCTATGGCATTTCTATACACCAACAGTGAACTTACAGAAAGAGAGACTAAAAAAGCAATCCCATTTTCCATTGCACCAAAAAAATTAAGATACTTAGGAATAAACCTAACCAAGGACGTAAAAGACCTATATGCGGAAAACTACAGGACACTGAAAAAAGAGATAGAGGAAGATGTAAACAGATGGAAGAACATACCATGTTCATGGATTGGTAGAATCAACATCATTAAAATGTCCATACTACCCAAAGTAATCTATAGATTCAATGCACTCCCCATTAAAATACCAATGGCATATTTCACAGACCTAGAAAGAACTCTCCAAAAATTCATCTGGAATAAAAAAAGACCCTGAATAGCCACAGCAATCCTGAGAAAGAAGAATAAAGTAGGAGGGATCTCAATACCAGATTTCAAGCTGTATTACAAAGCCACTGTCCTCAAAACAGCCTGGTACTGGCACAAGAACAGACATATAGATCAATGGAATAGAACAGAGAATCCAGATATCGACCCAAACCAATATGCGCAATTAATATTTGACAAAGGAGCCATGAGCATACAATGGAGTCAAGACAGTCTCTTCAATAAATGGTGTTGGGAAAATTGGACAGATACATGCAAAAAAATGAAACTAGATCACCAACTTACACCATACACAAAAATAAACTCAAAATGGATACAGGACTTAAATATAAGACGGGAAACCATAAAAATACTAGAGGAATCCACAGGCAGCAAAATCTCAGACATATGCCAAAAGAACTTTTTCACTGATACTGCCCCTAGGGCAATGGAAGCCAAAGAGAAAATAAACAAATGGGACTACATCAAAATAAAAAGCTTTTGCACAGCAAAAGAAACCATCAACAAAACAACAAGAAACCCCACTGTATGGGAGAACATATTTGCAAATGTTATCACTGATAAAGGTTTAATCTCCAACATCTAAAGGCAGCTTATACAACTTAATAAAAGGAAGATAAATGATCCAATAAAAAAATGGGCAATGGACCTAAATAGAATCTTTTCGAAAGAAGACAGAAGGAAGGCCAAGAGACACATGAAAACATCCTCAAAGTCACTAATTAGCCGAGAGATGCAAATCAAAACGACAATGCGATACCATCTCACACCTGTCAGAATGGCTATCAACAACAAATCAACAAATGACAAGTGTTGGCGAGGATGCAGAGAAAAAGGAACCCTCGTGCACTACTGGTGGGAATGCAGACTGGTGCAGCCACTGTGGAGAACAGTATGGAGTTTCCTCAAAAAACTAAAAATTGAACTCCCATTTGACCCAGTAATCCCACTCCTAGGAATATATCCTAAGAAACTAGAAACACCAATCAGAAAGGATATATGCACCCCTATGTTCATAGCAGCACAATTTACAATAGCTAAGATTTGGAAACAGCCTAGGTGCCTGTCAGCAGATGACTGGATCAGAAAACTATGGTACATCTACACAATGGAATACTATGCTGCCATAAAAAAGAAGGAATTACTACCATTTGTAGGCACCTGGATGGAATTAGAGAACATTATGCTAAGTGAAATAAGCCAGTCAATGAAAGAAAAATACCACATGATCTCACTCATTTGGGAATAATGAAAAACATTATAAACTGATGAACAAAAAGATAGATACAGAGGCAGTAAAGCATCAAACAGACTGTCAAATTACAGCGGTAAGGTTAGGGAGAGGTGGGGGAAATAAGAGATCAACTGAAGGACTTATATGCATGTATATAAGAGTAACCAACAGATGCAAAACATTGGGGGGTGAGGGCATGTATGGGAGTGGGGTGGGGGGGGGCAATGGTAAGATATGTACACATATAATACCTTAATAAAAAAAAAAAAATAAAAAAACAGAAAAAAAAATGCTTCCCTGGCAAATCAATCCTGAAATCATCATTTTAACCACTATCAATGGAATGTCCCACATCTATAGGATGGTTTCCAAATAGAACATTTAAGTACTAGTGGTCCGGTGCATGAAATTTGTGCACATTAAAAGGGGATTAATTAGAGGAAATAATTTAATATTGCTATTTGCCCTTTATAATAGAAGTGTCAGAGATGAAAGAAAATTAGTAAAATGTATATGAAAACCTTCCTCCTGTCAGAGTCTGGGGTGCACCACGGGACCCAGTGTCAAGTCCCCGCCCACCCACATGCGCCTCAAAAATCACGTGAGACCCAGACCCAGACCCAGCCAGTCCCTGCCCCCATTGGGCTAGATCCAGACCTGGCCAATCCCACCCTTGTCAAGCCCCACCAGGCAGGGGATGTAGCCTCAGGTCCCCTGGCCTGGTGCCAGGATGGAGGGCGTGACCTGAGGTCCCCCAGCCCAGACCAGGGTGGGGGGCATGCCTTGAGGTCCCCGGTTAAGCCCCACCAGGTGTGGGACATGGCCTGAGGTCCCCCGTCAAGCCTCGCCGGTCAGGGAGGCGCAGCCTCAGGTCCCCTGGCCCAGCACCGGGAGGGGGGCACAGCCTCAGGTCCCCCATCAAGCCCCACTGGCAGGGAAGCGCAGCCTTAGGCCCCCCATCAAGCTCCGCTGGGCTGGGGACTTGGCCTGAGTTCCCCTGACCCAGAACTGGGGGTGCACCTTGAGGTCCCCCGTCAAGCCCCCCTGGGTGGGGAGCATGGCCTGAGGTCCCCTGTCAAGCCCTGCCAGGCAGGGGGGGTGCAGCCTCAGGTCCCCTGGCCCAGTGCTGGGGCGGGGGGTGCGGTCTGAGGTCCCCCGGCCTAGTGCCGGGGTGGGGGGCCCAGCCTGAAGTCCCCTGTCAAGTCCCACCTGGTGGGGGCTGTGGCCTGAGGTCCCCCAGCCTGGTGCTGGGGCAGTGGGTGCATCCTGAGTTCCCCTGACCCAGCACTGGGGGTGCACCTTGAGGTCCCCTATCAAGCTCCGCTGGGTGGGGGGTATGGCCTGAGGTCCCCTGTCAAGCCCAGCCAGGCAGTGCGGCGCAGCCTCAGGTACCCTAGCCTGGTGCCTGGGCAGGGGGCATGGCCTGAGGTCCCCCATCCAGCCCCACTGGGCAGAGGGTACGGTCTGAGGTTCCCCCGACCTGGTGCCGGGGGGGGGGGGGCACGGCCTGAAGTCCCCTGTCAAGCCCCACCTGGTGAGGGACGTGGCCTGAGGTCCCCCAGCCTGGCGCTGGGGCAGGGGGAGCAATCTGAGGTCCCCTAGCCCAGCACCAGAACAGGAAGTGCACCTTGAGGTCCCCCGTCAAGCCTCAGGTCCCCTGGCCTGGTGCTGGGGTGGGGAATGCGGCCTTAAGTCCCCTGTCAAGCCCTACAGGGGCGGGGGAGGGCGTAGCCTCAGGTCCCTGCTGATGGCTCGTTAAGGCTCCTTATGGAAACTTGGCTTCAGCTGTGGGTGCAGCCATCTTTGTGACGGAGTGATGATCAATTAGCATATTCCCTCTTTATTAGATAGGATGATTCTTACTTCAATTTTAAGAGAATAAAAATACCACCTAAAGGGAAAGGACAGAAAAAACAAAAAAACAAAAAACAAAAACCAGTCTGCAGTCTTGTCTTCGCTGCGGCACTCTGCTCCTGTACTCCTGTAGATCCCTTCGCCCCCCCACCCTCCCTCTCATAGCAGGCGTCCTGCCCTGCTTGGCCACTCTGCGCCTGGAGCAGCTGGGCAGCCGTCATCTTTGGCCTTCTAATTTGCATACTCACTCTGGTTGGCTGTGGGTGTAGGGGAGGTACAGTCAATTTACATGTTTGTCTATTATTATGTAAGATTACCATGTTTTTAGACCATAAATAAAGCCAAATATTTATTTTCCTCATAATTTTCACAATATTCAGGACTACCTATATTCAGAAGCTCTTCATTGTGACTATTCACATACAAATCACCAGCCAGTACACATTACGTTTTTGGCTCACAATACAGCTGTAAGAAGAGAGTATACCATCTCTAGATAGGCATACACACCAGGGCTGACATTTCAGGCTGTTGAAGTGTATCATCAATTAACCTCACTTGAACCATACCATGTTCTATTACTCTGTAACATACTGCGGACAAATCTATTTGATGTGATACAATTTTCCTTTTTTTTCACAAGTCATATTTTATTTTCCCTAGTCTGTTTTTTATCAGGGGTTATTTAATATCTTGGGGGATTTCCATCACACATATAATGTTGTGACTAGTAATAACTAGATGGCTACAATTAACCTAATAGACTATGAATGAATCCATCTTCTATACATCATAAAAAAATTCATTGAGATATGCTTACCTAAAGAGAGAGTGGTGAAAAACATAATCCTTCATTAGGAGTTGTAACTGATGATAACTTCAAATAAGTAGAAGAAAATATTTTGATGCAGTGGCAGATTTCCTCTCTTATAATTTTTTCTCCTTTATCTCATAGGTAATAATTACATTTTCATGAAGTAATATCAAAAGTCTCAGGTTTTTACTGTTCAAGTACATCTGTCTCTTTGAGAGAAGACATTGTTTATATTTCTTTCCTGTGTTTAGGAAACATATTTATGTTATATACTTCCTTCATCTTATCTTTACTATGACTAAGCCAGGTATTATCATTGCTTATTTACATGTGAAAAAAGAGAGGTTCAAAGAAATCAACTCATAATATTCATAAGTGATATACTTGCCCTAACTGGTTTGGCTCAGTGGATAGAGAGTTGGCCTGCAGACTGAAGGGTCCCAGGTTCAATTCTGGTCAAGGGCATGTACCTTGGTTGCGGGCACATCCCCAGTAGGAGGTGTGCAAGAGGCAGCTGAATTGATGTTTCTCTCTCATCGGTGTTTCTAACTCTCTATCCCTTTCCCTCTCCCTTCCTCTCTGTAAAAAATCAATAAAATATATTAAAAAAAAAATAAGTGATATACTTGAGTTTGTCTGAATTCAAAGACCAATGTTGTAAAATTCCAAAAGAACCTCTTTCAACTATAAAGGTATTTTTAAATAATGGAAGGCAACTTCTACACTAAACATATATTAAGAATATTTGTGTCCTATTTAATATAGAATATCAGTTACAAAGCGTACTGTGTGTTTTAAAAGCCCATTTTAAGCAGTAATTGTAAAAATATAATAAAACAAAATAATACAATAAAATACTAGTTTTTATTAAAGTGAAATGAGTAATTTAAGATTTTAGTATCAAAAATTGTGTGGATGTGTAAATTTCATACTGTAATTAGCAATTTTTAATGAGTTCTGGGTTATAAAACGTGTCCTAAGAGGAAAGGTGACGAACAAAAATGAACCATTTCCTTCAAAATAAATAAGTACAATGACTATTTTAATAAGAACCTCCACTTGTGACGGCTATGCTTCCTTTCCAGATGCATCAACCTAAAAAATTCATTTAGGTTATTTTAAGTTTAACACAAAGTGATACAGCACCAGGCTGATGGGAACTGAAACCTACATTATGAACTGTTCTGAAACATACAATAAATTCCTTCGGATATGAGGACTTCTAGAAGCGCAAGCAAGCAAGCCATGGTAAAATCCATCTTCCTTCCCACTTTTCAAGCACATTAGGCTAATTCCAGAAATAAATCCACTCAATTGGCAAGTTAACCTCTTACTCTTGTCACAGAAGCCATCTGCAGCCTTGAGTTTAACTGTTTTCTTTCTCCTTGGTCATAGTCCTTTCTTTAGTGGCTCTGTATTTATGGGTGTCACTTAAGGAATTAATCTATGATGAAAATGTGCCCTGGAAAATCATTCATTTTACAAAAACTTGGATGCGGGGATGGTACATGAAATAAAATATTTTTAATTCTTTAATGTGGATTTTTTTCCCTACTGTGGTACACTAAGTCACTCCTTTGATAGTTTCGTATTTCTTTTTTTTTTAATAAATCTTTATTCAGATTATTACAATTATTTCTCCTTTTTCCCCCCATAGCTCCCCTCCACCCAGTTCCCACCCCACCTTCTGCCCTTACCTCCTCCCCACTGTCCTCATCCATAGGTGTATGATTTTTGTCCAGTCTCTTCATGAACCCCCCATAATCCTTTCCCCCTGAGAATTATCAGTCCATTCCCTTTCTATGCCCCTGATTCTATTATATTCACCAGATTATTCTGTTCCTCAGGTTTTTAATTCACTTGATTTTTAGGTTCACTTGTTGATAGATATGTATTTGTTGGTCATAATTTTTCTCTTTACTTTTTTCTTCTTCCTCTTCTTTAAGAATACCTTTCAGCATTTCATATAATACTGGTTTGGTGGTGATGAACTCCTTTAGCTTTTTCTTGTCTGTGAAACTCTTTATCTGCCCTTCAATTCTGAATGATAGCTTTGCTGGGTAGAGTAATCTTGGTTGTAGGTTCTTGCTATTCATCACATTGAAAATTTCTTGCCACTCCCGTCTGGCCTGCATAGTTTCTGTTGAGAAGTCAGCTGACAGTCGTATGGGTGCTCCCTTGTAGGTAACTAACTGTTTTTCTCTTGCTGCTTTTAATATTCTCTCTTTGTCTTTTGCTCTTGGCATTTTAATTATGATGTGTCTTGGTGTGGTCCTCTTTGGATTCCTTTTGTTTGGGGTTCTGTGGGCTTCCTGGACTTGTAAGTCTATTTCTTTCACCAGGTGGGGGAAGTTTTCGGTCATTATTTCTTCAAATAGGTTTTCAGTATCTTGCTCTCTGTCTTCTTCAGGCACCCCCATAATTCTGATGTTGGTACGCTTGAAGTTGTCCCAGAGTCTTCTTACATTATCTTCAACTTTTTGGATTTTTTTTTTTGCTTTTTACTTTTTCGGTTGTGTGTTTTTTGCTCCTTTGTATTTCAATTCTTTGACTTGATTTTTGTGTTCCTCTTGTCTGTTTTTGGGTCTCTGTATAATATTTTTTATTTCAGTCAGTGTATGTTTAATTTCTAGTTGGTCCTTTTTCATATCTTCGAGGGTCTCGTTATATTTATCGGCCTTTTCTAGGATATTCTTAAAAAGCCTTATAACCGTGGTTTTGAATTCTATATCCAGTCGTTTATTTTCCTCCATTTCTTTCGTTTGTGATCTGTTTCTGTGTCGCCGCATTTTCATTGCTTCCCTGAGTTGGTAGGGTAAATTTGTGTGCTAGGTTTCCTATATGGCCCAGTGGGTCTGCCTCCCCAGTTAACCTGAGGTGGACACTCTTGGTGCACCCCTTTGTGGACTGTGTGTACAGCCTGTTGTAATTAAGTCTTTATTGTTGTTAGTATCATTGGGAAGAATTGACCTCCAGGCCAGTTGTCTGGAAGGATCAGCTGTGTCTATGCTGACAGAAGTTCAGTGCTGGAGACAGCCTTATAGGATTAGACTTGCCAAATTGCAATAGCCTCTGTGCTCAGCTTGGATGGGGTGGAGTCTCAGTCTTGGCTTCCCGTCAGCCTTGCCCTTGCACGCACATCCGTGCCTTCAGACCTCTGCCTTCCCGGCTCCCGAGTCTCCGCCCGAGAGTCCAGACTCCCCCCACAAGAGCGTGGGTCCCCAGGGGCTCGCCTGGAACTGGGGTTCACTGCAGTCAGAACTGGGGCTCAGTGCAGTCAGGAGCCTCTGACTCCCTTCCACTAGGGAAAGCCTGTGGCAACCTCCGCAGCCTTTGTGCACGCTTTCAGTCCTCCGCCTTCCCAGGCTCCCGAGTCTCTGCCCGAGAGTCCAGACTCCCCTCGTAAGAGCGTGGGTCCCCAGGGGCTCGCCCGGAACTGGGGTTCAGTGCAGTCAGAACTGGGGTTCAGTACGGTCGGGGGCTTCCTTCCCCCTTCCGCCAGAGAAAGTCAGCCAGGCTCTCAGCCGCCCTTCCTCTCTGCGCGCACAAAGACCCTTTGCCGTACCTTCAATTCTCTGTGAGCTTTTCTCTTTCCTTCTAGTTGTAGAATTTTCACTCAGCCAGCTTTCCTGTGGTTCTGGATGGTGTCCGTTCTGTCTTTTAGTTGTAGTTTTGAAATTGTTGTGCAAGGCAGCAGTTTAGCTGTTTACCTATGCCACCATCTTGGTTTCTCCGATAGTTTCGTATTTCTGACATTATTTACTCAGGACTTACTTTATTTGGGCTTTGGAATTGATTGAAATAAGCTGGGTAAAACTTATTTTTGACCATTTCATTCTAATCATTCCTGCAGGCTCAATTTTTAGAACCCAGTTCAATAGGCTGAAAGTAAGAATTCCTCAGTAGAGAGGTTTATTTTATTTTCCCCTCTGTGTAATCAGAAATGCAAAATTGTAAACATGGGCATGTTTACTTTAAAAAGTTTAGATTTGGAATATATTTCATTTAGACTTTTAAAAGCAGATAGAATAACTATCTTACATACTAAGAATATACTAAATATATGTATACATATGTAAATTATTGCTAATAAATACTATTTAGTGGCAGAACTGAATGATTGAATGTTTTATTCAATATAAAAATTTGTATCGCATATATCCTGTGAAATTACAAGTTATTTTGAGTAGATTCTCATAATTAATCAACCTTTAGTAAATTCCTGAGTAACTATGGCCAGCATAGCTTGGTTAATAGAGAGTAATGGCAGGTGACATTTGTGTAGAACGTACAGTGGACCTGGCTGTGCTCCAAGCATTTGGCCTGTTTCAATCATTTAATCCTGAGTGCTGCGTGGATGAGCAAATTGGTCAAAGCAATACAGGTGGTAGGCGGTGAAACTGGAATGCATCTTCTGCCAGTTTCCAGAGCCCATAATCTTAACTACTGTGTTTTAAAATAATTTTAAAAAATAGCTATTAGAGGTTACGAATGCCTTGATTAAATGTCTATTTTTCAACAATATATAATGCACTGGTACCCTGAGGTTAATGAAGTTATTGTATGACTAGTTTTAAAAAATACTGTTCACATAAGGAAATGACAAAACTCAGCTGGGAAATAAAATAATTCTCTTCCATTTAGCGAAAGATGCTTTTTGCTCTATTGTTTCCATTATTTCTTTTGCTATACTATTTCCATCAAATATGTGCTACACAATAACTTTTTTTATGGTGGCCAATTTAAAATATAAAACTAACGTTTTGAGTATGCTGATAAGAGTTTGGGGATCTTTATAATTCAGTTATACAAGTCTGCAGTAGGGTCAACCTTGAAAGTGAGCTCTGCGGTTAAACTCGAGTTTACAACATGGGCTGAGTGCAGCAGTGTTTCTTGTGGTGCTACAGATGTCTGTCTCTTGACTTCCTATGAACTCTCCAAGAGGATCCAACTTATTGTTTTTGGGAAATCAATATCCATACTTTGATTTCATTTTTTATTTAAATAAATGTTTTCTATCTATGAAAGGGATATAGAATCATTGCAGAAAAGTCAAAAAATGAAGGAAACAAAACTACTTGTAATCTAAATCAAGAGATAACAGCTGGTTTCATTTTGTATAATTTTCTTCCTATATTTAAAATAGATTTGTATACATATTTTATAAGTATATACATGTCTATACACTTTTCTTTCTTTTGCATAATACCTGATATAGGGTTAAATATTCTCATTTTTCATTTAATATCTATAATAATTAAAGTGTAATATGCTAATTAGACTGAACGTCCTTCCCGATGTCCTTCCAGACGACCTTCCGAATGAAGCCAGGGCTACGAGGGAAGCCCTGGGTCCTGGGCGCCAGAGGTGCCAGCAGCCAAGGGAAGGAAGGCCTACTCTTGCACGAATTTCATGCATTGAGCCTCTAGCTATATTATAAAAGTCTACCCAAGCTGTTTATAATTATAGACTGACAAAATATTTTAACATTTAGATGCATTTTGATATTTAGCTTTTATAATAATTGTGGTTAATATTTTGGAACATAAATTTTGTAAAAACTTTTAAAATGACATGTTTCTTATTTAGGCCTGATGGGTAAATTGGGACATACCAAGTCGATATGTATGACTGTTTTAAAGGTTCTTTTTTTTAAAAAAAAATATATTTTATTGATATTTTACAGAGAGGAAGGGAGAGGGATAGAGAGCTAGAAACATCGATCAGCTGCCTCCTGCACACCTCCCACTGGGGATGTGCCCGCAACCAAGGTACATGCCCTTTACCGGAATCGAACCCGGGACCCTTCAGTCCGCAGGCCGACGCTCTATCCACTGAGCCAAACCGGTTCCGGCTGTTTTAAAGGTTCTTGTATACTAATACTACATGGTTCCATTTCCACAGCAGAGTCTGAGAGTGCCTGTCTTAACACACTCTTGTAGTAATTGAAGTGTTTTTTTTCAGTAATCAGTATTTGTTATTTAAAAATAATATATTACCTTAAAACTTGCCAGTCACTGAGGACTAGAGAGGCTAAATATTTTTATATGTGTATTAGGTATTAATATTTGTTTTCCTGAGCATTGTTTGCTTTCTGGTTTATATTTGTTATGGAAATCCAAAAATCACCATTAATAAATTAACCATGAACCCATTTCTCTTAGAAGAATAAGACCTCAAAGGAATTCACCTACCTTTAGAGCCTTTCTAAAAATTCCTTGAGCTCAAAGTATATTCCTCATTTTCTAAAGAGACTATCACAGGAAAGACATTTGTCATGAATTTCTTTTGCCATTAGTGATATTAAGTTTCTGCGGACATATTTCACCAGATGTGAAATGGCTGGCTAAGGCTGAAGGTATATGTGAGTGGGTGTGTATGTGCATATGAGTGATAAGAGAGAATGGACTTTGTTAAATTGGCCTCTACTAGGTAGAGTTCATTATTGTGGCTTTACTAATAGTATTCTCTAATATGAATATTTCCAGCAGAAGCATACATTTCATATTAGTTCCTTAGCACAATGATTACTACTCAAGTGCAGGTTATATCTTAGCTTTTCTCACTCCTTTTCATAATTTTAGACTAGGGAACATAGGCATATATGGAAGAGAAGAGAATAAAAAGGTGTGTTTGTATGTGTGTGTGTTTTCTCATCACCAATTTTTTTGATTCCATAATGTGTGCCAGATACAATACATGCCAGCGTGTGCGTGTGTGGGGAGGTCTGTATATGTGTATGTGTTTATGTGGACTAGTGGTTTTGACTTGGGATGACACACACAATAAGGTGATGATTATAGTTTCATAAGTGGGCAGGTTATTCAATATATGTACTATTTAAGTAAAAATAGATAAAATCATACAGGATAGACTGGTATAGGTACTCCCTTAAGTAGGACAACTACTTAGGAGGTATGGCAGACAGGATTCCAGATGTGTGGAAATATCTGGCAAATGGTGGCAGTGGAAAAGAAAAAGATGGTTAGGGAGACATTTTAAAGGCAGAAATGTCAAAATTTTGAGGAAAAAGAAATACTTGAGGGGCAGGAGAATAAATAAAAGGAATCACTGAATTAGCTTTTAAGAATGATGTTGATATTGCTTAAGAGAGAGCAGTGGGAAGAAAAAGGGTATTTGTGGAGGAAGATAAAATGTAGATTGCTATAATAAATATTTAAGTGAAAATATCAAATAGGAAGGAGAAATAGCTCAGGTGAATCCAGAATGGAAGTCTGTTTTTGGAATTCTCAGCCTGGAGATAATAATTAAACCTATAGGCCTAAATGACTTTTGTAGAGTATTGGAGAGGATAGGGAAGATTGAGCTATAAGTGGCAAAAATAAATAAGGTAGGTAAGGTAGAGCAAGTGAGAGTGAAATGAATGAGAATGAGAGAGAGAGAGAGAGAGAAAGAGAGAGAGAGAGAGAGAGAGAGAGAGAGAGATTGGAAATGCAGATGGTTCTCAGGAGTAGTACAGATATATGATAGCATATAGGAAAGCATCATATGGAGGTAGTTGTAGTTAATATCATAAAAATCAAAGATTTCCATCAGCAGATGAGTGGATTAAAAAACTGTGGTACATCTACACAATGGAATACTACGCTGCAGTAAAAAAGAAGGAATTCTTACTATTTGCAATAGCATAGATGGAACTGGAGAGCATTATGCTAAGCGAAATAAGCCAGTCGGAGAAAGATAAATATCACATGATCACATTCATTTGTGGAATATAATGAACAACATAAACTGATGAACAAAAATAGATCCAGAGACAGAGAAGCATGGATCAGACTGTCAAACCTCAGATGGAAGGTAGGAGACTATGGGGGTAAGGGGGAGAGATCAACCAAAGGACTTGTATGCATGCATATAAGCCTAGCCAATGGACACAGACACCAGGGGGGTGATGGCATGAGTGGGGGGCGGGGGATGGGGGCGATGGGGGAATAATACTTTATTAGATTAAGGTATTACATATGTAATACCTTAATCAGTAAAGAAAAAAATAAAAAAATGGAAAAAAAAAGATTTTCTACACATTCCTTTGGGGACTGGATAAAGAAAAGGAGGCTTTTGGTGTCTGAGCATAAGAAGAATAAGGAACTACAGGGATGTGAGTTACAGCATAAGGAATATAGTCAATAATATTGTAATAACTATGTATGGTGCCAGGTGGATAATAGAATTATTGGGGGGATCACTTTGTAAGTTAAATAAATGTCTAACTATGGCTGTATACCTGAAACAAATATAATATTGAATGTCAACTGTAATTTAAAAATTCCAAAAAAAGGTTTAATAATCAGAAACCAGACTGCAAGTAATTTAATATTTAAATGAAGTAATTCACCTATTGTTGGTCCCACATAATTATCTTCAAGATATTAAAATAAATATGGAGGCTAATTAGTATATTCTTCTAACTCCTATTAACTGTTGCAATGATATCTATTAAAGCTATTTTTCTTTAGAAAAAAAACTGTATGAAATCCTAGTTTTTGTAATCAAAGCTATAGGTGGCATCTCTGATTAATGACCTTTTTAATGTTATGTAATAAAGTACTTTATTTAATGACTATACTTGTCTATGTGACCTAGAATTTTATGTTATTGGACATAAAACAAGTTTTAGCAATCACTTAAATGATGGGTGTTATTTCCAAAAAGAAATCTCTTCTATTAATTTACATAGAAATGGGTTAACAATGTAATTCCTTAATTTTCATTAACATTACAAAAAGTGGGTGTGTTTTTTTCAGTTTTCCCCCAACATATTGTTTTATGAGAAGAGTTAAATATTTCTCTTGTGTCTCTTTCATTGTATGGGGTTTGTTTTCACTTGTTTGTTTTTGTGGCCCTAATTGGAAATTTCATGTGCTTTTCTCTTGAAGACAAAAAGACATCAACCTTTTCTTCTACATAAAATTGTTCCAAAAAAATGAAGTCAGTCCTTAGTGGTATCAATTCAGAAGGAAATTGGCACGTATTCATGAAAATGGCTGCATCCAGAATTGGAAAAACTGAGTTCTTTTTTTTTAGTACAAGAATCTTTATACAAGCTCTTTTAATAACATTCTCATAAATTTCATAGCTAATATTAGTGGATATTCTGAATGAGACTCTGGATTTTAACCATTCACATTTCCATTTCTTAATCTGTAAAATTACACCACTAAATCACACTCCATAATTCTAAAGAGTTGCAGAAAGTGTGAATGATGTTTAAATGACAAAAGAGAGGGCATTCAATAAAATATTTAGTGACTTTTACTTATATTATGTTTTAGTTTGTCTTACACTCAAAGATAGGTGAAGTATTCCTGAGAATTAAGACCCATATGACAGAAACCATGAAATCTTGTGAGAAAAAAGCATTGAGAAAAACCTTTTAAAGCACTATTTACTTACTCTTAAAGTGAAATCATATTGCCAATATAAATTTACTTCTACATTTTTAATTACAATAGTTACTCAGACACTTCTGTGTATAGATGGGTTTGATAACAGTATCTCCCTCATAGTGTTTTAGAGATGAAAGGATTAATATATGTGAAAAATTTGGAGCAGATACTGGCTCATAAGGAAGCACACAGTGAATTGTAGCCATTATCATCACAAAATGAAACCATGAAGACTGAGTCTTGCGCTTGCCCTACTCTGTGTGGTATTTTCCCCATTAACAACTCAACTGGAAATATGTTCATTCTTACTTCTTTATCTATCTTAAATGTGTGCATAGTCTGAGCAATACTGACCAAACAAGCAAATGACTAATAGAATGCAATAATTTACTTGAATCAAAATTTTCCCAAAAACAACTGAGATAATTTTATTTTCCTGATTATAAGAAAGAAAATATCCTATTGCCTAGAATATTTTAGTTGAGTAATGTTCAATAAATTCTGTCATCTTTATTGCTTTGTTTTATTTTATACAAACCCTGATGAAGGAAGGTTTTCTCACACTATTCAACAAATAATTTTGTCTTTATCAAAGATTAAGTGGTTATTATTGTGTTCCACTCTGGTGGACCCCAAAAGGTATACAACTGCTTATAATCACAATAATTAGACAGAGAGACACAATATGAACATGAGCAAATGACAATAGAGGCTTCAATTGCAATAGGTGTAATAAGGGATAGTTGTTAAAGGCATTTAGAGGAGGAAGACATCATTGCATCCCATTAATTTTCTGAACAAGTATGGCATTGGTATATGTGGTGAATTCACAGTTAAGATTTATTCACAAAGTAGGACTTGAACAACACCTTGACGACTGTATAGGATTTAGAGGGACCAAGGAGAGTGAGATGGAAGGGAGTTTTATGAACTTGAGGGCAGGGTTCCTCTGTTCCAAAACCAGCTCCCTCTCTGTGCCACTCTCTCTCAATCAACAACTTTCCCACCCACCACTTTAAATGACTTGCTTCATTTCACATCCTCACTAAAATTCTACCATGTAGGGATCTACTTGGAGGGAATTGCATGATCTGCTTCTCACAATGCAGTGTGAATGAGTTAGCTCTTTCAGGGCAATGGAGAAAAAGAAATTTGAAAGTATGGAGTCATTTAGTGGGTGAAGAGCTTAGCTGGGGTTTCAGAATTGGAGATTTGAGGCAAGCAGAGGGTAGCAGGAGTGCACTATTTGCCTGAAGAGCAGCAAAGAGATTTTTGTCAAATGATCAAAGATCAGAACAGAGTAGTGAGCAGATGTTGAAGACGAATAAATTAGCTTTTTCAATACTGAGATGTAATGAGAGAAGGCAAGGCAAAGGGATAAGTAAGAGTGATGCTGGATAACACTGAGAGATAATTTGGAAAGGTAGCACTGGTCTGTGCTGGACTGTGCAATATCAAGTTAAAGATTTGGTGTTCATCTTATATGCAACAGAAAATACCCTTGGTTGCTCTACTCCCATCCCACGGTTTGAAATTAAGCTAAAGGGAACACCTTGCAAGTATTCTGCTGTGTTGGGGGAAGATGGCGATGATGGTGTAATTTCAGTCTCTCCAAATCAGCCCTCCTATCATCCTTATACGTATTTAAAGTAAATAAGAAAGCCTCTAGATCTAACTATCAGATAGAGGAGACATGACGTAGAGAAACATGTTTAACAAAACCACAGGGATGTCATGAGAGGAATTCTATATGAAGATATACAATATTCTTTTTTTTTTAATATATATTTTATTGATTTTTTACAGAGAGGAAGGAAGAGGGATAGATAGTCAGAAACATCGATGAGAGAGAAACATCGATCAACTGCCTCCTGCACACCTCCTACTGGGGATGTGCCCGCAACCAAGTTACATGCCCTTGACCGGAATCGAACCTGGGACCTTTCAGTCCGCAGGCTGACGCTCTATCCACTGAGCCAAACCGGTTTTGGCAAGATATACAATATTCTTTAATAAATGTGTAGCATTTTAAAAAGTAGGGGAAACTTAAGAGACGACTTAACAGGCCTAACAACCAAATCCAATGTCTTGGCAGGGAAATTTGAACGTGGACTAGGTACTTGATAATGTTCAATAATCATGCTATTTTATTAGGTATGATAATGGCATTGTTATGCTAAAAAAAAGCCATGATCTGTTAGAGATACACAAAGATATATTTACAAGTGAAATCTTATCATGTCTAAAATATGCTGTAAAGAGATTACATTCTCCCCATCCTCATGTTGGGATAAGAAACAAGTTTGGCAATACACCAATCATGTTGATCCTTCCTGCCGGGAAATGATTTTCATTATTCTCTCTACTTATGGGGATGTTTGAAAAATTCCACAGTAGGTCAAGCTATTCTTCAACTCAACCTGTGATTTGACACCTCTGCTCACTCTCTTGGATGAGTATTATTGAAGATGGTGCTTCCATATCATTAATACCCAGAATATTCACAGAGTCGAAATCTGATACTGCTAACACAGAAGGTGCCACCGACTTCTATTTTCTTACCAGAGAATCAAAGCAAAACTAATCACAGAAGTTTCAGGTTTTGTCCTGCTGTATACTGGCTCCTGAGAAATTCTCTCTAGGATGCATAACACTAATTTATATCTTACAATGCTATGAATGCTGCAAACACCATTGTCAAGAGTGGAGGGAGAAAAACTGACACAATGTGACATTACAGAGAGGCCCCCCAACCACCAATATCTTTTTCTTTAGTTAAACATGTATTTCTAGACATGGGTTCCATACATTTTATTGGTTAATAATTAATAACAAGGGAAACAACACTATATTCCTCCCAGAATGGTTAAAATGAAAAAGAAAAGAAAAACGAATGGACAACACCAACTGCTGGTGAAGATATGGAAATACTTGAACCATCAAGCATGACTGAAAGAATTCAAGAGTGCAGCCACTTTGGAAAACAGTTGGCAACTTCTTATAAAGTTAAACATACACTTAACATGCAAATCAACTATTCTACTCCTACACTTCTGAGTGTTTACCCAAGAGAAAAGAGAACATGTTTTCATAAAAAATTATATTGAAATATTACACCAGCTATAATTCATAACCACCCTAAACTGCAAACAACCCAGAAGACTGTAACTGGTGAATTGGATAAATGAACTGTGACACATGCATGCATAAAATACTACTAAGTTAAAAAATAAAAACAAACTATTGATACACACAATTGTATTGTTGGATCTCAACTGCATTATGTTAAGTGACAGAGGCCAGACACAAAAGGCTACATATTGTATGACTGCATTTATATGGCATTCTGGGAAAGGAAAAACCACAGAGACCAAGCAGTTGTTGACGGAGGATAGAGGTGGAGGGAGGCGATGACTAAGAAGAGGCATGAGGGAATCTGGGGAGTGATGCAGTTGTTTTATATCTTGGTGGAGGCAGTGGTTCCAGGACTATGCATGTTTGACAGTATTCAGAATGTACACTAAGAAAGGGTGAATTCTATGAATGTAATTTATACAAATCTAACTAAAATAAGACGTTAAAAAATCTTCCAAGATTCTTCCCTGGTTTTTGTATCTGATTCTCATTTCTTTCCTCGTTTCCTTCTTTTTTAAAAATGCTGAATAGCTTCCCTAGTCAGGTGGGCTCAGTGGATAGAATGTTGGCCAGCAGAATGAAGGGTCTCTAGTTTGATTCCTGTCCAGGGCACCTTCCTCACTTGCAGTCTCCATTCCAGGCTCAGGTTGGGGTGCCTGTGGGAGGCAGTCAATTGATGTGTGTATCTCACATTAATGTTTTACTATCTCTGTCTCTTCCCCCTCCCTTCCACTCTTTCTAAAAATCAATGGGAAAATATCCTCGGGTCAGGGTTAACAACAACAACAAAAAAGGCTTAATAGTTGTAAAATATCATCATTTGGATGAATTGTCACTGGCAAATAATTCTCCGATTTAAGCATTTAAGCTGCCTTTTCATTCTTCACTATTATAAGTACAAGTTGGATATAAAAATAAATGATCCACAGTGTTATTTCCACTCCAGATGTGTTAACATGGCTGGGAGTATTTTGACAGTCCTATGTAATTGATATTCCTCTGCTCATAAAACCAGGACTTATAGATTCTACAGAAACAAAAAAAAAATATGCTCAAAATAATCTTGTTAATTTTGAGAAATGTTTTAGATTCCTATTTTGATGTTCAAAGTTTGTAGACCAAGCCATGTGGAGGGAAACAAGGAGGTGGAACACTGGCAGTTAAGAAAAATAATTTTATAAACTGCTAATAGCAAGAGTACCATTGTTTGACTTCTTTATTAACATAAATTCTCTCTTTTGAAAAGCCATTTTAATGTACAAGATGGGAGGGCATAATTCCTGGATAAAGATAGGCAGGTAGAAATGGAGAGAAGAGACATAGAAATGGGAAAATATAAATACATAAAAGTAAAGTTATATTGTGGTTCATCTCAAGATGCTTGTTTCCACCTAACTTTATGAAGCTTCAACCTATTAATCTTTTCTTTTTAACTCACCTTTGTTATAAACCTGCACAACTAGGAAGAGCATTTATTTATTAAGACTCTGTTTGTCTAAGCATTTTTTAATGGCCCCCATTGCCATTTTGCCATCTGGACACCTGACATTTTAAAAACAAACATTTCAACATAATTGATAAATTCTACCTTAGATGGCTATTATCAGGTCTGACTGCTAAACATACACCAAATTAAACCTTGCTGAGCAGAGTGAACATACCAGCATGCGTGTATTAACCTGAGAGATACACCAGGGATTTTCAACCAGTGTGCCACAAGAATTTTTAAAACGTGCAATAGCTGACTCTTTAGTCAGGGGCACGGACCTCTTCTCCCTTAGGGTGTCCAATAAAAAATGACAAGATCCAATGCAACAATAGCCAGGCAGTGTGAGTGAATCAAAATTATACCTATTTTCTGGTGTGCCACAGTATTTTATTAACTAGTTTACATGTGCTGTGAGATGACAAAGGTTGCAAATAGCTGCTCTATTCCAACAAGAGTGATGGTCTTACAAAAACCAAATTGTGAGAAATAACTTGGGGGATTTTGGCCAGAAGCACACTCACAATGGATAGGCCACAGGAGATGTCACCATTGCAGGTGAGACGTAACTTGCCATATAGGCAGCCGCAGTGAAGACTGCTAACAAATGACCCATCCAAAGAACAGCCACAGTTATCCTGCCTTCTAGTACCTGTGCTAATACCCACTTAAAATGCCATTAATTGAGGAAAAAAAGATAAAAGCATTAACATTAAAGAGCATCTTTTCTTTATGAGGCACTTCTGATTCATGCATCTATCCATTAACATAAGCAGCAGAAATGTCTCACATACTATAAGCAAAACACTCTCCTGGGTCATGAGGGTGCAGCGATAAGCAGGACAGACAATATCCCTACATCTTTGCAAGAAGCTGCTCTACTTGGGTATTTTTTCCCACCTTGTCTTCTAGCTCACTGATGTGGTCCTCTGCTTCTTCTAGTCTACTCTTGATGCTTTCTATCGAGTTCTTTACAGCAGCGATGTCATTTTTCATTTCTTCTTGGTTCTTCATTTCCTCTTGGTTCTTACTCATATTGTCAAATTTGTCTTCCATTCTTTTCAGCCACCTTATGACCATTTCTCTGAATTCTTTCTCTGGAAGGTTACTTGCCTCCATTTCGTTTACTTCCTTTTTCTGGTGATGCCTGCTTTTCTTTCATATGCGGGCTGTTTCTTTGTCTCCCCATGGTCTCTCTTCTCCGGATGTCTGGTTATGTAGTTCTCTCTCTCCTTTCCGTGGTGGAGTGTAGAGCTCCTCTGAATCCGTGAATTTGCGCCAATTGGGAACTGGTGTTCTGGGGCTCGCAGCTGTTCCGTGGGTGCCGCAGTTGTGGATTTTCAGGCTTTCGATAAGCTCCACTTTCCCTTTCAAGATGGTGCAGACTCCGTGACAGAGCCCGCAGATCCGGGAGGGGACCCAGCTGCAGTGGGGGCTGCCCGGTCAGGGGAACCCCGTCTAGCAGTCCCCCACCTTCTCCTGGTGTTTAGCTGTCCCTTAACTTGCCAACAAACACTCCTCATGCGACCCTCAGCTTTTCTTTCTTACTGCTCCGGGACAAGGCTCGGAACACATCTGTCTATTCCACCACCATTTTTTTTCTCCTCCAATATCCCTACATCTTTGGAACTTACATTCCACCTGGGGCCCAGGGGAGAAAGGGGTGGAAGGTTGAAGCCTTTAGACTATCTGTGAATTTATAACTTTCCTCTTTTACATTTCAAGAACCTGAAACTCAGAAAAACTGAGTGCCTTGTACAAGGTTACATAACTAGCAAGTCATAGAAATGTCATTAGGATCTGGGACTCCAACATAACTCTGTTTTTGCAAATCAGGAAGTTTGCTTCAAACAACTTCCTGCCTCTTTTATCCCAGCACTTTGAGATAAATGAAACTATAAGGCTTCTTCAGATTCAATACTAAAAGCTCTGGATCAGGGTTCAAACATCTGAGATTTAGGAGAAGTTAGGGGTACCCAGGGCTCAGAGATTCCATCAGTTTGATTTCAGAACCATTTTAGAACTTTGATGGGATTTTTGGACTGGCATTTTGAACTACATTGCTATTGTGGAAAAACACCCTAATGAGTTCTAAATGAATGATTCATACATGAACTTTTGAAATATAAACTCTGCTACTTCAGATATCTAACTCTGCCTTCTAAAATCCACTCTTTCATGCAAGTTTACATCTCATGTCATCCTGAGTAAAAAGAGAAAGTTTTCTTCTTCTGTTCTGTATATCCCTTTCAGAATTATTCTCTTTCAGTGAGTACCTGTCTAGTTTCTGCCCAGTTTATTCCTGTCATGCAGTAATAGATTTCTACTACTAGAATCCTATATGTGTTTGGTGGTGGGGGAGTTCAATCCCCTTTTAACACAACCTTCTGGAATGCTAATAAAAGTACTCTAATGATCAAAACTAGAGTTTTCCCTTGCTTTCTAAAGATTATGAACAAAGCTTGATTTATAAAATATCATATTATATATTAATATAGAAGATAAGATATTTAGTCCCTTCAAGTGAACAAGGAAGTAGCATGGTAAAGGGAGAAACAAAATGTTCAATATAAAAAAAAGTATTTACCCCAAGATTTTCAGAAAAAAAATAGTATTTGCAGATTTTAATATTAATGATGAACTAAAGCCTGTTAATAATTCCTATGTATAAATTAATGTTAAAATAATTGAATGAAAGCCAAGTAATGATGAAGTCATTAATTAGTCAGTTCATACTAGAGATTGATTTGCAGAAGCAAAATTTAAAGGGTGACTACATCAATAACAGTGAAAAGTAAAATTAATTATTCTATTATATAAACTTACCATTTTTGGAAGTTATGCCTGGTCCTTCTCTAATTAATTATATGCCTAAAGAAGTTGGAAATTTATAGTAAAAAGTGTATCTTTATAAATAGAATTTTCCACACCTTTATGAGGTCTAATTTGTACTACTTAATATTTTATACTGTATATAATGAGACTTATTTTCTTTCTAATTTCAATAATTTTATTTTTTAATTTTTTAAAATTAATTAGAGAGAGGGAGAGAGAGGAGAAACTTCAGTTGGTTGCCTCCCATACACAGCCGGATCAGGAATTGATACTGCAACCTTTTGGTGTATGGGATGATGCTCCAACCAACTCAACCACCTGGCCAGAGCTCAACAATTGACTTTTTGGCTTTGATGTGATACTGTGCTTCTGCTTACTTCTTTAGGTCCAAATCCATGTCTTGGTAATTTGGTTAATGGCCTACTCACATTAGGACTTGCAGCTGCTCCTGTTTAACAGGCTTTTCCCAAGATATTGGAGATCTTGCTTGCACCCCATCAAGGAAGGGCCACCAGAATGCACTATGTGCAGAGAAGGCTTCCCTGTGCAACATCCCTCCTTCGATTCTCAGTGTTACTTTCAGTGATATGTTTGACCCAACTCCTACTGGTTTATAAAAGCCTGTTGGCAAATATTCAGGAATTTTGTGAGTGGGGCCATAGCTAGAAATCAGTCATAGTAAAAGTATTTAAACTAAAGAAATCATCAAATGTTTTTTACTCCTGGAGAGCTTGTTCATCAAAACACCGCTGGATCATTGTGTCTTCAGAATACATTAGGTGACTGTGTTTAGATCTCCCAACTGTGACTATTATTGAAATACTAGGGGCCCAGTGTACAAATTCGTGCATGTTGAAAGGAACTGTGGGCTGCTGTGAACACAGGGGCGGGTCTCTGCCCATCCTCAGCGCCCCCACCCGGTCCCTCCTGCCATGCCCCGGTCCCCTGTCTGCCGGCAGCCCTGCTCCTGCCGCTGCCTCTCCCACGTGCTGAAGGCGCCAGTCCCGCTGCACCTGCTGACTGAGCGGAGAGATTGGGGTCAGCACCAGCAGCAGGTGTGAGTGGAGGCTGCTGCCCAAATCCCCCCTCAGGAGCTCGGGGAGGTAGAGAAGCCCGCAGGGGCGATCAGAGCCAGCAGCCACCACTCACACCCGCTGATGGTGCTGAGTGATCGGGGCTGGCACCTGGGCGCTGGCAGCGGGTGCAAGTGTGGCTGGTGTCAGCAGCAGGTACAAGCGCTGGGTGGGACCACAGTGCATGGGAGCAAAGAATTTTCAGTAACCACCAGAGGCTCACTCCACTGACAGCAACCAGCGCCCCACCTTGGTCTGGTGCCCCCGCTCACCTGCTCCACCATCCTGCCGCAGCCAACACCCACCATGTTCCACACTCTGCCACCTGCTGCTGATGCCCGCCATGTTCTGCACGTGCCCCCTGGTGGTCAGCGCACGTCATAATGACTGGTTGTTCAGTTGTTCCGCTGTTCAGTCTATTTGCATATTAGCCTTTTATTATATAGGATTCATTTTATATCATATTCTACTGCATCTTGTCCCAGCAGTTTGATCTGGAATTGCCTTAAAGTGACTATCTCACTTTAGTAAGCCAGTGTGGTTATGGGTTCTAGCTACCGCTTTTCCCCTATTCTTCTATGAGCAACTGATATGAACAGCTGGCTTAGGGCCCTCTGAACTCTCTGGGCAGTCTGTCTCTTCCACTTAGGTCTGTTCTACTGTAACCTAAAGCTTTCCTCTGCTGGCCTCAACTATTAAAATACACCTATTTGTAGTTTAGCCTCTAACATACCAAGATGTAATAAAAGACTAAAAATATATATTGTTCGTTGATATAAATATATTTTGACTATGGTTTGGGGAAGTAAACACTTTAAGGGAAGTTATCTAAGGTATGACTGGTCCCATGGTGGTGACTGTCAACTGGACCCAAGTGTTCATTTGAGTGCTCTGGTCTAAAGTCAACTAAAGAGTCATCTACTCAACCCTAGTGTGGGTTCTTTTTAGTGATGCATGGTAAGATGTGGACAACAGGCAGAGCTTGGCTTTTATGTCTCCAATTAAACAGGTTGGTTGTCTAATTGCTCTTTTCAACTGAAATTCCTTAACTCGGTTTCCTTAACTAGCACGTGTTTTGGAATGGGTCTTCAATAGCTAGTAAAAGACTGTTGTCTTACCACAATTACTAATGATTTATCTCTATAAGAAAAATCACAATCTCTAAATGCCTAATCACATTATAACATGTAGGCACAAAACAATAAATCAACAATAAACTTCCAGGCTATTTTGTAACCTTTCAAATAAGCTATCCACTTCCTGGCCTTAGGGCTACTGTACCCTTAAACAGACCCCCCTCCAGAATGGTACCATCATGCCGTCAATCATTTGCTGCATTGCAAAGACACATGCTGGGTATACATGCACTTCTATTTCCCCTTTAGAGAAATCTTGTGTTCTTCTGGATTCTGACCCTTTATACACCATAGTTTTTTTCTTTAATAGAATTTAAGGTCAACCAAAAGTTTCCAAATTATATGTTTTGTCATTTAATATTATTCTTATCTGTGTGATTTGTGATTAGGAAATGTCCAAGTTACTGTAGTCCATTTTACAATTTAAGAGTATGCTACAAAAGCTTTGAAATATCTCCAGGCTCTACATGAAATACTTTAAATAAATTATATAAAATAAAAATCTTATTTCCTCATCTACCTATTACATTTAAACTATCTCAATATGAGTCTTGTTGGGGCTATATAACCATGACAATTTTAAATCACCTTTCTGTTCTAAACACTCTGGAATTCTAAACTTTTGGCACATAACTCTCTGTGGCTGTTCTCTTACTTGGCTCTTGTTGGATAAGATGATCGAGATCCGGAATGACTGCATCCCATTTAATTCTTCCCAAATGTTTCCCTTCCTGACATTCTTTAGTCATATGGATCACTCCCATTTTTGAAAGGTGAAAAAGTGCTAGGGAGAAAAGAAATTTATGTTTGGATGATATAACCACATTGCAAATTAGGAGACAGAAGGTGAAACTGCCCATGTACAAGAGGTAGGGTTGAAAATAAAACCTCCCCTGAAACCCATAAAACTCATCTCTTGGTAGAGCAAAAAGAGAAGAACAGGCTAATGAAATTACTCTCTCTAAGTGCACTGACTGAGCCATATCTCAGATTCAAAACACGTGTGCATGTAAGACAAAAGAATATGGACTTATTTTTAATGCATGTTTTGTTCAATTGAATAGGGCATAAGGAAGCCAAAAAATGAGCTCATTTTCAGTGCCATTTGCATTATCTGCCAGGTGTTAAACTCGTTAGAGACCATAGCACATTTGCTGGAATCATCCATTCCTTCATTAGACACACTCTTTGTACCCTCCAGTACATATATTTTGGGTGGATATCCAGGAGGAAAGATCCAAATAGTTTTGTCATGGCTACAGTCTGTTTCCATTTATTAAAATAGGAGCAAGTTCAACTAACTAGGGGACTTTAATAATAAGCCAACTAAGAATATGTGTTGACCACTTTCTATCTTCTCAGTTCATTACCAAACATTTTAAACAATACAGAAGAAATGGAAAACTTGCTGTGAATCCCAATTTCCTCTCTATAAAGTGAAGATTAAAAATGGCAACTACTTTGCTTGGCTGTTGTGAATCCATGAAATAGCATTTGTATATGAAAGTAGCTTGTGAATGGCACCTGATAGGTGCCTAATGATTAACATCATTTATTGAAATAATAAATTTGTAATTCTCATAAGTTAAGATCATGCCTAAAATAATGGATGAACAAAAGAAGGAGGTGTAAAATTAATCTGTATCCTGAGTGAGCCACCCAACATTATAGATCATTTCAAAAGGTGACAGCAGTTACACTCCCCCGATCGTTTTTGGTAAAAAGTCATCTATAAAGAGCTAAGTATAAGAAGGACCAATAGACAATTTCTGCTCTTTCAGCTATAGAGGATGATGGGATTGCTCCCAAGGGTGCATTTTAATAAAGTTCACTTTATTATTCTTTAATACATTTTAGCAAGCTTCACTGGCAATAACCATGACTTTCTTAAGTGAGAGACACTTTTTCTTCTTAAAGGAGTAAATCAGACTTATCATAATTGGGTATGTCTGGCAGACAAATTCATACCTCTAATTGTTCAGTGGCTGAGCTAAGATTCTAGATCAGTTAACTAGCTTCAATAAGCTGAAGTCCTCGCTGTAGAAAAATAAAACTATTCATTCAATGATTATCTGGGGAATATAGGGCTCTGAAATTTCCTTTACCAGAGAACTTTTTGGGACTTCTATGTGAATAACCTGGACTTTTTATCCTCCTCATAAATTAAATAATTTTTAATCTCCATCAATGAGCTATAAGATGGCTGCTGTCTGGTTTAAGAATGAAGCATTGTGCAACTAATTCAACCAAGACTTCTTTCACTTTCCTGTCTGAAACACATGAATTTAGCTGTCAAAAGAAAGAATGGAGGTGCATCCAACTGACATTGTAATATGATTTTCAACATTAATGTCTGAATCTATCATTCTAGGTCCTTCTCCAATAGAAAGGCTATGAGAGTAAATAAAATTATGCATAATTTATAAATTTGAATCCTCCTCCTCCTTCTCCTCTCTTCTTCCTGTCCTTATATTTCTTGTTCTTCTCAAAAATGAACAAAACATATGATTTTAAAGAGAAATTCTATGTTTGGAAATAGACAAAGCAAGAGTCATCCATCCTCTTGGTATTTATGAATTCAATTTTAAAGGCTAGTGCTATTCTGAAGAGTCACTGATCCCCAGAGTTCTTTCTCTGTAAGTGGCTTCTTCTTGTTAAAATGGAGATTGAAACTCTAAATTTGCAATTCCCATTAGGTTTCAATTACCATATTTATTCACATAATCTACCTGCTATTTCTACCCTGAAATTGGGAAAAGATATTATATAAGCATCTGCCTACTGGTCTTATCATTAATTTTAGGGAGCAATACTTATATTTTAATTCCATTTTCCTGATATTTAAAGAAAAAAGTTTTGTACTTTATCATAGTAAGGAGTCAATGGTACAATTAATTAAGTCTTTTAATGACCCTATAGACTTTTTTAATATGAATTTTCTTTTCTTTAGCAAAATAGTCCTATTTAATAAGGCAGTATTTGTATATAAGAAAAAAGGGAGGGAATTAAATTTTTGAAAGATTGGTTGGTGATATTTACATTTAGCACCAAAAGGTAAATGGACAAGAAAATCTAACTGCGTTCTCTTCCTCTGCCCTGGCCTACAGCAAGCTGAGACAAAAGAAGCTGACTACTTGTAACATTTAATGATTTATCTATTTGTAGCAAGAAAAGTCAGTTTATCTAATGGTAAACTCTTCTGACTTCATTGTTATTTTAAAGCATAAGCTTAAGAGAGCATGTGTTCCCACCCACAAGCATTAAGGAAAAATAAATAAAAAGATAAACGAATTTTTAGTTCAAACTGTGGGTAAGGTTGGAATTAGAGGTATACATAGAAATATAAGGTAATGTGTCTTAGGAAAATATTGAAATTTAAGTCCAATAGATATTTTCAGCTCTAACCTTCCATCCTCAACCACTTGATTTTGTTTTACTCACCAAGCTGTTTTGTTTTAACTGTCAGCTCCTAAGATAGCTCAGGCTGGAGGAGGAACAGAGATAGTATAATCTCCATCATCCTCCATCATCCTCCAAATAAAATCTAAGAGAAAAGAATGTGTACATAATAAAAATGTATCTTCCTTTGAACAAGTCCTGACTAATTTTAAAAACTTACTTTATGTGTCTGGCCTTATCTTATTTCTAAAAAAGTTCCAATAGACCTAACACAAGCCTATCAATATTTCTTTCTAAACATTCAGAAATGGCTACACACTTTCCATGAACTCTCAGAGACATCCATGCTTTACTCTCCTACTCTAATCTGGACCTGTTGCTTTAGATGTCAACATATAACTATTTTATTGGGGCTTCCTTTCACCTCCTTCCTGTGTTTGGCCTGTTAATTTGAACTTTGTTTTGTTTTATGTCATTTATTGCTAAGTGTTGCTTAAGCATGTCCTTCAGTTGTTTCTTATGATAGGCAGTAATTCTTAAAGTATTTTGCCTGTCTGAAATTATTTTTATTACAGCCTCACACTTTATTAATAGTTTGAATAGATATAGAATTTTAAGTGGAAATCCTTTTCTCTCTAGAAGTCTGAAAGTTTCTTGTCTTTTAACTTCCAAGTTTTCAATGTTGTGTTGAGAACTACAATGCCATTTTTATCCCCATTCCTCAGTATGTGACCTGTGATCACCACTGCCCTCTCCGCTGCCTTTATTCCACTCCATGGATTTAAAATCTTTAACTTGTTTTTTTCTATAATGTTCCCATGATATGCATCACAGTAGGTCTTTTTTTTTTTTTTTAAGAAATATGTTTCGGTCCATTTGAGAGAGAGAGGAAGGGAGAGGGAGAGAGAAGGAGAAAGAGGAAGGGAGGGAGGGAGGGAGGGAGGGAGGGAGGGAGAGAGGGAGAGAGAGAGAGAGAGAGAGAGAGAGAGAGAGAGAGAGAGAGAGAGAGAGAGAGAGATCAGCTGCCTCTTGCACACCTTCACTGAGGACCAAGCCTGCAACCCGGGCATATGCCCTGATCCAGAATCGAACTGGTGTCCTCTTGGTGCATGAGATAATGGTCAACCAACTGAGCCACACCAGCCAGGGCAACACAGTAGGTCTTTTTAAAAATCCATTTGTTAAACAGTCATTGGATCCTTTCAATCTGAAGAATCATGTCCTTCAGCTCTAGGAAAGATTTCTTTTGTTATATCTTTGCTATTTTCATTCTTTAGATTTTATATGGGCTCCCTTTTTGGGGGTCATTTTAATCAGGTATTGGATATCTTGAATTAATTTCCTCTTTAAAACAATATTTTCTTATCAACCATCACTTTTTCTTTTTGATAATTTTTCCAGGACATTTTCTCAACTATGTCTTTTACCTCTCCTTTTGTATTTTTGTCTAACTACTATAATATTTTAAATATCCAGGTTCCTTTCATTTTTATCTAGTTGTTATTTTTATGATTTGTATCTTTGTTTTGTTATCTTTTATGGTGAAATTGCTCCTCATCTTTCTGGTTATCCTTGACTATCTGAGCAGTGCCACAAAAAGCCCCTATGGGTAGTTATGTGTCAGTAGGTATGTGGTTGGAGGCTTTATGACAAAGTGATGGGTAATGAGATCATTTTACTTCAGAGTAATAACCTCTATATAGTTTTATGTGGATGTTTTTTCAAGGACCATTATGTGTTTCCAAAGAATATTCCATTTTCATCCTTGTTCTGATACACTAGGAGTTGGGGGTTGGTGTCTAGGGAGGATATTTGAGCTTCTTTTTTCATGATTTCTGACTAGTGCCTCATCCCCAGTCTTCTTTGTTTTGATATCCTTGATTTGAATTCAGTGTCTCTAAAGTTTTATACCACTGGACTCTGGTGGAAAATGGGGAGAGGTGGCCCCTAGCTATATGGGAAGGGAATTAATGATCTAAGCATATTCTAGAGAATATGAAACCTAAAAAATTATCCATCATCTTCATTTTCAGTGTTAAGCACTCTCCTTTATGCCCATCCACTTGACAAGTTCAAATCCTAAAGTGTTCTAGGTTTTTCAGATTGGCGGGAGTGAATTAATACATGCCACAATTATTTAAGCTACTGGCACATAGGTGATTAGAAAATACATCAGTGAAATCTAGAAAACTACCAAAGTTAGAGATAAGACCAGATAGTGATATAATCTCTCTGATTTCGAACTGGAAAAAAAAATATACAATTCCTATAAATTGACTCAATTGTTTACTCACTTGCTTATTTAGACCATTCTGATTGTAATAAGAATTAATAGGCCCTGGCCAGGTAGCTCAGTTGGTTAAATAATTGTCCCAATACACCAAGGTTGTGGGTTTGATCCCTAATCAAGGCATTATACAATAATCAACCAATGACTGCATAAATAAGTGGAACAACAAATTGATATTTCTCTCTCCTTTCCTCTCTCTCAAATCAATAAATAATATTAAAAATAATTATTAAGTTGACACCTTGTGCTTGATAAAGTGTCAATAAATTCTTTCAGCTACATTGAAAAACATTATTACAGACCTCTCAAGTTTTGTGTGTGGTTTAATTCATTTGTTCATAAATATTAACTTTAAGTCTATTATAGATAGTCCACTGGCAATACAAAGAAAAACTAGATGAGTTACCTACCTTCAAATTCTTCTCCAGAATTTGGAAAGTATAGACATATAAACATGTTATTAAAATAGAGCATGATAAAGGCTATTAGAGCATTATAAGGGTTATTTAGAGTACCATGGGGCTAACTGAAGGAGACACATATACAAGTGATGGTACCATAAGAGAAGCCAACCTTTGGAGAAGAAATATGATAAATTCAGTGGTACTAAAACACAGGACGTGTGAAAGTGGGAGTAGGATAGAGAGATAAGGCTAGAAATAGATGAAAGATTCCATTCATGAAAAACATTAAATTCCTTGTAAAAAGCTTGTGCCCAAGCAGGGATGAGACGCACAAAAATCTGCATTTTAGAATTATTATTCAGGCAGTATAAAAATTGTAGATAGAATTCAAGTCTTTGTTCCATAGAAACAAGTCTTATCCAGTCAAATAAAGGGAACCAATCATATTAACACAGATGATCCCTTTTATAGAAAAAACTAAAGAGACAGTATTTCCTGGTAAGCCATTGCACTATTACTGACCTCTGGCTGATATTTCTTATTCAAAGTTATGGAAATTAGGGCTAATTAAAATCACTTAAAAATGGAAAACAACATCAATTAAAAATCAAGAATTTTTAAAAATCTGCTTGAGGAAAACCCTGCCTGTCTGTGAATAATCATTTTATTAAACCCTCTTCAACCCTTTTTAAGTGTTCCCAACTGACATGGTCCCAACTGACACACACACACATTGGATTGTCACATGATCACTGTTACATGTGAGGAGGGTTAGTAGTGGGCTGAAAATGTCATGTGTTCATTACATGACAGACAAATAGGATGTCCCCAACAAGACAATATGGATAAAACATTTCAGTGGTTTTTGTTTATTGTTTTGGTGTGGAAAAAATCTCCCTTGAATTAGGGTTCATATACAGTATGCTCATAACTCAGATTGCCCTAGTTATAAATTACTGTAAAGTGTGTATCCTGGTTACCTTGGAGATTACTGCTCTTAAGTAGAAAGTGGCAATTATGGTCTGCAGGGGCACTCAGAAATCGTATCTGTTTTTGAATCCCAGGAAGACATGCAGGTGGGAGTTTTTTAGGGATCACCAGCTGTGGCTGTTCCAGTGCTACATGGTCTCACATGTCCCAATACACTGTTCCCTCAAGGAATAACTTATAATTTGTCTATTATTTTCACATCCTGGAAGACTTGTAAGCCTGGAGCTTTTGGTTTAAATATTATAGAATTAAGTGCTGATGTGAGAAAACAGGCCTATGGATAAATAGATGGTAAAATGGTATTAACTGCAACATATAATTACATAGTATATGATCACCTCTGTGGTTGTTTCAGGCCAAATAAAAGCAGGCAAATGAGATGTGCATCAAGAACAAACTGTGTTACTCAAAGCCTCGAAACTCAAGAGTGCACTCAGCACGGAAAGAGGTCCACACGCTATTCTTTGTCAGAATCGCTAAGAATGCATTCCTGTGTCCTGAGATTCAGCCTCTTATAATGGGAAATGCTATAAATATGGTGTTTTCACAAATCTAGTGTAGTGACAACTCAACAGCTATTTTACATTTTCTTTAGTAAGGCCAAACTAATATGTTTTTTTTCCTCTAATGTGATTTTAAATTCTCCTTCCAAGTTGGGGTTTCAGGACTACCCCTGATATTGTTTTGTATGACGATACCTATTTGGCAGATGACTTTAAAGTGGTCCTCAGGCTCCCCTCCTCCTGATGGCTTTATTCTTGTATAACATGTCCCCTTGAGTTTGGACAGGACCTGTGACATGCTTCTAACAATAGTATTTGGCAAAGGTGATAGGATTTCACTCCCCTGGTTATGCTATGTTATATAAGACTTTATCTTGCTATCAGACTGGTGCCAAAGGCTCTATTTCTTCCTTGCTGGCTTTAAAAAAGTATGGTATCATGTTATGAGAGGCTTACAGAGAGGGCCATGAGGCAATGAACTTCAGACAGCTTCTAGGAGCAGAGAGAAGAATCCAGCCAAAAGGCAATAAGAAGCTGGATCCCTTGCTCTTAACCAGGCATCCTCAAACTATGGCTCGCGGGCCACATGCGGCCCGCTGAGGACATTTATCCGGCCCGCCGGGTGCCGCTGCCTGTCCTGCTTAGCAGCCGACTCGTCCCGGGCCCGCAGTGCACATAGGAATTTGTTCATAGTTGTTGTTTTTTTAAGTATAGTCCGACCCTCCAACGGTCTGAGGGACAGTGAACCGGCCCCCTGTTTAAAAAGTTTGAGGACCCCTGCTTAACAGTCACAAGGAAATGAATTCTACCAACAACCTTAGTGATGGGAGTGGGTCCGTTACCACGGGAGCCTCCAGAAGAAAACCAAGCCCTGGCGGACATACTGACTGCATCCTTGCAGAAGATCCAGGTAAGGCGTGCCTCTGCCCATCCATAGAGACTGTGAGCGAATACATTTCTGTTGTTTTAGCCGCTGAGTTTGTGGCAATTTGTTACACGGCACAGAAGACTGATACACTTGCCCAGTACATACAGAGTGAGTACCATGGGCCAAGTGTCATTCACAGTATTTGAGATGGCTACTCAGGGCAGTTAGGGAAGGTGGTTTCTAATATTCATGGCTAAACACATCAAACAAGGCAAGATGCCTTCCTTTCACACAGAGCTATGGGTAAACCAGTTACAATGTCAAGTGATTATCCTACTTTAAGCTGGTATTAGGACAAAGCATATTTACACAATATTGAAATTTTTGTTAAGCTCCATCCATTAAAGTGTGGTATCATATGTACACGTGTTTGTCGTTCTGCCATCCAGAATATGGAATCACCATTATCTGCATGTGAGGGTTTTCTTTGCCATTACGTCCTATAACATCAGGTAGAAGAGGAAAACTTCACAAAATTTTACAAAAGTCAGCAATGCTAAAAGAAAATCTGTGACTTGCTTTTGCTATGCTCACCTTCTCTGTGTGGTTCCAATTTTAGTATATGTGCTGCTGAAGGTGCAGTGTGATTTGTCTTTGCACTCACTGTCCACTGTCCTATATTGCCAAACATCTGCTGTGTCAAATATCTATTAGACAGTGGGTCACTCTCTTAGCGAAAGTTTTCAGCAAAGTGTTTTGACTGCCTGATTTCTTGAATGAAACAAACACAACAAATCACACTAACAGAGGCAGAAAGAATGGGAGTTAATGTTCCCTAAGTACCAGCTGTGGCACCTGGCACCTAACACCTACCTTCAACCCAGCCGAATACAGCACATCTCTGGAAACCTGGAAGGTGCAAGCTGAGCGCTTGGCCATAAGATCCCAGTTTACCTGCATCAGTGCAATGGCCCTAACCACTGTGGGCTCATCCAAGATCCTCCTTTGACTCTTTGGACCTAAGCAAGATGAGCAAATGTCTATCCCTACTTCAGACCCACTCCCAAGAACTCACTCTCAGAAACTGTGGTTGGAATTGAGCCCCTCACAGAGATAGGAAAGAAAACCTTCTCTAGAAAGGAAAATTGGATCCAACATTTATCATCTCATATCAAGTCTGGCAATGATGACTATATGTATTATTGTATAAATTAATTAATCTTCCATTAATCTTTTAAAAAGGAGGAATTCAGATAGTGCATATGCTAATTTAAAAAAACCCTCAATGCATTGATATTTGAAAACTCCAGTCAGTTCTGTTTGCTTGGTTGTTTTTAATTTCTGAGGCTTTAGAGACTTCCCGTCAAAATAACAAAAGAGTGGCTAAACCCTGATGTCTTATGGCGGAGGAAAAGGGACTTGTAATACTTTCAACAATAAAGTATTTTTTTAAATTTACTTGTATAGCAACTTCCAGAGAGTAAAAACATAATCACTGTTTGTGAAAAAATAAATTAGAATTTAAAAAAAAAACAACTCTGATGTCTTATGAAGAGTTTCTGCAGCAATAATTAATATATGGGGCCACTGACACTTGAATTAATCTTGGAAACCACTGTCAAGGTGATGGGGACAATATATGTACCATGGGGATAACCCATAGTACTGCACATCACTGTTGTGTTCTATCATTGATATTGATGCTAGCAAAGAAGCAACCACTCAAAGACAGAACTAACAATAAGAGTCTTCAAAGACGGAAGGACCCTTTCTCACTTCTACGTTTGGTAATTGTCCATGCTTACTAGTAACCGATAATGTTTTTTTTCCTGCCCTAAAGGGTACAAGCAACAAGCCTTCTTTTCTTCTCTTCCCTGCTACATTGTAGGCAGCATTGGAACCAGTTAACTCACTACCCTGTAATAGCCCATTTGAATACTAACATTTTTTTCCAAATGCAAATATGTAGAAAGAGAGTTTAGAAAATCCAAGTAATAATATTGCATGGTTAGAAATATATGGGCACTGCAGACAGGACCAACTACCCTGAGCAGATTCCTGAAAATGACATCAAAATTCAGGGACTATCCTGGTGTAAAGGCACTGGGAGGTGTCCACCATGGTTTTTTCCTAGTGATAGTGATGGGGCCAAACTAATTCAATCTTCCTTTCCTTCACAAAAGGGCATGGCATGCACTCTAGTGGTCTGAAGGTGTCAATGTAGAAGCCAGGTTTTCTAGGTAACATGAGTCCTTTTTAGGTGCATCTGGTAGTTTAACCAGGCAAACAATGAGATTGCACTCAGTGTCTCCTGACCCTTGAACTCTTCTTGGCTGCTGCACTTTTGCCCTCTGGGTGCCGTCTGATCCTCATAATAAGCACTTGTAGATAGTGAACATTTTTCTATAGCAAGTAAATTATAAGCTCTCCATAAGATTCACAGGGGAACAATAATTCTCTTTGGAAATATAGAGGTAGCCATGCAAAATAAACAACTGTTTGGTTCATTGCTATTACCTCATTTCTTTCTGGAAGCATTTATTTGAGTTTCATGAGTGAAGTTGATATTGTAAATAAAACTTTCCCATGATCCCAAGATAACACTAAGTTTTCACAATCTATGCCAATGTGCTTATGGTGCACAATTTAGATTCCTTCTTTTGTGTGAGACTCCAAATATTTCTCAATAAGAACATCCTGTTTCTAATCATGCCCTGAAAAATACCATCCAGTAGCTTACCTTTTCCCTCTGAACTTTTCTATGCTTTAAATCTAGCCTCAAAAAAGTATAAAGGATACCTATATGACTAGTTAGAGTGAATAAGATCATAATCAACTCAAAAGAAAGCATTATACTTGTCCAGAAATGCCTTACCAGGAATACTCCAAAGAGGAAATAAGTGTGTTTATCTATGGTGATAACAATACAGCTGCCTAGCAATCAAGTTAACTTTACTGTCATCTTTATCAAGCAGTATGTTTAGAGTGGAGACAATTTGAGGAAAGAGAAACCTATACCGTGGTATCAGCACAATGAAAGCATATTTCTAAAACACAGTCAGCCTCTTGTTTATGAAGTAAGATGACGACTATTTAAAACGCAGTGTTTGATAGGCATAGATTATTTACCATTCAAAATGTCATAACACATTTAAGGCTCCATCATTTAAACTTTTCTCCAAAATCACTTTTTCAACATTACTTATTTTAAAAAACATATAAATATTTTATTGAAAGGGGGAAGAGACCTTGTTATAATCTGTGTATACATATGTGTAAGTTTGTTTGTATGCATGTGTATGTTTGTAGGAGGTGAAAGAAAATTACTATTTTTTAAATTTTGTTCAATAGTCTATTTAGGATAAATTGTCTAAAGGAACAGGTTTACTTTAATAAAGTTAATTACAAACAATTATTTTTTTAATTAAATAATTAACCAAACATGTAGGAACCTCATTTTTATTTTTCCTAACAGCTTTTTTTTTTTTCTTATAGAAATTCAAGAGGCTGGTGTCTCTAAAGAAACGTTCAATGTGCATTTGGATATAATAATTATCCTCTTCCCTGACTTCAGCACGTATACTCAGATGAACCACAGATTTCACATCAACAGTAGAAAAGCAGGAGCATACAGAAAAGAGGATCTTTGGGTTTTGTTAAGGAGGAGAAGAATTCCAACAAGCAGAGAGAAATATAGGACCTGGGACTTGTCTGATTTCTTTATCATAGAAATGCAGATGAACTGAATTTTAAAGGCACATGCAAGAGGACTTGAGGCTGACTCTGCTGTCAACTGACCAAGCAGGAAAGAGTTGTATGTATTTTTTGAGTGCTTACTTATGCCTCCCCATAGAGTTTGTCCAAGGCACCACACTGAGTTAGTGCAACTGTCTTACTACTTACCTTTCAGCTGTTCTCACCCACCCTGGGAACTAGCAATCAGTTTTGCTCCCCCTTCTCTTCTCCATCAAATATTTTGTCTACACCAATGTGGATAAAATCACTGTGATAATATTTCTAGAAATATCTGTATGAAAATATTGTATCTCACTAAGGAAGGTAGCAGGATGCTTTGTGATATATATGAGCTGTGGAAAGAGTGCTGGGTCCTAATTCCAGCTCCTCTCCTTTTCTAGCAGGTGATCCCAGTCATGCTGCTCATCTTCCTGAGAATTCACACGGAAATAGGGGCAATCAGATATTCTTTACATGATTGATTTAAAAATTATATTTAAAAAGTATACATAAAACCACCCAGTCCAGGGCTATTGAAATAGAGGAGAGGGCCTGAGCTTTATCCCATTAGATTCTAATGTAAGGCATCAGAAGGCAGGGGGAGATTTTCATGAGGCTGAAGGACTTTTCCTGAACTCCAAACATAGGGCCATGAAGGTGATGACAAAAGCTTTTAAAATGGTAAGTTGATTTACCCTCAAAATACATTTTTAAATTATAAAGTTGAATTCCAAATACAAACACCTGCAACAATCCTTGCAAATTCACTTGTGTGGCTCATGGGATTTCAGACAGAAAGCTCTAGGGCGGGGGATGCCCTAGCTGGTTTGGTTCAGTGGATAGAGCATCAGCCTGTGGACTGAAAGGTCCCAGGTTCGATTTTGGTCAAGGGCACATGCCTGGGTTGTGGGCTCGACCCCCAGTAGGGGGCGTGCAGGAGGCAGCTGATCAATGGTTCTTTCTCATCATTGATGTTTCTATCTCTCTTTCCCTCTCCCTTCCTCTCTGAAATCAATAAAGTATATATTTAAAAAGTTACATTAAAAAAAAAGAAAGAAAGCTCTAGGGAGCTAGATCCCAAGTCTCACCAGTTATGTCATTTACTAATGCAAGTTCCAAACACTTTCAGAATGATAACTTGTTCAAATGCCATAGCAATCCTGTGCATAGGTAGTATTTGCCTCCTTTGAAAATGAAACCATTGAGGTCCAGGGTGATTAGGTTGGATCTTAAGGGTGGTGTTGGGATTTCACCCAGTATTTTGGATTCAGAGTGAAGGGACACTCCCTACTCTCCCACCATTGAACTCTGCTCTATAGTTATGAAAAATAATAGATGGTGGACTATTTGTGATAGCCTTTTTAATGGTGGACCATAAATTACCAAAATATTTTCCCCAAGATATGTCAGTTGTTGAGAGGAAAAAAACCTTTTTGTGATGATAAATGATCAACTCATAATAGTCACCAGAAAAGCAATGAACAACAGCAACAACCATAAACATAAAGCACAGTTTCCAAGTTATGCTACAAATGAATTTTTACTTATTCATATTTTTATGCTAATAAAAGGAAAGTTATCTTGCTGAACATTGTCATTTATTTTTTGGGATAGAAAAAATGTCAGTTTTCTTTCTTAATTCATTAACTGATGGCTCCCCCCTCATCGACCCAACCCATCTCATTCCAGTATTGGGGTGGATCTGACATTGCCCAAACTCTCAGGTGCGGAGTCATGGCTCTACATGAGGTAGGTTTGGGGAATTAAAATCAACCACTCACTGACTTATTCTACTGAGGTAAGAATAAGACTACTATAGCAATATATGTTTTGTAAAAAAAAAAAAAATAACTTGTAAAAGTTTATGCTATGCATTATGCTAAGCGAAATAAGCCAGTCAGAGAAAGATAAATATCACATGATCTCACTCATTTATGGAAGATAATGAACAACATAAAGTGATGAACAAAAAAAGATCCAGAGACAGAGAAGCATCCATCGATCAGACCGTCAAACCTCAGAGGGAAGGTAGGGGAGGGTGGGGGTAAAGGGGAGAGATCAACCAAAGGACTTGTATGTATGCATATAAGCCTAACCAATGGACATAGACACCAGGGGGGTGAGGTATGAGTGGGGGGGGGGGCAATGGGGGGATAAGGACACATAGGTAATACCTTAATCAATAAAGAAAAAAAATTTAAAAAAAGTTATGCTATGGATTCATAATCACTCTTGACCATAAAAACATACTCATTTCTTTGAGCTTGAAATTTTACTCCATCTATAATGTCTCTACGTCTATCTACCATGGCTACAACCTATAGTACTAAAAAAATACTATTAAGTAACAAAACAAAGAAAATTTTAAAGATTAACAACAACAAAAACTTAAGCATGCTTTAAATCCTACCTGTTCTTTAGATCCCACACGTCTTTGTTCTTTGTTCACCACACGTCTCCCTAAATGAAGAAATGTGACAATAGTTAAAGAGTTGTAAAAATGATGCTATTAAAATACTGCTCATTTAGGTGATGCATGTTTATATTCCTCAGCTATGGAAAATGTCAAATTCCAAAGAGAAGTGAAATTAATTGTATTTTGGCATTTCCCTTCATGATGATTATTGTAAAAAGCAACTTAAAATGTTTCTTAAATCAAAAGAAGCAAAAACATGCTATAATTATTCTGGGAAGAAAAATGACAGTTCAGAATATTAATTCAATATTCTTCATAATCAGAAGTATTTATACTCTGAAATAAGTTATATATAATCAAATATTAAATTTAAAAAATCCTGTTGGAAAAGTCTTTGAACAATTCTTAGAGTATGATATATTCCTTGCATTGTAAGGCATTTCTTACATTGTTAAGATTTAGTTCTTTGGTAAACACACACAGAGCCCACTCAATTGCTTTAACTAACATCACTGTGTCTCTAGCAAAATACAATCTCTGAAACCATGATGATAATGTTAAAAAATAGAGAGATAAATCTGAATTTCAAAACTGAATGGAGGCAAAGGCTTATTAAGATTTTCATTAAAAACAGAAGTGTAATATTAATATATTTTTATTAAAGTAAAAAAGATACAAGTTCACGAAAGTGTTACAGTGTTTCAGGAGTTTCACAAGCCATTCCAAAAACTGGACAACCATGCTGGCATTTTCCCAATGATTTGCATTAAATTTGCTCACCTGTTTTTGTTTTCTTTTTTCTTTTTGGAAGAGTGAAACTAAAGAAATCAATTTAGACTCCCTGTGAGTAGTTTAAGGAAGGGGAAGTATTAATACACTTCCATAAATTTCTGGAAAATGCCACCTGATTTTAAGTGACATAAAGCAGATCTGTAGTTATCTGTAGACATAGGTAGGGAAGTGAGGAGGGAGGTATCAAAAAACCATAATACATTTTTTGAGTTGATGGATATATTTGTTATCTTGATTGTGGTGATGGCTTTACAGGTATGCACATATGTCAAAACTCATCAAGTTGTGTGCATTAACATGCACAGCATATGTCAACTACACCTTAAAGCTCCAAAAAGAAGAAATGGAAGCATGTGAGATATATACTTATTGGAGGGCGTAAAATCAATGGTGAACACATTGGAAAAGAAATGGAAGTTGTTATTGTAATTTTTGTTTTAAAAAAATTATCTGGAATGTTGTGTGAAGGCCATTTGCGGCGAAGGTGCTTGGAAGTGGAGATGAAATTCTCTAAGGAGGCTTGGACTACCATATGGGCAGTGGAGGTAAAGGATGCTGGGTTGATTCAGGACAGAGTTAGTAGGAACAAAGAAAAGGCTTGCTGGGGCACTGCCTATGAAGGTAGGACACAGTAAGGAATCAAGGGTGATGGCAGGTTTTTGGTTTGAGCAACTGGATGTACAGTGCTGCCATTTCCTGAGATGATGAAGAAAGGAAACACTAAAATTCAAGGGGAATAAGAAGAGTTACACTTTGACAAATTATTTGTGAAATGCCTGTGAGACAGCCAAATGACAATGTTAAGTTGATAAAGGTTTCTAAAACTAAGAGGAAAAGTTTGAGCTCCAAAAACACTTTTGCGTATGACCTGAATGTAGATTAAAGTGGGAGGCTTTCACGAAGTGGAGGCAAATGCCATTTCATGGGAAAACAAACAGGAACCCAGGGTCGAGATGCTAGAGGGCTTATCTGCTTAGATAACTACTTACCTACTCCCTCCCCCAAATAACCAGAATGAGGGTGAAAAAAAGTTTTGTGACAAGAAGTGAATTATTTCTTATGCTCCTTAGAGGCTACTTTCTAAAATTTATGTTTTAAATTCTACAATCTGTATAGGAAACAAAACTATAATATTTTAGTAAATTTACCTACTCTGCCCCCAGTTTAATCTTGACATCATCCTTAAAAGCTCTTAAGTGTTTATTTATATAATACATGTTTATAATTTTATAATCACCTCACCTAATGTACAACTCCTAAATAATCTTGATATATATTTTGTTTCAAGCATACTTTTTAAAAAATGCTTTTTAAAAATTATATATGTTTATTGATTTCAGAGAGGAAGGGAGAGGGAGAGAGAGATAGAAACATCAATGATGACAGAGAATCATTGATTGGCTGCCTCCTGCATGCCCCCTACTGGGGATGGAGCCTGCAACCTGGGCATGTGCCCTTGATCAGAATTGAACCCAGGACGCTTCAGTTCACAGGCCCACGCTCTATCCACTGAGCAAAACCAGTGAGGGCTGTTTCATACATTCTTTTTAAATTCATTTAGAAGTGAAGAATAGAGCTGTGCTAAAATTTGAAAAAAAGAAATCAAAATAATTTGCAGAACCTGACAACACGTACATGGAATGTGGGAAAATCTGTGATATGATTTGCTGAAAGTAGCTGGAAATTCTGTACTGTGATGATCTGTAATCAACAGCTCTTACATCCTCATTGTGATCAATCATAGAAACAGAGCAAACAACTTTGAAGTTATAATGTATGATTACAGAAGGAGAATAAAACATAGAAATTTCATGGCTGGTATGAATGGTGTTCTTCAAAGGAAAGCTTAGGTTGAGAAGAATACATAGTAAAGCCAGTTTTGTTAGTTTGCATTCACTTTGAGCCTACCCCAGATGTTGGGGAGTTATGTAACCTTGCTAGATTTTTGTTTGTTCATCTGTAAAATGGAAATGATACAAAGAACTTCCAAGGGTTTGGATGAGAATAAATGGGATAAAATACACAAAAATGCTTTGTACAGTGCAGAGTACTAGAGACTGCAATATAATAATAATAATGAGACAACATATTTAATGATGGTACCTGATAGTCAGTGATTTTAATTTGTGTTCTATATTTCATTTCATTTAGAATTTTCCAAGTCATTAATAAGGCCTGGGAAGAAATAATGTCAACTTTTCAGATGTTGATGAAAATAATAAATGAAAGAAACATGGAATTTTTAAAACTTTGTATACTTTGCTGACTGTGAATTTTGGTATACACAATAAAAATGAAGGGTATACTACCTTGCTTGGACTGAAACACAGTTCTTAATACAGTTCTTCCATCTCTCCCATTCCTGTCTTTATATTTGCTTTTCTAATTTTTTAATTTACTTTTTCCCCCTCTGCACCCTGTGATATTGCTCATTTATTTATCTACTTATGATAAAGATTAAATCATTAATCATAATTTTGTAACTTTATATTTTCCTTTTTATAAAAATAACTAGAGGCCCAGTGCATGAAATTCGTGCACGGGGCGGGGGGCGGGGGGCGGGGGGGTCCCTCAGCCCAGCCTGCAACCTCTCCAATCTGGGACATCCCTCTCACAATCCAGGACTGCTGGCTCCCAACCTCCCAACCGCTTGCCTGCCTGCCTGCCTGATTGCCCCTAACCACTTCTGCCTGCCAGCCTGATCACCCCCTAACCACTCCCCTGCCAGCCTGATTGATGCCTAACTGCTCCCCTGCCAGCCTGATAGCCCCTAACTGCCCTCCCCTGCTGGCCTGGTCACCCCAACTGCCCTCCCCTGCTGGCCTGGTCACCCCTAACTTCCCTCCCTTGCAGGCCTGGTTGCCCCCAACTGGCCTCCCCTGCAGCCTGGTCCCCTCCAACTGCCCTCCCCTTCAGGCCTGGTATCCCTCAATTGCCCTCCCCTGAAGGCCTGATCCCCCTCAACTGCCCTCCCCTACAGGCCTGGTCGCCCCCAACTACCCTCCCCTGCAGGCCCAGTCACCCCTAACTGCCCTCCCTTGCAGGCCTGGTCCCTCCCAACTTCCCTCCCCTGCTGGCCTGACCACCCACAACTGCCCTCCCCTGTTGGCCATCTTGTGGCGGCCATCTTGTGTCCACATGGGGGTAGCCATCTTGTGTGTTGGAGTGATGGTCAATTTGCATATTAGGCTTTTAGTATATAGGATTCAATATTTACTGTTTTTTCCCTTTGTATAATTTTATTGGGGTGACACTGGTTAACAAAATTATACAGGTTTCAGGTGCACAATTTTACAACACATCATCTGTACACTCCATGTCAAGTCACTGTGCATCAACATTTATCCTTCCTATACCATCTTCTACCTCCCGCCATGTACCTATCTCCCGGCAATCACTTCAATATTCACTGTTGAAAATTTTCACAATATACTAAAAAAAAAAAAGTCATCCAAAATCTTATTACCAAGAGATAACTGCTATTGACTTTTTTTGCTATGTAGTCACATAGTCTCTTTTCTATGAACTAATATATTTTACAAGTTCAGTAATAGCAGCATGAATATTTTAATTTTCCATGAATATTTAAAAATGATATAAGTTGTTTTCTACAACATTTTTAGGTACTGCATAGTTATTTTAAATTTTAATTTTATAGATGAAATATGATTTGTAAGACCCATCATAAAGGTAGTTGTCAGTTATTTTTTTCTTGTATAAGCAGCTCTGTGATAAACATTCTTAAGGCTATATTTTTGCATGAATCATCCTATTTCCTTAGGATGAATTTCTGGACTCAGTCAAGCCTGCATTTCAAATTATAAAAATTATAATAGCTATTGCCAAATTGTACTCCAAAAGGTTATAAAATTCAACATTCCTATAAGCTATATATGAGAGTGTCTTCTTCCTCACACTGTAGCTAATAGTAGATATTGTCATTTTTCAATTTTTACATTTTTGTCAGTTGGATCTTTTATAGTTTTAGTATATATTTTGTTGGTTACCAGTTGGGCTGAAAAGTGTTTTATGATTTTTTTTTAAATTTGTGTTAGTTTCTGAAATTATCATGTATTTTGTATAGCTATCTATTAGATCTCATGTCTTTGGTATAACCACTTGTAATAACTTGTTATATCTTCAGTATATCAACTATAAAAATAGAGATTTGATTATGAAGACCAGTGATGACTTTAACATTTCCAGGATTAACATATGCCAAGATTCATCCTAAAACCCAAGAGAAAGTTAAATAGCTTTCTTAGTTTATTGAGATGCAAAAGTGATTACAAGTAGATGAATGAATTTAAGTTCAGTTTTATGCTTCTTTTTTTTATTACTCCATTTTCATTCAAATTTGAATCAATGTTGCATTCAGTTTATTATGCAGTCTCACAAAATTTCTGGATTATTTACATCAATATATTTTTATTCACTATTATGTCTGTTATGTTTATTTCTCTTTCTCTTGAAATTGTATGAACATGATTTTCCTTTATTACCCCAAAAGAATGAACTGGTGTAAGTAATTTTTTCCTTACATATTACCCTATATTGGAGGGCTTACTGGTGTAGCCAAAGTTAAGGAAGAATCACCCTGCAGTACCATCATGGTGTAAGGTTTTCCTGTGTCAGCCAGGGCCCTAATGCTTTGCCCTGGTGTTGGCGTCATTACATAGAATGTAACTTCTTCGAGACCAGCAGCTAATCACAAATGTAATATAAAGGGAATTCATGAGCACATGTATACTTCTCTAGACTTTGATTTAGGTATAGTTATTCCATAATAAAAACTAAAGAAAATTAGGAACTCGTGTATCTTCAAAGAGTGTAATCTAGCTGATGTTCATGTATAGTTAGCAAATAAGTGTGCCATAACAATAATGAGTATTAAAATAAAATATTTAACATTAATTACTATAGTGCTTTATAGTTTCTTCACTATCTCATGTGACCCTTATCTATCAATAAGGAAGATATGGTATTGGGATAAAAGATTAGAATTGTAGACATATTTACTTGCAACGTGATCTTGGACAAGTTAACTAATCTCTGAAAAACGCCAGCCTCTTTCTTGGTAAAAAGAAAATAATACTTATCTTTCAGAGCTGCTGTGAGTTTTGAAAATTACAGTGGATTTTATTTTATTTATTTATTGTCATTTTTTAAATGTTTTTAGTGATTTAAGAGAGAGGAAGGGAGAGAGACACCAACCTCAATCGGGCCTAAATGGGCAGTTGGACATCCCTCGAGGGGTCCCAGATTGGAGAGGGTGTAGGCTGGGCTGAGGGACACACACCCCCCGTGCACGAATTTCATGCACTGGGCCTCTAGTATATATATATAGTTGGCATCCCCCCAAAATGTATACATACACTTTGAATAATTATAAAGACAGTATTTATTAAAACACATTTCATTTTTAAAATTGAGCTATTAGCTGTTAAAATGTGTTTACATTTTTTGGGACACCCTGTGTGTATATGTATGTGTATATATATATATATATATATATATATATATATATATATGAAACAACTTGCAAATGCATGATATGTCATGCATTTGCAAGTTAGGCTTCATCCATTTGACAATAGATGTTACAGAGAAAACAAATCCTTACAAATGCATATGCACACTATATAAATGCTGTAATTTTGTTTAAAGTTATCCAGATGTTCAAAAATTTTTAATTGAGTTTGAGTAGAATTTTTTTTCTGAAGTTCTCTTGTAAATATTATAAGTTTTGGTCTGATCAGCAGGAAGATAGTAATATAATTTTAAGAGTTGATGTGTGGCTTTCAACCAAATTAGTTTCCTTAGTGCCAGTCATTATACTGTATATTTATGTCTTGAAATCTTCAAGCTTCAAAAGCTCTCAATAAATTCCAAATACATCTGAAAAGTCCTATCACATTTCATGAAGGTGATATGGGTTGTAAACAGAGAATGAATAGGCCTGAAGGGAGAATAAGGTGTTTAGTGACAGCAGAGTTTGAGTGCCTCTAGATTTTTTTTCTTTTTTTCAAATTTTATGTAAAATCTGTTTTTTAATACCTATCCTTTTATAATATGTTAAACTAACCATTATTTGGCCTGCTCACATCCTTCCAGACGTCCTTCCGGATGAAGCCGTGGTGGTGTGGGCCAAGGCAGAGGCAACCACCGCCACAGCAGGGACGAGCCCCTTGCACAAATTTCGTGCATCGGGCCTCTGGTAGTAACATAAACAAATCCCCTATAATGAAGGAGCTATAAACCATATTCAGCTCTTAAACCTCCATACCAGGACGCATTACTTTAATTGGTAATTCTTTGTGGGAAATTTTATCATCAACTCCTTCTGCATGTAAACATATAATCCACCGTTGCATCTATCATTCTCTGAAAAAAGCTTTTGCTTACATCTTTAAACATATCCACTAACCAAGTGTACAAAACTCCCCTATCTTAAATTCATGTTGGAGATCCCTTATCAAATCACTTTTTCCAACATAGTCTTTTATTAAATCTTCTAAATTTGTTTCTGAGAATTCCTCAATACTGATAAGATAGACAATATTTGTTGGAGATCACTGAATTATATCTTCCATAGTATTATTATACTCACTATATTTCAGATATCAATATTCGTATCACTTCATATACAAATAAATCCCAGAGCTAAAATTATACTAGTTTCACTTGATTTTCCATTTAGTGTGTGTTATTCTTCTATTTCTCATATTTCATTTATTCTTCTAAAACAAGAATAAGAAAAGCAATCTTTATGAAAACCTACAAAGCTAACTTTCTCATGGAATTAGTGGTAGAATAGTATGGTATTATAGCCAATTGATAAATAATATAAGATTGTTGCTTAGTAAAGTCTATATGTACACTTTTATTATAATTCCATGCAATCATCACTCCATCTACAAATATTTACTGAGTATTCTCTATGAAAGGCACTCTGCTAAGTATTATGAGGGACAAAGAGAAGTACCAGCCCTCAAGATATTGACAATCTGGACAGCCAGCAGTTCTCATGCATTTACAAAAAGTAACATACAGGGCATGCCAGCTGCATAGTGTAGCTAATACCCCTCATGAGATGAAATCATAGTCTCATGGTGGTTAGGGAAATCCACCCAGGAGGGTTAAAACTTAAGCTTGGAGCCAAAACCGGTTTGGCTCAGTGGATAGAGCGTCAGCCTGCGGACTGAAAGGTCCCAGGTTCGATTCCGGTCAAGGGCATGTAACTTGGTTGCGGGCACATCCCCAGTGGGAGGTGTGCAAGAGGCAGCTGATCGATGTTTCTCTCTCATCGATGTTTCTGACTATCTATCCCTCTTCCTTCCTCTCTGTAAAAAATCAATAAAATAAATATTTAAAAAAAAAAAAAGAAAATTAAAAAAAAAAACACAAAAAAACTTAAGCTTGGAGAGCCTTGAGATATTATAAGTTTCCAATTATGTTGAGAAAAAAAAAACACTGAAGGATGTAAGGGTAAGAATGTGAGCAAAGAATGGAAATGGGAGTCACAGGGTATATTTTAGAGCTGTCTGATCCAATATGGTAGCATTAACCACATATGGCTTTTGAGCAATTCAACTGTGGCTAATCTGAACTAGATGCATGATTTCAAAGACTCAGTATGAAGGGCCATGGCGTCCTGAGTGTCACCCCACTCAGCCCGGGGAGGCTCCTGTCCTGGAGAGAATGCGGCCACCACGTTGGTTTTGCATCTTTAAGATGCTCAGCGCCCTCCAGCTTCTCCACCAACTCTCAGAAGAGGCCCACGCCCTCGAGAGCCACACCTTCGCGGTGGAAACAGAAGCCCTGAGTGAGATGCTGTTCTGCTGGCGGAGCAGCTGCACCAGTTGCTGGCGATGGCCTGGCTGCGCTGGTCCAGCTGCTGCAGCCTAGAGCTACCATGGTGGAGGCAGACACGGCCCTGAGAACCCTGAGAACTGGGGTAATGGCGGGCCTCAACCTTGCGTGCAGTCAGGACCTGAGAATCTGAGGGACTGTCTGGCAGTGACCCGCACTGGGAGTGACCCTGAGGCGTGAGGCCTTGGCCGGAGGGGCCTTGGAGGGCATTAGACGCTTCCTGTCCAGCCTGGAGCCAGAGGCTGGGATTGGATTCAGGGTTGAACAGGTAGCCAGCACCCACTGCTCTGAAGAAGTGGCTGTCCCACGCCTTCCTTACAGTCCCCACCGGCCAGAAGCACCAACAGTGAAATTAACTTGTACACACACACACACACACACACACACACACACACACACACAATTTTTAAAGCTCAGGACGCATTTCAAACTCCAGACTCCATGTCCAACACTGAGGCAAAGACCCCAACGCCTGTTCTGCAGACATTGGCCTTTCTGGGGGGCTCTGAGCAGAATTAAGCACTTGCCCGTGTTCTGGGAACTCAAGGGGTGCCCACTTGGGGTGCTCTATTGAAAAACGAGCCCTGGTTGTCACTTGACTGGCAGCGAGTAAAGGAGACAGGGATTCACATCCGAAGTACTGTCTCCAGAGAAGGAGGCTTCCCCGATGCTTATAAACGCCAATTGGTTAATTACACATTGATTTCACTTGCTCTATTACAGGGCTGGGTTCCTGACAGGCTCATCCTGTTTACCGCTGGCCTGCACAATACTGCACTACCTTTTAACATTTAGCAAGAGTAGCATTTAGTCAGCATGGCCGAGACCTTGAGACCCTTGTTCATCTAACACCAGGACAGAGAGATGGGCCTCAGGGGTGGGCAGGCTTCTTCACTAAGAAGGACGCAGCCTCTGGGGACATGCTTTCTGGGAAACCGGCTTCCTGGGAAACCTAGCAACAGGCCAGCCCTTCAGTCAGCCCTCCTCCCCGCACTCTCCTGAGGAATAGAGACCCCAGAGGGTGGCCAGTCAGCACAGGACATGCTCACACAGCCCTCTGACCTGAGCCCAGACCTCGGTCCAGACCTGGGTCCAGGCCTGGGCTGGCCCCCCCCGCCCTCACAAAGACCAGTCCCCACCCACTGGTCTCCTTTCTACTGGTTCTGGAGCAGGACTGTGAGGACCAGGAGCATGAGCATTATGCTAAGTGACATAAGCCAGTCAGAGAAAGACAAGGATCACATGATCTCACTCATGTGTGGAATCTAATGAACAAAATAAACTGATGAGCAAAATAGATCCAGAGACATAGCAGCACGGAACAGAGTGCAGATCTCGGAGGGAAGGCAGGAGAGGGTGGGTGGATGGGAAGAGATCAACCAAAGAACTTGTATGCGTATATGCATAACGCATGGACACAGACAATAGCAGGGGGGGCAGGGGCGGGCTAGAAGAGGTCAATGCGGGAAAAGGGGGGACATATGTAATACTTTCAACAAGAAAGATTTATAAAAAATATTCAGTCTGAAAAAAGTGAAATATCTCATTAATATTAATTATTAATCATTACATATTGAAATGACAATATTTTGGATATATTAGGTTAAATATACCAATGTTATTATTAAAATTAATTTCACCTATCACTTTATATTTTGTAATATGGCTACTAGAAAATTTAAACTTTATATATAACGTACATTGGTAACTTGCATTATATTTCTATCGGTCAGCTTCAAGTTACTGAGTACTTGTTAGAAGGCTGAGCTTATCCTATATTATAAAGAGGTAATATGCAAATTGACCATCATGCCATCACAAGATGGTAGCTCCCACAGCAGGGGCAGGCCCGGCGCTCCACATGCCTGCTGCCAGAGTCTCCTCAGCCCCCTGGGGTCCTTGGGTCCTCCTGCACCCCCCACTCACTAAGGCTCAGGTAACCAGGGCTGGCTGAGGCTTTCACTATGGGCAGTGGCAGCAGCAGAGGTGAGATGGGAGCATCACCTTCCCCTGATTGCCGGGTCGCCTCCCACCCCTGAGGGCTCACGGACTGTGAGAGGGGGGCAGGCCGGTCTGAGGGACGCCCCCCTCCAGTGCATGAATTTTCATGCACCAGGCCTCTAGTTAAACACACACACACATATATATATATATATATATATATATATATATATATATATATATATATATATATTTAAGCTCTTTTGTGTCTCTCTCTCTTTTTTTTAAATATATTTTATTGATTTGTTACAGAGAGGAAGGAAGAGGGATAGAGAGTTAGAAACATCGATGGGAGAGAAACATCGATCAGCTGCCTCTTGCACACCTCCTACTGGGGATGTGCCCGCAACCAAGGTACATGCCCTTGACCAGAATCGAACCTGGGTCCCTTCAGTCTGCAGGCCGACGCTCTATCCATTGAGCCAAACCGGTTAGGGCTAAACATATATTTTTAAGAAAAGTAATCAGGGTAAAAAGTGATGACTGGTTAGGAGAGATAAGAAACTAGAAACACAGAAAATTATAACCTATTCAAAGGCCTACAATGAGGTGACAAGAACTGAATGAAGCAGGTGGTAATAGGGGAAGAGATGGCATAACAAGAAATGCTTTTTTGTGTCTAATTACTTTTGCTCAATGAAATAATTCTTTTACTGGTAGTTTGTTCTTAGTGCCAGAGACTTTATAAAAGAAGACTTTCAGAGTAATCAAATCCAGTGACTAGACACGGATTTAGAAAGAGAGAGGAATAAAATATACCCACTTTTGTATATTCTCCCAGACAGGGAGAAAGGTGATGCAATCGATGGAAGTGAGAAATTTGATGGAGGGTCTTATTTTGTAGAGAGAGTTTTTCAAGTTCTGGAATGTATTGTACTGGTATAGCTCTGATGATGATTAATCTCTTGTTGGGATAAAAAATGTAAGGAACCAGTAGATGGCTAAGTCTGATCTAGTGGTGTACATCAATTACATCAATAAGTAAATGTACTTAAGATTTCAGTAAAATGAAATTGTAATTCAGGAAGGAACTGATCCAATTGATCATAGAGATTAGACAGCCATCTTGGTAGAACTGAATTCAATGTTGAATTCAAGGGTGATACTATGATTTCAGGTAGTGATTTTTTTGACAGTTCAAATGCAAAGCAAGGAATTGAACCATAGAGAATACTGACATTTGGAGGTTGGAGGTGGATGTTCTACAAAAACAAATTGATCTGTTATGGAAATGAAAAGGGAACGAAGACAGTGTGAGATCATGAAATTAAGAAATTAAAAAGTATATATCAAGAAGTAGGAACCAGTAACCAGGAGAAAATATTTTAGGAAATGTATAAAGGAATGCAGATGGCACTTTACCATTTAGCATCAAAATATTATCCGGCAGGAATCCAAACTTCAACCATGAAATCTAAGAAAAACCAGATGTCCATGGTCTTTCTGCCTTTTTAGATCACATGGCCATGATCAAGCTTTTCTCCAGATGTGTTTTCCCTTTTCTCATTCTCTAGTAAGCATGCCTATCCCATAAAGTTCCTCCTGAATAGTGTCAGTTTTATTGTTTCCTGTAGCATTTAATAATGGCATCCTCAGTCGGCACTTATCACAGACTGCCCAATGTTATATTTTTTGTGCATATTATTTCTTCTGACTCCAAAGCTATGTTTTTGGTATTCTACCTGGCTGCCTCCCCAGGATTGCTCTTAATATTAAATTATTCCATGCATAGAGGAAACAGCTGATAAAGAAAAATCCAGCCCTAGCAGGTTTGGCTCAGTGGATAGAGCATCAGCCTGCAGACTGAAGGGTCCCAGGTTTGATTCTGGCCAAGGGCACATGCCTGGGTTGTGGGCTTGATCTCCAGTCGGGGCGTGCAGGAGGCAGCTGATCAATGATTCTCTCTCATCATTGATGATTCTATCTCTCCCTCTCCTTCTTCCTTCCTCTCTGAAATCAATGAAAAAAATATATATATAAAAAGAAAAATCCAGCCCTAGCTGGTTTGGCTCAGTGGATAGAGCATCAGCCTGTCCCGGGTTCGATTCCAGTCAAGGGCACATGCCCTGGTTGTGGGCTCGATCCCCAGTAAGGGCCATATAGGAGGCAGCCAATCAATGATTTGCTCTCATCATTGATGGTTCTATCTCTCTCTCCCTCTCCCTTCCTCTCTGAAATCGATATATATATATATATATATATATATATATATATATATATATATATATATATATATATATATATATAAATCCAGGGCTAAAGTTAGTAGGAATGCTTGGTCTAGAACAGCCTTGGGCAAACTAAGGCCCGCGGGCCGGATCCAGCTGTTCTATCCGGTTCTCTTGCTCTCCCCTCCGCTCCTTTACTTTGAATTTATATTAGTTCACACAAACACTCCATCCATGCTTTTGTTCCGGCCCTCCGCTCCTTTACTTTGAATTTATATTAGTTCACACAAACACTCCATCCATGCTTTTGTTCCGGCCCTCCGGTCCAGTTTAAGAACCCATTGTGGCCCTCGAATCAAAAAGTTTGCCCACCCCTGGATGGAATATGAGAGTCACAATGTTCCAAAGGACCCATAGATCATCACTGATTTTTCAATTCTCCACCAGTTTTTATTCTTTGTGGCCTTTAGTGATGTTTAAGAGTGGCACCTCATTCATTCAATAAAGTAGTGAAATATTTAAAAGGTTATAAAATAAATTCAATATACATCCTGCATACCCTCAATTGTAATTTACATACATGTTTACATGTCTCCTTTCCACAATTGAATGTAAGACTCTCGAGGAAAGGAACTGGTTATTAGACACCTTATCAGAGTTTGTATTTTTAGTGTCTAGATGGTTCTTGGCACTTAGTAGACTGTAGACTCACATTTGTTTAATGAATATATAAATCCATTAGAGTGTGAATTTCTTCCTGAAGGAGCTTATAAAATGGGTAAAGACGACAAAATATGTGCACAGGTTAACCAGAGTACAAATGGGAAGGAGAAGCCAGACGGAGAAGTATTCAGATAAAAACATACGATGAGTTTAGGGAAAGAAAGAAAAAGTCTCACACGGGGATGACACAGGCTTCTTGGAGAAACCGGCATTTGGAAGGTGGAATTAGGACATGTTACTCATGGGAGCAGCGCCTATTGTTCCTATCAGAATATTTTTATTCCTTTATATTTATTAAGGAAACACATCTATTTTTCCCCCCATGTCTGATGAGTTTTTACTTGAACTCCCATGATCACTTTTTCTTTACAAACAAAAAAAATATTTTTCCCATAAAAAGTTCTTACAATCTGTAGGCACACAGCAGGGTTTTATTTTAAGGACAACGGCATTTTTACCTCCTGTTTTGTGTGAGGGTCTGTGGGTTGTAGGAGATGAGAAAAGAGAGTCCCCAGCTGCTACAGCCCAACAAAACCCCTGAAAATGATGACTGCTTCCATTTGCACCCAATGCCACATTCTGAAAGCGATCCTTTTGAAAGGAGGATTGCAAATAGCTGCTGCTTCTCCAAACTGCACTTGCGTTTCATGATGCGACTGTGGCTGTCTCTGTGCTGATGCAGCTCCCAGCCTCATACCAGCCTGCCTTTGAGCTGTTAAAGACTTTTCATTCCCAACAATGAAAAGAGAATTCTATCAAAGCAGAGAGGCCTTGCTTTTAATAAGCTGAAGTGGAAAAAGCGGACAGTCACCAAGTAAAAATGATTATAAGGCCAGGATATGGAAATATAGTGAATGCCCCTCCCATGTGTCCCCCAAGATTGGGCAATGTTCTCTACCTCTCGGTGATGCTCTGAAAAGATGCTCATAAATAGGGGTGGGAAATGAGGACTAGGGAGGCAAACTGATGTGATTCACAGGAGGTGGCATTTTCTGCACACACAGTGTGCTATGCCGGAAAGAGCTTGGGTGTTAGCACAAGGTTTGAATCCCAGTTCTGCCTCTTACCCTTACCAGGCCCTTTCTTTCCTTTTTCTTTTTTAAACTTGCTAAATTGCTTAATTTTCCAAGTTCAGATTCCTGCAAATAAAGCTTGTATTAATTACTGCTCAGTGTTGCCGTGAGGTTATTGAGATAATGTCTATAAACCTGGAAGGTTCATGACAGATGTCAGTGTCTTCTCCATTGTGTGTGTGTGGATGAGTGAGGTGGGGGGGTACCCCACTTCTCTGTAAGGGAATTCTCCCACCAGTGGATTCACTTCAGGTTAGTATTAGGATGTAAGCTGAGTAATCTTATCTTTCACTGAGAAGATGGTGCCAATCTCCCGCCATCTGTAGTGTTTGCGTATGTACTTGTCTGTTCCTAACGGGGATGTATTTGAATGCTAGGAGAGGCAGCTGTATCATTCCCTCTGTCCTTCATTTCCCACTGGGCTCATTGGGTAGAGTCCATAGACACAACATACAACCTCGTGGTAATTGTTAGGAGGAACGCAGGAGGCCAAAAGTGGTATGGGATTATAAATTTATTAGGTCATCTGGAGACCAGATGGACCAAGCGCAAAATGGCACCAGTCCCCAGGGATGGGGAGTAAGAGATTTTATTTTGTTATTGTTGATAGTATGAGTCAGAGATTTTAAAGGACCCTAGGCAATTTTTTTTTTTTTAAATGGGGAATTCTATGGGTGGGTCTGGATCCTGAGCAAGTCTGGAGGGGAAAGATAAAGGTTTTAGCAAGTGGAATGTGGTCTAAGCAAAAGAGAATGTTGATTGTGAGGTGGCCTAGATGTCAGTTCCTAGGTGGGGGTATCGATTCAATTGTTTTATCACACCTAACAGTAACCAAGTCAATGTGAAAGGGTTAGCTAGCTAGTTTAATTAGGTTTAGAAAGTTTTAGGAATAAAAGGGGTCTATTAGGAGAGGAATACATAATGGAGACTTGAAGGCACCAGGGTGTTTCTCGTACTTGTACAGAGAGTAGAGAAATGGAATAGGCAAATAGAAATATATCTGGCCTGTGCAATTAAAGACAGCCATAAACCAAAAGGTATCTCGGGCCTGAGCAATTAAAGTGACCGTAAGTTAGGCCAAAAGTAGCCCTGACCTGAATAGCTGGGAGGGCCATAAGATAAGGCCTTCTCTGCCAACACAACTGGGAGAGCTATAAGATAAATCAACAGTGACTCCAACCAACACAATAAGGGGGAGAGAAGGTGGAGGACCCTACATGGGCTTTGAGCTTTGAAAACGAATTCTATGTAGCAAAACAACCAATAAGAAGGGGTCAGGTTCAGACAAAGAACTGCAGCCTATTTAATGCCTCAAGACAAAGAAGCAGTGGTCCCCCTTCTCGAGGCCCCTCTGTCTGTCCAGGAGGGACAGGGTCTTAGGCTGAGAATTTAGAATTAAGTTTTAGAGGTAGCGTCTGCTTGCAATAAAGTTCCTGTACTTTTCACCCGTCACCTTTTGTCCATGGTTTCATTTTTTGAAACCATCGAGACAAGAACCCAGGAATTCAGGACGTTCCAGTTCAATGTTTCAGACAAAAGCTTTCCTTTTCCAAGAATGAGACCGCATAAGAAACAACAAATTTTATTACTGAAAGAGGCCTGGGAAAACATCTGCTCCAAAGTCTTCATGCAGATGATGGGTAAGAAGAGACTGGTTTGGCCTGTGAGCTAGCCTAAGAACTAGCTCACTTGCCAAAGATGTTAAGAAAGTTAATGGCCGGGTTCAAATTAGACCCCAGATTTCTGTTGCTCAACTGGGGGAGCTTTCCAATCGTTCCCCTACCTCTCAATCATTCCTACACCTCTCAGAGAGAGGCATCTTTCCAACTTTTTAAAAGTACGTACAACCACAGTAAAACACAAATGTCACATTCAAGGCCAGAAGCTTGAGATCTGTGAAGACATGGTTCTGAGTGCAGCTATCTAAGGAAAATACTAGTGGTAACTACTTGGAAGATTAATTTTCCTTCTTTGATTGGCAACAATTCTGAATGAATTCTTTTTTAACACACATGTACACACACACATACATTCACACACAGACACACACACACCAGTTCTGTTTTCTTTGGGGATTAGTTAGTTGCCCAGGTGGTCTCATTCAATGACTGCACTATCTCTGGCTTGAAACACCCTGACTTTTTGTTGTAGGGACTGCAGTATGCAAATTGACTGGAGTCAATCTTACCTGATTTTCTAAATTGCCTCTGCTATAACAATTCTCCTGCCGGGTAATAAGCCATTCAAATCAAACAATGGGATTGATTACACATTCCTCACTCTGGGGAAACTCCATTAGTTTTACCTGAATAAAAACTTCAGAACAGGGCCCAATTTGGGGTAAGTAGTGTACAAAATTCTCCAGGAAGCACAGTGAAAATAAGTTTTGAAAAGCTTCAACATTACTCTTTAGCCACAGGGAATATCAAGCAAACAGAATATTATTTACTAGTCACATAAAAGCATGCTTAAGCGAGTATCACTTGGTGCAGGCCACAATTGACAGAGCTCTTACTATAGCTGGCTCTTGGGTAGAGAGTAGGCTCCCAGGGAATTCTGGGAGCTCTGTAGCTCTGTTAGAAATCCATAGTGAGCAAGTCTCTAGCTTGAGATTTTCTAATTTTAAGCCACAGATAACTAGTAGTTGGGAGACCTGGAAAGGAATCCCCGCTCCTAAATTGCTAGCTGTTTGATGTTGGGTAAGTTATTTAACTTTTCTGAACCTTGGGTTTATGATACCTAGCTTGGGTTTAAAATACCTGCCCTACCTGTTTCCCGAGATTGTTGTGAGAATCAAAGGAACCCAGGTACAAAAGGTGACTTGCAAGTGTCAAGTGCATCGCTAATGCAGAAGATTCTTCTCATCAAGGTGTTGGCTTTTGCTGAGCTTGTGCACAAGTCTATAACATAGAGTTCAGCCACTGGTAGGCTTGGCCTTCTTCTCCTGATCTAAACTCATACACATGGATGCAGTATAGTCAGACTTTGCAGTCAGATAAAGTCCTGTTCAAATCCGTCTCCTGTTTACTAGCTCTGTGTCCAGTGGCAAGTTATCCGACTTGCCCAGACTCATCTATAAATGGACAAAGAAATAATACCCAACAGAGAATCAGCAGTGTAGTGCACAGGACATGAACACCCTGTAATTAATGATACTTGTTATTATTAGCAGAGAATAGCTGCAATATGCAGGACTATTCCACGGTGCCTTTTTCTGAACCAAGAACTGTGAGTTGCTGGTGCAGTCTGAAAATCTGCACTGAAGTTATTCAGATTTCTCTCCTCTTAGCCAGAGGAACTTCTGAGGACCTATAAAAGCACTGATATGCCATTGCAGCCTTTGGGATGAGAGTCCCTAGACTGTGAGTCCCTGAAGAGTAGGATTACACTCTTTTGCATCTCACCAATATTAGTATTCATAGTGCCTAGCATGGAGGCTAGCATATGGCCAGATGCTTAGTAAACACTTTTGCATGAAAAAGAAATCTTTGGCTTATGTAAAGACAAATAGGAACAAACAAATACCTTCATTCCTTTTGTTGAAAATATGGGAAGAGATACCCCTTCCCTCCCCGTTTTTGTCAGAATATTTACTGTAGAAACTAGTAGGTTTAATTTGTTTCTCTGTTTCTGGGAAATATATGTTTTTAGAAACTAAACAAGCCGTGTATTAACATTCTGACTTAGGAGTGTCTTGCTCAAGGACATCTCATTCAAAGTCATCTCTTTGAAATGTAAATGTTAAAGGAGGTCACGCCCCTGTCTTCCCGTTTCTGTGGGAAGGTAGAAGCCTAAATTTGGTGCACTCCTCGATCCAAGTTCCAAAACATCTTCCTGATAAAAAGATACAAGTTTGTTTTTGTTTTATTTTGTCCCTTCATCCCTCTTGGATAAAGTCAATTAGCTAACATAGATGGTCACCCCACTTACCAGGTAAAGTTAGGATAAATGACATGTGACCAATGATGGTGCCAAGTCCTCTTACTTGAGGACTAATTGCTGTTTACCTTGAAAACATGTGGATGAAAAAGGGGCCACATAGTAGACCTGACAAGCTCAGGGGAGGCCTGCATGACTGGCCTTACAAACTCAGAGACTAAAATTTCTAACTATCAAGGAGTCATGGAATCAAGGAGTCATGTCCCTTGACAAAGTCAGTCTTTACCTAAAGTGAGCCTGTGTATTATCTTTTTGCTTCTAAGATAACATATCTTTAAAATGACAGAGTAATTGTCTGTTCCAGACCCCCCTCCGTCCCAGGGCATATACTCACTGCACCAAAGAACAAGACCATAGAACCCTCATTGTTAACTATTGACTACCTCGGTACCCACCAATATAAAACAAGTATGTGTCTCTGCATTTTGCTTTTTATCCAATCCCCCAGATTTCCTGGCTTTGCTTTCTCCAGCTCCATTAGTCTACCACCAATGGGTTTCATGCAATCCTACTTATGTCTCCTCCATTTAATCTAATGTATAAAATAAGCTTCAAAACTGCTCTTCTCCAGAGTATTTTCTCAATCCATTGAGATTTACTTCACCACAATTGTTGTCAGTTTGGCTCAAATAAACTCATAAGAATTATCTACAGGTTGACTATTTCTTAGATCAACACATATATATGTAATGAGATATATCTGCTGGCTATATCAAAGGTGAGATTTCTTTCTGACTTTTCAATCTCAGTTAGTTGGTTCTGATGCATGTCACATTCTAGTTTAATGCTCATTCATCAATAAGGTTGTGTGTGTTTTTTCTCTATTATCTTTGTCTGTTGGGATAAGAGTTGTTTGTTTGTTTTTACATTATATTTCTCCTATATTTGCTAAGCAGAGTATTATGTTTCCCAGTCTAAATGGGATTTGATGACTAGGAGATAAGGAATGCCTGCAGAAGAGATAAGCCAAAGAACTTATATACTTACAGGCATAGCCCATGGACACAGGTAATAGGGTAGTGAAGACCTGGGGGGTGGGTAGGGGCTGAGAGGAGGGGGGTAAAGGGGAGAAATAGGAGATATCTATAATACTATCAACAATAAAAAACATATTTTTAAAAAATGGCCTACAGGAATTCTTATCAACCTAACTCTGCTATGCTAGCTGCATTTTTTTCTAGAATCTTTCATTCAGAAGTTACTAGCAATTTTATTATTAAACTAGAGGCCGGGTGCATGAAAATAGTGCTCTGGGGGGGGGGGAGGTCCCTCAGTCCAGCCGGCACCCTTTCATAGTCTGGGAGCCCTTGGCGGATGTCCGACTGAGGGCTTAGGTCCGCTCCCCACGGAAGCACAGTCGGACATCCTTAGCGCTGCTGCGGAGGCAGGAGAGGCTCCCGCCACCACCACTGCACTCGCCAGCGTGAGTCTGGCTTCTGGCTGAGCGGTACTACCCCTGTGGGAGCGCACTGACCACTAGGGGGCAGCTCCTGCGTTGAGCGTCTGCCCCCTGGTGGTCAGTGCGCATCACAGCGACCAGTCGTTTTGCTGTTCAGTCGATTTGCATATTAGCCTTTTATTATATAGGACTGGGAATAGAAAGACTAGAGCTCTTGGCCCTTCTATCTGAAATAGATAAAATTCCTAGTTTTGTAAATCTGCTGAACAGATTAAATGGGAAGCACCGAGAAGGAATGGATCATTCTTACTCCTTCATAGGAGTTAAGAATTTTGAAGACTAATGATGACAGTTTAAATGTTACTGTTCTTAATTATTTCTTTGTGTAGCTATAAACATTCAATAAATATGCCTACCGCTTCTGCTACTTAACTAGGTTATTCTTCAAATGAGTAAGATTAAAAAGTTTCAACTGACTGAGTCACTAATAAAGATTATTCCCTCTGACATCCAAAGAAAATTCTAATTCACTATTCATAAATTTTAATTGCCCTATGGCTAGGCTTGCCTTCATTACTTGAAAGTTTTCTAGAAAATAAAAATAAAAATGTTGGGCAGTTTGTATGGAAAGTAGAAATTTCCAGAGCCCTTTCTAAACAATAGAGTAAATGTTTAATGATCTGTTAAATAAAGAGTTTAAGACAGCTTAGCACACATGACATAAAATGAGCAAGTGACGATATTGAGATAAAAGGAAAATAATTGTTAAAAAAAATTAAGGTCTAACTGTAGCCAAAAGAAATGAAAGAAGACATAACTAAATGTAATGTGGAATCTGGGATAAGATTCTGAAATAAAAAAAGGACATTAGGTAAAAAGTAAACAGATCCAAATTAAGTAGTTACTAATTTTAATGTAATTAAATGTACCATTCTAATGAAAGATGTTACTAATAGGATGAACTGAGTGCAAGGTATAGGAACTTTCTAGGGCAGTGGTCGGCAAACTCATTAGTCAACAGAGCCAAATATCAACAGTACAACGATTGAAATTTCTTTTGAGAGCCAAATTTTTTAAACTTAAACTTCTTCTGACGCCACTTCTTCAAAATAGACTCACCCAGGCCATGGTATTTTGTGGAAGAGCCACACTCAAGAGGCCAAAGAGCCACATGTGGCTCGCCAGCCGCGGTTTGCCGACCACTGCTCTAGAGGGGCTGAGGAATAGAACTTAGACAAAGACCCCAGGTGGAAAATTCTACCATATTTATTTGTCTTTATATCCCTAGGCCCAGCACAGTGTATACTAAATGAAAATTCTGTTTAATATTTACTCTCACCCATTTCCTACCCCACCCCCACCCACCAACATGTAAACATCCCACTCTGTTGATAAAATCCATGCCTCTTGGTTGAGCCTACCCAAGTTCTGATAAGAAAAAGCATAGAACACAACCTACACCAAAAACTTAGACCACTAGGTATTTTCTCAGAGTTCAAAGAACTGGGATGCTTCCAACTGTCCTTAAAAATGAAAGTTAACTTGGTTTGAGCACTAATGCACAAAAACGTATGCTCTCACAGTGCAATCTGCCAGACTGTGTACCGGGTTAAAAATAAAATGTCATCTCCACATGGTAAGTCCCTTCAATAAACCTATTAAAATCAGGAAGTAATTCATCCTGTGCCTTGTATCTGGCATTAAATCTAGGCCAAGTCTGAAATAGAGAACCTAACAATGTGTATCTCAGGACGAAATAAACCCAGAATATCAGAGTTGGAAAGGATCTTAGAGACTATTTAGTCCAGTACCTTCGTTTTATGGATGAGTAAGTTGAAGCCTGGGGAGATTAGCTGGTTTGTCAAAAGTCCACCAGCTTGTATGTTTGTATGTCACTTTATCCCATAAAAGTATGAGGAAAAACAAAAGTAGACTAAACAAAGAATATATAGACATTAGGTTGTGTTAGCAAATATGACCTTAATGATTCACTAGTTAAAACTGGCTTTTTGGGGAGAACTATTTATTTTTTTATTTATAAACTTATTTTTCTTTTAAATATAGAAACATCCATGCTTCTATGTCCCTGGATCTATTTTGTTCACCAGTTCATTTTTTTTCATAGAAGCATGGAACAGACTGAGGAATCTCAGAGGGAGGGCAGGGAGGATGGGTGGGTAGGAAAAAGATCAACCAAAGAACTTATACGCATATATGCATCACCCATGAATACAGAAAATGGGGTGGTGAAGGCCTGGGGTGGGGGTGGGGGTGAGCTAAAAGAGGTCAATGGTGATTGGGGGGGGGGGGGGGAAAGGGGACATATGTAATACTTTCAACAATAAAGATTTAAAATAAATAAATAAATATAGAAACATCAGTGATGAAATAGAAACATCAATGATGAGAGAGCATCATTGATTGGCTGCCTCCTGCATGCCCATTGCAGATTGAGCCCACAATCCGGGCATGTACCCTAATCGGAATTGAACTGTGACCTCCTGGTTCATAGATCAACGTTCAACCACTGAGGCAGTCTGGCTGGGCCAGTGAGAACTTTCTAAAAGTACTAAATCTTATAAATATGATTGACAGCAGAACTAGTTCCCTCAAAGATAGAATATGTGATAATTTCAGAGCTCTGCAGAGGGTTCCCTGCTCTAAAAATTACTCTCCCAACTGCCAACTGGACTCAGATTTCTTTAGAAGGCAACACTAATTCTCTTTTCATAAATAAGGACTTAAGATAAAAATATCCTTTAAATGATTCCTTTTGTCTTTTCCTCTTTAAAAGGGTTATCAGGTGGTAGATGGAAGCTGACTTAAATTTTTTTTTTAAAAAATGGCCACAGGAAAAACCAAAAGTCATTGGAGGATGAAGCATTTACATGATTTAGGAAAAATGGTATAAGTTTTACCAGGGCCAATTTCTTAGGAGATCTGATTTCAGAGCACCTAGTTGCACAGTGAGAGATGGCATTTATGACTAGCTAATAACTCAAGCAAGTACTTTGGCGGCAGGTACACGTGGTGGTATGGTTGGTTTAAACTACGTAACTTCTGGTAAGTCAATTAACTTTCTGGGGCTTAGTTTAATCACCTATAAAATGTGAATAACTTCACAGAATGGGGTAGAGGTTATAAATTAATGAAATGCATAAAATGTTTGAAACCCAGAGCAAATGCTAACTACATTTTTATCCCTTTCTCTTCCTCTACTCTCACTTCCTATTCTTCCTATTCCACATCAGATACAAAATCCTGAGGACACATAATATTTCCAAATAATCAGAGATGTAGGGTGCATAAGAGAGATAAGAACAATATTTTGACGGGGAAGACAGAAAGAAAGTGAGAAGGCTCTGTGTATTTGATAGCATGTAAGCGGGCAGAAGGGGACTAACCAGAGAACAGTGTGGTCTCAGCTGGCTGGTCCATCACCTTTCCCTCCTCCTAGCTGTACCCATTTCATTTGCTTCACGAAATTCTCTCCCACCGCATTCTTACTCATTCCCAAATGAAATTATAAAGCCTGCCAGAACTGAACATGTACAAAACTTTACAGTTCTTTAAGTGGGGCTAATTCAATGTATGTAATAACTATTATTCTTATTTTTATTAAAGAAATGTTTCCTGCCAGAAAGTGATTTTGAATCCTTACTAGTTGCCACATACTTTTTAAAAGTTTTATTAACTTTCATGGGTATTATTTGTAAAAACATATATAGAGATAATGTTGGAAAACTCCTACCCTCCCCCCCAATACTAAAATAGAAAATAAGGAACAAAGGTAAGATTGCTTTTTGAGAATTAAACTATAAACCAAACATAAAGAACCCAAACATAACTGTACAAATTCTGTGCAATGAGCTATTTTAATGAATAGCTATACAAAGTTACACGTAAATAGACAGAATGCCTCTAGAGTAAGGCCCAGCCTGGAACATAACTAAAGTTATGTACATATATGGAGAGAATGTGTCTTACAGAAGGAGTGTTAGCAATGGAAACAGGATGCCGAGAAACAAAGGTTGGTAGTGGATGACCCCTGCCCCACTTAAGGGGCCAGGTTGGCTATCTCTGGACCCAGATCTCAAATCCATTTTGCAGCTCTGTCCTCACAGTGAAGGCAGGTGCACCCAAATGCTTATTTTTAAAACTCTCACCATGTAATATAGGGCTCCACAAACTATGGCCTGTAGGCCAAATCCAGCCCACCAGCCTGTATCTACCTAATAAAAGAGTAACATGCTAAATGACCATACCTTCGTGATGCCCACCAGCCAATCAGGAGTGAGTATGCAAATTAACCCAACAAAGATGGCAGGTTAATTTGCATACACAGGCGCTGAGCGGCCGCAGATCGGGCGGGATGCTTGTGTCGTAGACGACGCAGGCGTTCCGCTCCACCCCAGCCGCTTGGGGCCTCTGGGAAGCGTGGGAAGGCAGAAAGGCGGCTCTGGGCTGGAGCAGAAAGGCTGCTCTGGCCAGAGCAAAGGCCCATTCTTGCACGAATCTTCATTCGTGCATCGGGCCACTAGTTTGTAAAGTTTTGTGGAACACAGCCTCGGCCACAGCCACTCATTTACATACTGTCTATGACTGCTCCCTGCTGAAACAGCAAAGTTGAGTGGTCACGGTTACCACTGAAACTGCCTGATCCACCAGGCTGGGAATATTTGCTCTCTGGCCCTTTACAAAAAAAATCGGCTGACCCCTGATAATTCAGCCAACTTGCCTTGATTCCATGCTCACCAAACAACCTTGTGATGCAGTATTGTATGTTTATTTGTTTACTCTTGTGCATGCTTTGTACTGGGAGAGGGAGAACTTGCAGAATAGGAATAAGTCTATCTGTTAGGGTGAACTCTCTGTGTAAATTAATGTTTATATATCTGAGCTCAAAGCGGGTGGGCTGACCCGGTGCCCATCTATTGTCACTGAGGTTTGTTTGGAGGTCAGCCCATCTTCTTCTGGGTAACTTTGGAACTTACAGGGCACCTTTCCTTTCTGACAGCAGGTTTTGTATTCCCAATTTACAAATGAGGAAGATAAAATTCAGTTAGGAAGAAAGAGAACTGACATTTATTGAGCATCTACTCTGTGCTAGGCTCACAGCTGTTTCCTTTGGCATTTAATCTTTACAAGCCTATGTAAGAGATGTAAGATCAAGTGCACATTTCCTCAGAGATTGGATCGGAGGCTTAGAGAGGGTAAGACCACATGAATTTGTTAGCAAAGCCAGGATTTGAAACCAGGTGCTCAAGGCTTTTCACACGACCTATACTGCCTTGCAGAGTCTTCTGTCGCTAAGCTTAAGAAAGCAACACCATATGCCTTCGTCTCTTCCTCCCACTTAGGTGTACTCTTGTTCTTTAATAAACACAGATTAAGCTAGAAAATCCTAGAGATTTTAAAGGTGTAAAATTTTAAAACAATTCCTGAACACTTGCACTGGAGAATAGAATCTTAACCAGCTACTTTACATGTTCACCCTGCTGTTGCATTAAAAAAAAAAAAAAAAAAAAAAAAATGGTGCCATGGCCTGATGTTCATAAATAACAGTTCCTGAAAAAAAGGACTTTTTTCCCCCAAAAAACTGGTCTTGTACTCGAAGTGATTTAAATGTCATTCTTTGAATTTATTGCAGCATGAACATATTTTAGAATTTCTAAAAGCTGAACAGAATGGAGGGTTATCTATAACATGGGCATAATCACAGTCATAATATCTGTTTTAAAATAAAACACTAAAAAGAATTAAATGTTCCCTTCAAGCCAAACTCAAAGAAATTTTGACATAAAATAGATTGTAAACTTGCAGTTCATGTTGCTTGCTGAGAAGGCCCCTCTGAACCACCTAATTCAACTCCTGAATTCTTTAGGAGTTCAGACCTCTGAAAAGCGTTCCTTTATTATTTTTTCAGACCTAAAGGAAATCAACCTTTAGAAACAGAGCTGGTGCCACCCTCTCACACAATGCACTGTCTACCTAATGTACTTCTTTTCTTCTTAGCGAGACTGAAAATCTTAGGTGGCAATGTGCATCTCAATGGCACTTAATTTATTGCTATTCAGATGGTGGATATCTATAAAAATGTTGCCAATGCATTATGGTGGTAGAAGATAGGATTTTTAACACATAATTCATAAATAGAACTATATATGAAAATATTTTTTTAAAAAACACTAACCCATAAATAATTCCTTTGCCTAATTCTTTCCTTTATTATTATTTTTTTAAATCCTCACCCAAAGGTATTTTTCCATTGATTTTTAGAGAGTGGAAGAAAAAGGGGAAGGAAAAGGGGAAGAGAAACATCCATTGGTTGCCTCCTGCATGAGCCCAGACCAGGGCCCGGGCCAGGGAGAAGCCTGCAACCGAGGTATGTGCCCTTGACTGGAATTGAACCCGGGACCCTTTGGGTCATAGGCCGATGCTCTATCCACTGAGCAAAACCGTCAATGGCTCATTTTTTAAAATATGGAACCAGAATGAAACCCTGAGGGGCTATGGACTCAAATGAGTAAACACATTGACAATTAGAAGTTATTTGGAAAATTCTAGTCACAGGAAGTTAGCGCTGGAAGGCCCCTCTGAACCACCTATTATACAGGTTCCTCCCAGCTCTCTACCATAAGACCTGTGGCTTTATTGATAGAGAGCTAGGAGGAACAACCGGAACTTGTGATTCCAAATTAATCCCCTAAACTGGCTTTCTAGGAAAAATAAAAGTTTACATTTCCTTTAAAATTGTTTGAACAAAAGGTCTCTAAAATTCAAGAAGTTAATCTAGGTCTCTTTAGTCTTGGCAGGAAAGGGGCAATATATTTTTTAGAAGGCTGCTGGCATGACAAAAATCTGCTTTATCCTGGCTTGAACATGAATGGGGGAGTTTATTGGATCTCACAACCAAACTATGCATGGTGCTGGATATGGATGAACAGACCTAGAGGTTCAAACACCATTGGGATCTCTCTATTTTCTTATCTCTGCTCTTTCCTATATGCTAGCTTTATTTTCTGCGCTGGTTGTCTCTGTAAGGCTGGAACCAGAGCTCTAGGAAGCTCTAGGCTTCATTCTTACTGCCTCATCACCAATGAGGAAAGAGAACCCTCTGCTAGTATTAACAAGGAGAATCCTAGGGGAAAATGGGGATGGGTTCTAATGAACATCCGGATTGACCACTGTGGTTGAGAGGCTGATACTGGAACAACTCGAACCGGAATCATGTACCAGGAGACAACAGGCTAATAAGACTGAAGCTCACCTCCAACTCACATTTGGAGTATGAGAGAGGCAGGTTCCCTAAGGAATTGGGAGTGATGTCACCAGAGCAAGGAAAAAAGATGTGCTGAGCAGTCAAAACAGCAGGTGTCAGATGAGAAGTCCCTGAAGACTCACTTTGCCCCTAGAGAATATACTAGGCACTTAGCATTTCTTTTTAATTTTTTTTTTAGCCTGCTCAGCATCTGGACCTCCTTCCTTCTTTTAGGGAAGCATGCATCTTATGAGCCTTGGTGGGAGACATAAGTCATTTTTTACTACTACCTATTTTCTAAAGCGGTTGAAAATGCCAGATACTTGGTTCCCAGACTTCTCTGTAACCAAGGCACAGGAACTTGACCTAGACTCAGTCAAGGTGCTGGATTTTGAGTCAGGAGTTGGTAACATCAATAAATCAGTTCACAGGGCAATAGCAGTCACAATATCCATTCCAGGGACAGCAACAGCAGCAGCGGATGCAAGCTGGGCATCGGTATTCAAGGGGCAGTGGTGTTCTGATAAGACTGAATTTTAGTCTGAATTTGAAGATGATCCTGCCTGTTACCCAACTTCATTTGTTTATGCACATTTTGGAGTCTGATTCTCCAATCCTCTTGGAGTTATTATGAGTTCCCAGTAACTTTACAACAAACTGGCTCTCTGCTTAGTCAATCTAGACTCGGTTTCTGTGGCTCACAACTAGGATATAAAACACTCACCTACTTCAGTGTCCCCAGCACCAGAAAACTCTGGCAGCTTCCTTTGTTGTTGGGAAACTTAATACCACTCCTCTTGGAGAAGTTCTGATGAACAACTTATCCTTTATTACTAGTAAGTGCCAGTTATTTTTCATACTTGATGTTATTTACATCAATCCATAGGAAAGAAGTCCAAAAGCACGTTTGCTAGTCTATGCCATCCACTGGTGGGTAGGTGTCATCATTGTTAAGCACTGCAAGTTCAATATTTCTCTTGGATTTCAATATCTGGAAGACCTCAAAGTCACCATGGCCTTCTTTGTTTTTATCCTTTAGTTCTACTAAGGAAATAATGTCAAGAAGTAGATCACTTTCAAATAAACTCTCTGGCAGAACATGCCATTCCAACCTTGAAAGAAAAATGGTCTGATTCCCAGTTCCTCAGAAGCAAGGGGAAAAACTGAAACTCCAATGTTAGGCTATCAGTGTTGAGTGGGTATTTAATTTAAATAAGAGCTAATCTAGTCCTTCAGAAGTCTGATCTATCAGTGGTGTAACTGTGTACCTTCAATTGCCCCAAAGAACAATAAAGATTAAAAGTTGCTTTTAAAATGACTACACGGAATTCCAGTCTGTTTTTACAGTTTTTGGTGGAAAATAGAATTTAGACTAGAATTGCTAAGGAATGACAGGAAACTGTTGCTGAGGCTAAATACCCTCTGAAAATATCCAACGAGTCACTAGCGGATTTATTAATTTATCTTCTCTCCAGGCTGTGTTTGTTTGGGAAGAGGATGAACATACACATGGTTGCTAAGGATAGATGTCATTGACCCCTGTGAGTAGCCCAGGCTAATCTTCCACAAACATCTACACACGCTGCTTGGTCCAGAGCTATTGGGACACTTCCACAGCAAATTGAGTGATATGTGATTTCTCACGGCCTCCTAGACGTACATGCACTGTAGGTGTGTTTAGTCACTCATTTGGCAAACACTAACAAGTTTAGGCATTTCTGTCTCTTCCAGGGCAGGGTCAAGTGTAAAAAGAGTGACTGTCTGACTTAATAATAATGACACTCTTAAATAAATTCTGCACTTTACAGAAGTAGTTCTTAACTTGGAATTTATCAGGAGCTATCAAATCATCACAACTAACCATACTAGACACCTCAAGTCATTTTCCACTGAGGGAGAGCATACTAGTACAGTAATTACCTTTTAGAACATTTTCTCCTGGCCTCTTCTATTCTGCTTTTTTCCTTTTAGTTTTACTGGGAGCTAATCACCAGTTGGAAAGAATGACATATCTTTGAGCGTTGAGAATACCAATGAAGTAGTTACTTTGAACATATTGCCATAATAGCTTATTAACAAGTACTACCCAAGACAGTGATATTCAGACCATTTGCTGAGAAGTGCTTACAACAGTGGTCGGCAAACTCATTAGTCAACAGAGCCAAATATCAACAGTACAACGATTGAAATTTCTTTTGAGAGCCAAATTTTTTAAACTTAAACTTCTTCTAACGCCACTTCTTCAAAATAGACTCGCCCAGGCCGTGGTATTTTGTGGAAGAGCCACCCTCAAGGGGCCAAAGAGCCGCATGTGGCTCGTGCGCCACAGTTTGCCAACCACTGGCCTAGAACAATCATTCTACTTACAACACAGAATTAAGATAATCAACAGAAACAAGAAACAAATGAATCAAGTGAAAGCTCTTGATGACAGAAATAGCCAGACCATTCCAAAAACGATGCTAAAGAAACATGATTGTCATTTCAACCAACTAACTAGATATGTTCTGTTACGGTCTAAATTAGGAGCCTGAAATACCCTCTACAACCTCAGGGATTACAGAGCATTAGATGAATCACGAGTGACATATGGGAGCTCATTAAAGGAAGGTGAAGTTATGAGCACCCAGGGGCCTAGCTGGAAATCAGAGCTTTTTAAAAAGGGCTTCAGGGTCAATCATACTGATTGGAGAATGCTCTTCATTTTCCTTAAAAATCTCTTTATCACTTCTCAGTTATCATGTTGTTTGAGTGTTGACCATTGTTGCAAATTTTTAAGTTGAGAATGTGTAGTGGCGGTGGGTGGAAGGTTGTCATTTTATTGATTTTTAAAAAATATATATTTTTTTATTGATTTCAGAAGAGGAAGGGAGAGGGAGAGAGATAGAAACATCGATGATGAGAGAGAATCATCAATCGGCTCCTCCTGCAAGTCCCACACTGTGGATCGAGCCCACAACCTGGGCATGTGCATCGACCAGGAATTAAACCATGACCTCCTAGTTCATAGGTCAACGCTCAACCACTGAGCCACGCTGGCCGGGCTCATTTGATTGATTTTGATAGTAAACAGCAAAAGCCGTTGGAGAGTAAGACCTCACTGCAGCCTTCTTAGGCTGTTCACCTCAGCTTCAAGGCAAGAGTTGAAGTGGCAGAAGCAAGGACAGCCCATGGTAGCTACTATGTTATGGAAGCTGTTTCTGTAAGCTGAGCTTTGAATGACACATTATTTCCTCTGTGCACCCCAATCTATTTTCTGCCTGACTAAGCTTATAAAACTCTGCATAAATTCTCCCTCTCAGCCTGTTCCATAATCCTGTGAACACAGTGTCTTCCTGTTCATTCCTTCAGCCAGCAAGCACCAGCTGTTGGGTCCTGGAAACATTTTACATTAAAGAAAAAAAAAGAAGTCGATGATCAGAAAGCTGTAAAAACTGCAAAATGCTTGAGATATGCAAATGCTTTAGGGTGGTGAGTATCTGACCTGCATAAAAGAAATGATTAGGTTTCCATCAATCATTATGCTACCGAACAACTCTGCTGAGATCTGCCGATGCGGACACTCCTCAGCTGCCCGGGTTCTGCACAGTCTGTAAACTAATCTAGTTTTGTTTGTTCTGTGCTAAAGAAAGGATAAACTCTGAGCTTGAAAATATCAACAAAGATGCAATTATCTTAACTAAGCCACTCAAGCCTTATTTTTATGCAAAAAGTGCCACAAACTTTATTATCTATATTTTTCAGCTTCAAAAGGAAAGTGGAAGTCACTTGATAATGTCTCTGTAATTACTTGAATGCATACTTCATGCCTCAAATGCACAGGAAAGCTCATTGTTATAATTAGAAGTTATATAAATACACAGTTTATACAAATGGTAGCTAATTACTTAACTGAAATGCCAGATTCTTGCCATCCTACCAGGAAAGATATCCTGTAATATGTAATTCAAACCACAGGTCAAAGTGGGAGATGTGATTATAATGTGACATTTTCTTTTAAAAATATTGGTAGCTGCTATTGAGAACTGAATAATTAATTGTTTCCATTTGGAGACTTATTTCAGGATATGTCTGGAAAACAACTCATATCTACACTCCAAATTGTATGAATAGAACATTTATGCATTTTCTGTCACTAATGTCTTCCTATTCATTTTACTGATAATGTTTAGGAGGGGTTGAAAAGCAATAAAATAGATGATGATATTCTATAGCAGGGGCCATAAAACTTTTTCTTTAAAGGATAAGACAGTAAATATTTTAGGCTGTTCAGGACATGAAGTCTCTTCTGCAACTACGCAAGCAACTTTATACTTGCAGTGGGAAAGCAGCTTTAGGCAGTATCTAAAACATGATCATGGCAGTATTTCATAAAACTATTTACAAAAATCGGTGGTGTATGGACCATTATTTGCCACCCCCTGCTCCTTACCAAACATCTAGTGGCTTGAATGAAATACTAGTCATTACTATCCTCAAGATAGTTTATGTTTTTTACTTTCATTCAAAATCTAAGGTCTTAGCGGCCCTTCTTCAGGGACCTTCAGCTAGAGAATTAAGCCTTATGGTTCTAAGGCACCCAGTGGCATGATTGGGTAACTTCTCTTCTGTGCTTCTTTGGGAGTAACTTTGTATGATCCTTGGAAGAACTACAAGAGTCACTCAATCACTTAGTTTTCTCATGGAAACCTAGCTGAGAAATATAAGAAATGGTGTTTTGTCAAAACTATCTGAAGCCACAAAATAGCAGTTTGGGTTTGTAGTGACTCTTGGGGTAACAGTACTAAGATAATCATGTAAACCAAACTCTTCTATTTGAAGACAGGTGAAATCACGTGACTTTTACTTCTGGTTTACAGATCAGCCAAGCTCACTGGATTTAAGATACGTTAAATATAAAACAGTATAACTCTAAAGTGGAGCTTATGGGATGGAAGGTTTCTTAAGGGGAATAAGGACATTTTCAAGTGATAATATTTTAATAAAAGGTTCCAATGTTGATTTGCTTATGGTTATGACTATTATGAGTGGGCATCTGAAGGGCAGTGTGGATATGATGGGCAATGCAGGGGTTGTTGGGGTTTAGAGTTATGCCTCAGGAACTTACCAGCAGACCCTAGCTTCCTGGGAAAGAAAAGGGGAAAAGAGCCTAATAAAATCACATGACCCCATTCCTATTCCAAGAAGGCTCTATGGTAATTCAAGTCCTAATCTAAAGTAATTTAAAACAGTAATCCTATTTTTAGAGTTTATAGCTGTCAACCATTAACATTGCCTCCACTCAAATAAAACTCAGAGACCCCAGAATTTTGAGTTTGGAAACAAATTAGTCCCCAAATCTTGGGGGTTGGAAATATCTTTATGAAGCCACCTGGAATGAAAGTCACTTCCCATTTTGATCTAGGAGAGAGCATGAAAAAATATTGCCCTACCATAAAAGGAAGACATAAATGACAAACCACATTTGAAGACTTCTTCTTCCTCCTTTTAAGATTATCTCCTTGAGGTAATGAAACTACAGGGTCATTAACACTGGAAAGTATCTTGGTACAATAGCTTCATTTTAGAAATAAAGGTAGTGAGGTTCAGAAATGTTAAGTCATACAATTAACAGAAAATGAGAGAGCCAAGACTTAAACCATGGACTTTTCCCTTTTCCAATTTGACTACATAATCTCTCAACACTTAAATACAGTTAATGTTCCCTATCCCTAAATACCAAGGTTAAAATGCTTATATTTTAAATTACTAAAACAAAAATTAGGTCAATCACACAGAATTCATTTATGGGCATTACTTTTAAATTTTTCCAGTAAAGGAGACCTGGCATTCTGATTTCTAACTTTGGAAATTTTCTATGCTATTATATAGTCTCCTAGCTATCAAGGTCATTCTTTGTGCATATTCAATATTTAACAAATACAAAGGGGCAATAAATAAAAATTAATATGAAATGATATTATTAATTTATGTGGTGTAATAGTTTTGTACTTTTGTTTGTTTTTAAGCATAAATGGAATTTATTTAAAATAGAACCCATTTTGTTAAAAAGAAAGCTTGGCCAACATACGTTTCCTGAAATGTTTCATTATGCGGTACAGCATGTTTATTCAGGTGAAAGTATACAGAATATTGCATATCTCTAAATACATTGATCTAAATGCAAATGCAGGTAAATGCAAATTCCAACCTTCGTGTCATTTGGTTTTACATTCTGCCATCAAAATTTAGAGGTATTCTTTTTTCATTTCTTAACATAGAAATCTAAAAATCAATGGCAATTCTAGGAAAAACTTATAAATATAGAGGTAGAGCATTTGCCCAAACCATTCTGAAAGCTATCTGTGCAAGCACAAAATATAAATTAATGTTTAGTTTGTGATGTGGTCATTGGGAAAAAAATAAAAGAGACTTGATAGCTTCCAGAGATCATGATCACAAATAATTTAAAGGTAAAAGACTTCAGGTCTTTATCTCACCCAGTTGTGGGACTGATCAAGATGCTTTCTACCAAATTCATTTAAATCATATTGTTTTGGGGTAAATTGTACACACACACTCAAAAGTTAACAACTTTTCTCTCCTAATCCTACCTAATCAAAATGATATAGTCTCCATCTTATTGCTCTATTGTCACAAAACAATGTCATAATAAATCCTATATAATAAAAGGCAAATATGCAAATTGTCCCCTCACAAGTTCGACTGACCAGGAGTTCAACCGCTTGCTATGACATGCGCTGACCACCAGGGTGTGGTGCGGAATGAAGGAAGGCCCTGGCTGACAGCCAGCAGCCAGGGGAAGGAAGGCCTTGATTGGCCCTGATCACCAGCCAGGCCTAGGGACCCTACCCATGCATGAATTTTGTGCACTGGGCCTCTACTTTAAAATAAACACATCAAATTTGCAATCTGGGCAGAGAACTTAAGTACAACTATCTCATTTTATAAATATAAATATTGCAATCTAGTAAGGCTAAATGACTTGTCTATAACCCTACTGGTAGACTGAACCCAAGATCAGAACTCATGCATTTGATATCCCAACCCACTGTTCATTGTAATATCCTGCCCTGACAAGGTAGTTCAGTACATATATTCAAAGCTATAAAGGAATCACTGGCTGCTTTACTTATACTTCCTTTGGAAGATGCATTAGCAATTTTATGCCACTGGAGGCATATGTTTCTTTCATAGCAATACAAAATCTTATTAGGCAGAATGAAGTAATACTGGAAAGAAATAAGGCCTTTCTAGCCAGCTGGCTGAGTGTACCGGCCATCTCTCCACTGTCTATAGCAAATAATTTTACTTACTGGAAATTTCTGGCTAACATGTTTATGTAATGAGCTAAGTGTTCTTTGAAGTAATATTACACAATGAATGATATTTTCCAATTGGAAAAATATAGTATCAAGAATTATTTCCTCTGGCTAAGAGATTAGTTATTAAATATTCTCATCACTCACACAAATGGTAACTCTGTGAGATAATGGATGTGTTAATTAACTTGATTGTGGTAATCATTTCCAATATACTAGGTATATGTACATATATTAAATCATTACATTGTGTACCCTAAATATATATAATATTCATTTGTCAATTATATCTCAAGAAAGATGGGAAGACATCTTTAAAAAGGTATTTCCTACAGAACAATAAGCTCTATGTGTGAGGTGTGTATTTACAACCTAAATATATTACATTTTGTTTTTTAAAGAACAAGATCATGTATTAAGTTGAACATTTTTTTCTTTTTTATTTCAGAGAGGAATGGAGAGGGAGAGAGAGATAGAAACATTAATGATGAGAGAGCATCATTGATCGGCTGCCTCCTGCATGCCCCAGACTGAGGATCGAGCCCACAACCCAGGCATGTGCCTCCAACAGGAACTGAACTGTGATCTCCTGGTTCATAGGTCAACACTCAACCAATGAGCCATGCCAGCTGGGCTTAAGTTGAACATTTTGTAAAATGTTTGAATATCAGCAATTTCATAATTTTAACATAAGAGTATTTCATAGTGTTTCAGATCACGGGATCTGGTCACAGAAGGTTTGAGGTCAAATTCTGGTCCTACCACCTAGAACTGCTACCTGGTTAGGGCTATTATGAAGTAATCCTGCCCTGACTAGGTAGCTCAGTTGGTTAGAGCATCATCCCAATACGCCAAGATTGTGTGTTCAATCCCTGCTCAGGGCACATACAAGAAGCAACCAACGAATGCATAAATAAGTGGAATGTGGAATGACAAATAGATCTCTCTCTCAAATCAATAAATAATTTTTTAAAAGTATAAAAAAGATATTATCCTTATAAAATTCTAATGTTAGTGTTAGTCATATAGTAAGTGCTGAAGAAATGCTGGTTGTTATTACATCTGTTGATGATGATTATTATGATGATGATTGTCTTAATTTGGGCTGCTGTAATAGACTGGGTGGCTTAAACAATAAACATTTATTTCTTAAAGATCAAAGTACTGGAAGATCCAGTGTGTGGTGAGAGCCTGCTTCCTGGATCACACATGTGTCTCTTCTTGCTGTATCCTCACATGGAGTAAAGAAAGCTAGAGAGCTCTGTGAGGTTTCATTTATGAAGGTACTAACTCCAAACTCCCCACTTCTAATATATCACTTTGGGGGTTAGAATTTGAACATATAAATTTTTGGGGTAACACAAACATTCAGTCCATGACAATGATAATGATGATGAAAATGATGTTGATAATAGCTGTTGTATCCAACTAATGCATCCTGGTTGAGTCAGCGGGCTTGGAGAGTTGATGTGTTTACAATGTCCTCAACACGATGATTACAGAAAAAGGAAGACAAATATACAAAACTATCTTGGGTTATGTTGTGAATGAAAATCAGAGCAACTAAAACTAATGATTAGTGGGCTAGTTTATGAACAGATCGGGTTTAGAAAGTAATTCTAATGTATTCATGGTATAACCACTTGCTATGGATTGAAGCCAACTTGCTAGGTAGATAATTTTTATAAAGGATATATTAATTTCCTTACTAAAAGGTTAATATTACTCATAAAGTTAAGGATATATTTGGTAATATAATAAAAAAGCAGATATTTTCTTTTTCTTTCATCCTTTAAGATCAAAGTCAAACAACAAAAGCGATAATAAAATTTCAAGCTACTAGATTATGTACTGAGCACCCAATACATGTGCTAAATGTTACAGACATTGTGAAGTATTTATATGCATCATCGCATTTAATCCTCACAAGCTTACGATGGGAGTTCTGGCATTATTTCAATTTTACACAATAGAAAGTTGAGGCTCAGAGGAGTTAAATAATGTCCCTATCGTCTTAAAGCTAATAAATGAGAAGCTCATTATACTGAGACATAATACCTTATTTAACTTTGAAGAATTTAGCCAAAGTGTGTATCAAAGTACATGGGGGGGGGGGGGGCGGGGAGGGAAGACATATGTAATATTTTCAACAATAAAGAATTTAAAAGTACAAGAGGTCTCCTGAAGAATCTTACAACTTGTTGATAATATTCAGTAAGTACTTTTTTTCTAAAAATAAAAAATAAAAATATTGGACTAGCAGAAGTAAAATTATTATGTCTTTTACTAGTAGTCTTTTGTGATCCCTCCTGAATTAGGTCCTTCATATCTGGCAAGGTCATGCCTCATTACAAGTCCATGGAAAGAGTCTTTGCCATGAACAGGAGTACATAAAGCCAAAGGTTGATTGATGGCTACTCAGATGCTCTCCTATCCTGTCATCCAGGAATTGGAATGACATATGCTCCAAATTCATCTTGAGTTTGGTAATATTCATCATTACAGGCATACCTTGGTTTACTGCACTTCACTTTACTGTAATTTCTGCAAATTGAAGGGAAGACCCTGCACCAGCAAAAAGATGACTACTCCCTTTATTGCTTTCTTCCATTTATTGCAGTGGTCTGGACCTGAATCCAGAATATCTCTGAGGTATGCTTATATTTTTTAATGCACTTAAGATATATTTATTAGTTACATCCTAATGTGTTTGCCATTGTTATGTGAGCTGGACATTCAAAGATAAATGAGAATAGATCTCAGCCTATGAGGAGATCTGTAGGATTAGCGGTATGGTAAAAAGATGATTTCCATATACTGCTTTATACAGGGGTTGGCAAAGCAGGTTTACAGGTGTTAGTATGGAAAATTATACAATAATTAATAAGTAATAATTCAAGAATAAACTCTGTGTTTCATATAGTCACAACTGTAAACCTACTTGTGTGAGCCCTAGGGTCCTATAAGGGAATGCAAAGGAGAAGGCTGGTGGAAGTGTCCTGAAAGAGATGATCACTGAGCTGAGTCTTGATATATGATTAGGTAAATGCATATAAACATGGTATTCACCCTCAACTATTAATAAAAAATGAGAAATTTTAGCAGTTGATAATATCAAGTATGTTTAAGGGTCAGGACCTCTCATATATTGCTGGTAACAAGAGATAATTGGTGCATCCATATTGAAGAGCAATATGGTGATATTCAATAAAATCATTAATGCAAATATTTTATAATAATATTTTATAGAAATATATCTTGATAAAATTTCGCTTGAGTGTCCAAGAAAACATGTATGAAGCTATTCATCACAGCATTGCTTATAAGAGCCTCAAATTAGAAACAACATCTGTGTTCATCAATAGGTAGACAGATAAATGAAATGTGATGTGCCCATACTATGAAAACAATACTCAGTTTTAAAGTGCTGAAGCAGATAGATCTATATATCTCAATACTGACAAATATAAAAACCATAATCCTATATAATAAAAGCCTAGTATTCAAATTGTCCCCTGGACCAGGAGTTCTACTGGGAGTTCGACTGCTTGGTATGACGTGCACTGATCACCAGGGGGCAGTGCAGGACATGGTGGGCATTGGCAATGTGGCACTGGCAGCAGGCAGCAGTGGAGGCACTGCAGGCCCCAATGAAAGCAGGACGGGGCGGGATGATGGAGCAGGTGAGTGGGGGCCCTAGGCCAAGGTGGGTGAGAGCCATTGGTTGCCGGGTGGGGGCCGATTGCCCTGCTGATTGAATTGCCCCGCCACCGCAGGGCCCTTAGGCACTGAGGGAGCCAGGCGGGGGCCCAATGCCTTGCCAATCCGATCACAGGGAGGTGGTGGGGGACTGGGCTGCTGCCTGGCTCCCTCAGCGCCTGGGAGCCGGGTGGCAGCAGGGCGATTGGCGGGGTGATTGGGCCCCACAGGCAGTGACCAGCGGCAGCAGTGGGGGGTGGGGTGGGGGGGGGAGGTGAGGAGGGGGGACAAGTGGCTGGAGGAAGGGAGGGAGGGAGTACCCGGCTGGCAACCGGCAGCCGCTAGGGACCCCATCAGTGCATGAATTGCGTGTACTGGGCCTCTAGTGTTGAATAAAACACTTGCAGAATTATAAATACAGTATAATGCAATTTACATAAAATTGAAACATAGAAATGTTGTATAATGGTGGATATTCATATAGGAAAATGCATGTGAGTTTGTGTGTATGTATACATAAAAACTATAAGAACAAACAATAACTTTATAACAGTAATTGTCTCTCAGGCAGAGGAAGAAATATAGGATGAAGACTGGACTTACAAGGTGACTTCAGTGTTATTTGTGGTGTTTATTTCCTTTATTTAAAAAACAGAGAACAGCCCTGACCGGTTTGGCTTAGTGGATAGAGCGTCGGCCTGCAGACTCAAGGGTCCTAGGTTTGATTCCGGTCAACGGCATGTACCTTGGTTGCGGGCACATCCCCAGTGGGGGCTATGCAGGAGGCAGCTGATTGATGTTTTTCTCTCGTCGATGTTTCTGGCTCTCTCTCCCTCTCCCTTCCTCTCTGTAAAAAATGAATAAAATATATTTAAAAAATAAATAAAAAACAGAGAACAAGAATATGAAAAAAGCTAAAAATTGTCATTTTAAAAACCCAAATTGTGTTTATAAACATATCTCAAAAGGAAATGAAACAAAATAAAATGAACTAAACAGAAGGATAGAGTGAGCCAAGAATAAGATGGATGAAATATTGAAGAGTTAAACTTGGGGGAGGGAAGGCATCCAGGCAGTGGGAAAAGTCTGGGCGAACACACAGAGGTGTGAAATAGGCTGTTACATTTAGGGAACACATGATTCACTATGGCAGTATGAAGCATGAAGTAGGTAGGAAGTGGCAGGAGAAAAACTTTGATAGGTAAACAGACAATGGATAGCCTTATAGGCCAAGTTAAGGCACTTGAACTTTACCTGTAGGTGTTGAGAAGCCTTTGGAGGTATTAAAGAGGAAAATAATTATTAGATACATGTTTCTAAGCCCTGGCCAGGTAGCTTAGTCAGTTAGAGCATCATCCCCATACACCAAGGTTGTGGGTTTGATCTCTGGTCAGGCCACGTACTAGATATATGTTTCTGGTGGATCACACAGTTGTCTGCTTGCAGATAGTTTTGAGGGCACAAGGGTTCTCCAGAGAAACAGAAACAAAAGAATGTGTATATTTATAGACAGAGAAGATTGATTTTGGGGAATTGGCTCACAAAAGTATGGAGGCTGCCAAGTCCAAATGTGCTGGGAATGTCTTGAGGCTGGAAGCCCCAGAGAAGAGGACCCCTAATACAGCAGTTCAAGTCCCAAGGCCATCAGTCAAGGGATGGCCAGTGCTGCAGTTCAAGCTTGAGGCTATCAGCTGGCAGAATCTTTCTTGCTCAGGGGAGGTGCCAGGCAGACCTTCAACTGATTAGATAAGGCCCACCCACATAATGGGGGCAATATTCTTTACTGGAAGTCTACCAATTTAAATGCCTCTCTCACACAGAACACCCTCACAGAGACATCCAGAAAATGGTTTGATCAAATATCTGGGCACTGTGGCCCAGCCACATTGAAAAATAAAATTAACCATCACAAGACTAATTAGAAAGAATATTACAATAATCTACACTCCTAATTCAGAGCCTCAAAACTTAGTAAAAGTTGAGTACATATGTTAATTTGAGTTGATTTAAGAGTAATTTTTAAAAAATCTGACAAATTCATTTGTGTGTGTATATATATGTATATATAAAAATATATATACATATACATATGTGTATACACAATGTACATGTATATGCCATAAAGTTATTGTGGCAGACTACATGTTCTCAGTCAATGAGTGCTCATCAGCATCATTCAGAGAATATTGTGCAAGTTGTTTATTCTGCTGGGCTTCTTGTATACCATTTGTTTTGTGTTCTGGTGAACAGTTTTGATTCGTAATGTCTGATAACATGTACTGGTGCTGAATGTGCACCCCCCCCCCCCCCGCAAAAAAAAAAAAAGACGAAATGTTGAGAGTACTAAATGGATATTAGTTGTTCTCTATATCTATAAACCTCAGTAATCAGAACAACCTACCAAGAAGATAGACCATCTCTTGAATCCACCAGGGAGTAACATACATGTGAGGGAAGATGACAATCTGTTAATAAATTTTGGATGATCAGAAGCATCAAGTGCCCCATCATAAGAAATACAAAGAGCATTTAAAACTCCATCCTTGCCCTAGCTCAGTGGTTGGCAAACTGCGGCTCTGTTGACTAATGAGTTTGCCGACCACTGCCCTAGCTGGTTTGGCTCAGGGGATAGAGCATCGGCCTGCAGACCCAAGGGTCTCAAGTTCAATTCCAGTCAAGGGCATGTACCTTGGTTGCAGGCTCCTCCCCGGCCCGGGCCCTGTTCAGGGTACGTGAAGGAGGCAACCAAATGATGTGCTTCTCTCACATCGATATTTATCTCTGTCTTTCCCTCTCCCAGTCTCTCTAAAAATCAATGGAAAAATATCCTCAGGTGAGGACTGAAAAACAAACAAAAACAAAACTCCATTCTTGAATGATGCAAAAGAGACACACAGATATTTTGAGATAGTTGTGCTTGACCTAGAAATGTAGATCCTGCTTGACACAAATACCAGTTTGAAGTAAGTGCTGACTACCAACGATGTAGCTTTGAATTTCTCATCCCTTCAAAGGAATGGTTAGCATTGTCTTTCTCAGAGTTAATTCCTCAGTTCCTTCTCAATATGAATTAAATAACCTTTATGGGAAATTTATGCTGATGAACATTTTCACCTCTTAAGAAGGGAGAGCCTTAGAGCACCCAAAGACCATTTTACTTTCTAACTGAGTAATGCTCTTGAGATTTTAGGCCAAATGACATTTATGCTTATAAAACATACAATGGCACTCTATTATCTCTACCACTTTTGCCAAGTTTCCATGTTTGGTGTAGAACTGGGCATTTCATTGAATTTATTTCTTCATTATTATTTATTTAACTATGTAAATGTATTTTTGTCATATTTGTTATACCATCTATTTTTTACATAAGCATATTTCTAGCATGCATGTTGGAAATAAAAAATGATATTTCCATTGATGGCAATATTGACCTTTTGCAGAGTTCTGTGTGTGCTCACTCCACCCTTTACTTACTTAGTGATTTGGGATAGATCACTTACACTTTCACACCCTCAGCTTCATATTTGCTTTTGCCTCAGGAGGGATCTGTTACAGAGCAGTTGTAATGATTAAATGTTCATAAAAAGCTCTTCATAAACCTTAACGGGCTGTACTATAAATACCATCACTTTATGGATTTAATCAGATTACAGAAAACAGAGGATCACATATTCTAATGAACAGAGATTTTTTTTCTCAGTATATCAATGCACAAATTAAAATGCATTCAAAAGATTACCCTGCCACGGACTTAAAAGCAGTCTGTTGTGTTTTTTGTTTTTTTTTTTTTTAAGTCTGTTCTTCTAGGGACTGTCAATGTGGGCAATTTCCCCCCACTCAGAATCAGAGTATATTTGAGCTGAAAGGGACCTTGGAGAACATCCAATTCAGTGCCCTCAATATCCTCCCTCTCCCATTTTACCATAATGTAAAATTTAATGTGAACATAAAATACAACGTTCTAGATGGTTTAAATGGATTTCACTTTGAAAACTCTATGTTAAAATATATTTAGATTCTACTAGGACACCATTGAAGCCTGAAATTTTAGATTCAAGAAATAGAGTCAAACCTCTTAAGGGATATTTTTGTAAGTGAAGAATGAAAAGGATTAAAAAAGAAAGCTGTTGGGTATATCTGACATGTTGCTGTAATAATGTCTGCAAAGTGTGTCCACATAAAATAGATATATGACTACCATCAAACAACAGCAGAAAAGAGTGAGGGTGAATGAAACTATGGAGAACATCAATAAAATTCCTAATTCTCTGTTATTTAATATTAGCTGATTGGTCATGGCTTAAATGCTTAATTCCAACCTTTTTCCAGTGACACTAAGCCTGCTATTCTGAGTTGCTATTCCCCACAATTAGTTGAAGAATGTAAAAGGAATGGGAAATACAATAGTAGCCTAAGTAAGACTAGGGGTAATTAGGGGTGTAAATATTTTATAAAAATAAGCATAGGCTGCATTCTCCAGGCAAAATACACAGCTTCTACTATTCATATCATCCTTTTTATGTATTTCCTAATATTTTCAAAGATTTCAATTGCTTAATATTTACACAGACTAACCCAAAATGAATCTATAGCAAAAGACATACAAATGACAAGTGCTGGCGAGGATGAGGAGAAAAATGAACCCTTGTGCACTGCTGGTGGGAATGCAGACTGGTGCAGTGACTGTGGAAAACAGTATGGAGTTTCCTCAAAAACTTAAAAATGAAACTCCCATTTGACCCAGTGATCCCATTTCTAGGACTATATCTTAAGAAACCAGAAACATCATTCAGAAAGGATATATGCACCCCTATGTTCATAGCAGCACAATTCACCATAGCTAAGATTTAGAAAAAGCCCAAGTGCCCATCAGCAGATGAGTGGATAAAAAAGCTGTGGTACATCTACACAATGGAGTACTACACTGCGGTAAAAAAGAAGGAACTCCTACCATTTGCAACACCATGGATAGACATGGAGAGCATTATGCTATGTGAAATAAGCCAGTCAGCGAAAGATAAGTATCACATCATCTCACTCATATGTGGAATCTAATGAACGAAATAAACTTATGAACAAAATAGATCCAGAGACATAGAAGCATGGAACAGATTGATGGATTTCAGAGGGAAGGTGGGGGTGGGGTGGTGGGTGGGGAGTGATTAACAGGGGAACTTATATGCATATTATGCATAGCCCATGAACACAGATAATACAGTGGTGAAGGCCTGGGAGGGGCAGGTGTGGTATGGAGGTGGTCAAAGGGAAAAAAACAAACAAACGAACAAAGGGGACATCTGTAATACTTTCAACAATGAAGATAAATTTAAAAAAATAAAATAATGGACTGCAACCTGAAAGAAAGATATTCACAGGACTCGTTAAACATAGATCATTTACTTTACTATGTTTACAAAGAGAAATGTCGCAAATAAATATTTAAATAGTGAGAACAGAATATAAAGAGGCAATGACAGCCTGCACTCATGGTAAGTTTTTTAGCAGTATGTTCTCTGATGGAGTCACAAATCCACCCATCAACTAACAGAAGTAAATTAGATAAAGCAGTGTCCTGTGCAATGTTATGGTCCATGAAGCAGAAAAGATGCAGTGATATTCTGTTTTGCTTCTGATTGGTATGAACTTAAATTGGACTAGCCAAATCTCCTGGAGAGATAACTTTTATGTGACACTGTAGGCCAGAGAAATATTACAAGGAGTTTCCTTTAAGCAAAGGGAAAGGGAATTAAAGTTAGAGGAGCTGGGAAAGAACAAGTCATAATAAACGACCGTGAGGTTAGCTTTGGAGAAAGAAAACTGCTTCCTCTGAAGCTGGGGCAAAGGAAGAGAGAAAGAGGAACCATATGTAACATATTTATAGTGGAAATCAAGGTGAGTGCCTGAAACATTTTCATTTGGAGAAGAAGGGATATTTTACGGAACTTCAGCCACCAAAGAACTTTAATCTTCTCAGTAAAGAGGGGACCTTATGCTTAGGGAGCAGAGATGAAGAAAGCGTGGTGGCCCTGGAAGTATGGAAACAATTTGGAGCAGTGGCTGTGAGCCATATAACAAGGAGAACATGGAAGGAGAAAATAACAAGGGTGCTGGGTGGGCTGAGGACCCAGTTGAGTTTAGAAGTCATAGAGATAGCATGTTTTCACTAGTCAGAGAGGAAAGAAATTACCCACCACAGGTAGCGCAGGGTAAGCAGGAAGTCAACTAAAAGGTCTTGTGTGGGCAGTATTGAAATGATGTGTAACCAGCCTCGAACCAGATAAGCAATGAGTAACTCCAGAAAAAGCCTCAGAGCTAATGAGGCCGGTAAGAAATTTGACAGGGATTGGGAACTGTGAAGGGATGGCCAGCTCAGGTTATGGATATAGACAAGGAAGAGGGACTCTAGTCACAGTAAATTAAGTTAGATATCAAGCACTAGCTGGTTTGACTCAGTGGATAGAGCGTTGGTCTGTGGACTGAAGGGTCCTGGGTTCCATTCCGGTTAAGGGCACATGCCCGGGTTGCAGGGAGTGCAGGAGGCAGCCGATCAATGATTCTGTCATCATTGATGTTTCTATCTCTCCCTCTCCCTTTCTCTCTAAAGTCAATAAAAATGTATTCTAAAAAAAAAAAAAATAGGTATCAATAACTAAAAGAAAAGAAAAAATAACCCATGTAGAAAGAGAAATACTCAATAAACACATCTGAAAATCTAGAAACAGAATGATAATAATAATACAATATGTAAACTACTGCTACTTGCAAGTATGTGAAATTTCACAAACATAATGTTAAAAAAAGAAGCCAAAGACTACAGAATGAATACATTTATTAAAGTTTATATATAAACTTCATATAAAATTCAAAATCAAGCATAACTTAATTCTGTTAGAAGTCAGGAGATTGGATATTTTAGGGGGAGGGGAAGGATTATAATTAAACTAGAGGCCTGGTGCACAAAATTCGTGCACAGGGGGGGAGGTGTGTCCCTCAGCCCAGCCTGCACCCTTTCCAATATGGGACCCCTAGAGGGATGTCCGACTGCCCGTTTAAGCCCGATCCCACCAGGATCGGGCTTAAACGGGCAGTCGGACATCCCTCTCACAATCCAGGACTGCTGGCTCCCAACTGCTCGCCTGCCTGCCTTCCTGATTGCCCCTAACCGCTTCTGCCTGCCAGCCTGATCACCCCCTAACCACTACCCTGCCAGCCTGATTGATGCCTAACTGCTCCCCTGCCAGCCTGTTTTCCCCTAACTGCCCTCCCCTGCAGGCCTGGTCACCCCTAACTGCCCTCCCCTGCAGGCCTAGTCCCCCCCCACTGCCCTCCCCTGCAGGCCTGGGTCCCTCCCAACTGCCTTTCCCTGCAGGCCTGGTTGCCCCCAAATTCCCTCCTCTGCCGGCTTGGTCACCCCTAACTGCCCTCCCCTGCTGGCCTGATCACCCACAACTGCCCTCCTTTGGAGACCTGGTCCCTCCCAACTGCCCTCCCCTGCTGGCCATCTTGTGGTGGCCATCTTGTGTCCACATGGGGGCAGGATCTTTGACCACATGGGGGCAGCCATCCTGTGTGTTGGAGTGATGATCAATCTGCATATTACTCTTTTATTAGATAGGATAGAGGCCTGGTGCATGGGTGGAGGCCAGCTGGTTTGCCCTGAAGGGTGTCCCGGATCAGGGTTGGGGTTCCCTTGGGGTGTGGGGCGGCCTGGGCGAGGGGCCTGTGGTGGTTTGCAGGCCGGCCATGCCCCCCAGTGACCCAAGTGGAGGCCCTGGTATCTGGGGTTTATTTATCTTCTACAATTGAAACTTTGTAGCCTGGAGCAGAGCCAAGCCTTCTGCTTGCTCCATGGTGGCAGCCATTTTTTTTTTGATTTATGTATCTTCTATAATTGAAACTTTGTAGCCTTAAGTGGAGGCCTGGGCTGGCCAGGGTGTGGGGAAAGCTTGGCTTCCTCCATCGCCCGGGGCAACCCTAGCCTCCTGCTCTCTCCAGCTTCGTGGCTGCTGCCATTTCTGTTTGGGTTTATGTATCTTCTATCATTGAAACTTTGTAGCCTTGAGTGGAGGCCTAGGCCGGCAAGGGCAGGCAGAAAGCTTGGCTTCCTCCATTGCCAGGGAAACCCTCCCTCCTGCTCTCTGTGGCCGTAGCCATCTTGGTTGGGTTTATTTGCATATTCGCTCCTGATTGGCTTGTGGGTGTGGCTGGTGGGCATGGCTAGTGGGTGTAGTGGAGTGATGGTTAATTTGCATATTACTCTTTTATTAGATAGGAAGGAGACCAAAGAAAATCTTTTAGGCTAGTAGCTATGTTCTATTTTTTTACTAAGATGGTGGCTTAAGGTTTTCCACTTTTTAAAAATTTCTTTAGCTTTAAATTTTTCATGTGCACTTTCTATATGTGTGTTACACTTCAAAAAAAGTGGGAAAAAACACATGAATGGAATATTTGACAGTATTTTTTCCTAATAAACTTCTAATGCAATTTCCCACTTCTGGTGCAATGAACAACCTTTTCAGACATATAGCCTTGTTGTTTAATAAAAACAATAAATACAATGATGAAGACTCAGGGAAAAAAATTGCATTTTTATATATAATTATTCAGTTTCAGAGCAGTGACTCCAGGGCCTCCCTCCTCTTCCTTTGCCCAGGTATAGCCTGGGCCTGCTCACGTCTGTAAGATGCCCCAAGGCTGTTCAGTGGCTCAAATTATTACTCAGTTTGTCTACCCCCTAGAATGTAGGTGAAAAGCATCACAGCAGGACAGGATGAAGCTCAGCTCCATTAAAAATATTAATAAAAGTAGAGCACCGATTTATTAAATGAAAATCCTCTGATCTGTTCACTGTAGCAAACAGCTGTTATTCTGTATCCTACTGAGGGCCTTGGGACCCAGTGACACCAGCAGGCCTGCCTCTGTGCACATTTCTCTCAGCTGGTCAAATAAACAGCTCCTATCTCCTCCTGTAGAGAGGCAGGGTTGCTCCGAGTTGTCAAACTCAAATAATCCCTTTCAAACAGAATCCCTGGCAAATTCAAAGAAAACATGCCCAAACACTGCTTTGGTGGGTAATGGACACCAAGAATCGGCTGAAAGAGCAGAAAGATGCCTTTGAACATGAACATTAGCAAACCAAGCATTATTACAAATCTTTCTCCCCCAACCAATGACCTTTGCCCCCAAAATTAACTACAATCCCTAGTACTCCGGTTCTCTCTTTTCTACTGCATTTCACATTCCAATAGTTGAAGTCCAAGTTTACTTAGTAACATAAAATTCTACCTTTATTGTTTTCAAGCCATATAATCAAGTCAGGACTACATGCCCAAGCACACTTTGACCCTCATTCTAATAATTAAGGAAGATACAAAAAAACATTAAACAGCTGATAATACACAAATATTACATGACCCTGTCTAGTTAGTAAACAACTCATTGGCCATAAGCAACCAATACAGATAATTTATCTATATACTTTGTAGCTAATAAAAGAAACTGATTTTTCTTCAAGATTTAGAAAGATGTTTTTCAATCCCTTGGCAGTTACTACGTTCTTCCTTATATCCCCATGGACCTCACCCCCTATAAAAAACTAACATTATCTATCTATCTGATCCACTTCAGAAAATGAGGTTCACCATTTAACTGATTTAGCAGGCAGGATTGAATGTATGTTTCAGTGGGTGAATAACATCAATAGTGAACATAGCACAAGCGATTTAAAATGACATGCTACTGTGCAAATGTCATATGACTGCTTATATTACTCATTTGATTTCTGCTTTTATCCACACTGAATTTCTTGATTTGATTTTAATGGGCACCACGCAGCTTATTACCAAATCCCTGGCAGCTCTTAAACTTCAGAAATAAATGACTTCTACTTATCTGACCAGAATGTTTTAAGAATAAATTTGATAACTTGCCAAAAAGCATTTGAGTTCATTGGAGAAAAGGTACCACATAAAAGAAACACGGTATTCCAATGGCTATGGTTTCCCATGGTGATCCCGACCTATGTGGGCAGGATGTCTTGGGCTTTTCTCTCAATAGAATGCCAACCTGGAACCCCATAGGACAGTGACAGAGGGGAACACTGGGAGGAACATCTAACTAGGAGCCAGGAGACCCTGATGTTTGTCGTGGCTATTTATTTATTTATTTATTTATTTATTGATATTTTTTAAATATATTTTTATTGATTTCAGAAAGGAAGGGAGAGGGAGAGAGAGATAGACACATGAATGATGAGAAAGAATCATTGATCTGCTGCCTCCTGCACACCCCCTGTTGGGGATTGAGCCTGCAACCCGGGCATGTGCTCTGACCTCCTGGTTCATAGGTTGATGCTAAACCACTGAGCCATGCCGGCCGGGCTGTCACGGCTTTTTAAATTAGCATTGGTAAATTTTTATAAAACTCTTTACGTCTCTGGGCATCAGGTACTTCATCTCTAAGATTACACAGAACTAGACACTACAAGAACTTGATGGTGGCTTCCAACTCTAGCATTCTGGAGTTCTATGATTCAGTGTGATCCTTCATACTTAAGAAGGCAAGAACTTGTTTTTGAAAGTAAAAATCCAGAATGGTGGTTTAGAAGTTAAGGTTCTACCTTCACTAAAATGATACTCCCATCAAATAATGTGAATTTCTTTTTCACGGTGACTCAGAATATGAGAAAAGCCTTCCCTTATTCTATGCAATCTGGTTCCCAATTACTCTAGCACACCATCATATTTATTCCCTTCAACTCACTAGAATCTGTATCTTTTTCTTCTTCTTCACTTTTAAACATTTGTCTCAAATAGAAAGTAGGCTATCTTGTTTACTGCTGAATCTTTAATGCCTAGGGCAAAGCCTAGCAAATAGTAGGACTCAAAAACATGTGTTGAGTGAAAAGCTTAATATAAACCCAAACCATTTAACCAAGGGCAGCATAAGGCTAGATCTGTTAAGAGAAATATGTTTAATGAACACTAGTATATGGAAGACTGTTTTTCTTAGATATGCCAAAAGGAAAGATGATGTGCTGGAATTAGACCAATAAAAAATATCAGAAAGTTTTCCTGTCTAAATTACTTTTGCCAGATGACTGGCTTAAACATGATGAGATTTTGCAATATTACAAGGACAATAGTCCTCTCTTTTATATGACACTAGAGGCCTGGTGCACGAAATTCGTGCACGGGAGGGTGTGTGTGTCCCTCAGCCCAGCCTGCACCCTCTCCAATCTGGGACCCCAGTGGGATCAGGCCTAAATGGGCAGTCGGACATCCCTTTCACAATCCAGGACTGCTGGATCCCAACCACTCGCCTACCTGCCTGCCTGAGTGCCCTTAACCACTTGTGCCTGCCAGCCCGATCACCCCCTAACCACTCACCTGCCAGCCTGATTGATGCCTAACTGCTCGCCTCCCAGCCTGATTGCCCCTAACTGCCCTCGCCTGCAGGCCTGGTCCCCCCAACTGCCCTCCCCTGCCAGCCTGGTCCCCTGCAACTGCCCTCCCCTTCAGGCCTGGTCCCCCCCAACTGCCCTCCCCTTCAGGCCTGGTCCCCCCCAACTGCCCTCCCCTGCAGGCCTGGGCCCCCCCCCCCAACTGTCCTCCCCTGCAGGCCTGGTCACCCCTAACTGCCCTACCCTGCTGGCCTGATTGCCCACAACTGCCCTCCCCTGCAGGCCATCTTGTGGCGGCCATCTTGTGTCAACATGGGGGTGGCCATCTTGTGTATTGGAGTGATGGTCAATTTGCATATTACTATTTTATTAGATAGGATGACATTAATTCAAGAGAAAATTTTATTAATCTTAGAGTATTTACTTCTATTGACTGTGGCATGGTTTTAAAAAATATATAAGTGAGATGCAAATTTTCACCAAAGTTTAGCTGAGTGCTTGAATCAGTTTCATTTTGTGCTAATTATATTACATAATATACAAATTGCTATATGTTATTTTTTAGAAAAATAATTTACAGAACTGGGCTTAAAATAAAATTTAAGGTATAAGAAATAGTTTTGACAAGTATTCTCAGCATCTGTAGCTTCAACAACATGTGGATTCTATTTGTCATTGCTATTTATTGTGTGCATCTATATTTAAAGATCCCCAGTTTAGCAGAATTGAAAATATAGATATCATCTGCATTGCTCCAGACCACTCTATCACAGAATAGTAATTTCCATATAGGTCATCAGGATTTTTTTAAAATGGGAATTTATAGTCTTATTTTATGTAGTCAGAGAATTCACTGTTCCATGATGCCTTTTCTTGGGTCATCTTGTGAACTGATTGTCACACAATGATCCAATCAGCTGTTTGATTGATCTGATTCCACTGATCCATGGCACCTGGACCAAACATTGCAAGGTCAGGTTATTTGTGTCTGACATTGATGGACGTGGCATGCAACATCAAGAGATAAAAAGAGTTCATAATATTAAAAAACTGCCCTGCGCCAAATACATTTCCATTGCTTTGCTTAAGGATAACTGGACTGTCTGAACTGAATAATGTTAGCTCAATAATTTCATTTGACAGCAGTATTTGGAATGAAGTTATATAGGTCATGTGAATACTCAAAGTATTGAAAAATCATCTATATATATAAAAGCCTAAGTGACCGTTCGACTGTCTGACCGGTAGCTATGATGCGCAATGACCACCAGGGGGCAGATGCTCTAACCGGTAGCTATGATGTACACTGACCACCAGGGGGCAGATGCTCAATGCAGGAGCTGCTGAGCTGTGGGTAACTTGGCAGCTGTGATTCTCGTGTGATGTACCCGGGACCAGAGAGGAGGGAGCCTGATTCCAGGTGCGTCATCCAAGAACCGCCCTCTTGCAATCCAGGACCCCTCGGGGGATGTCAGAGAGCTGGTTTTGGCCCCATCCCCACAGGCCAGGCCAAGGGACCCCACCTGTGCATGAATCCGTGCACTGGGTCTCTAGTAATGATGATAATACTTCATTTGAAGAACTGCAGATTTGTGTTCAGAAAAGTGACCTGAATATAGGATTTGGAAAACTTGTCTAACACTGAAATGAGCAGATAGCTTATGTATCCAGACAATAAGCATAGAGGTATGATACAATGTCATCCAGTTTCGCATGTTTTAAAACAAATGTACATAACTGTGGAGGAGCCTTACATCGTCCTCTGAAAAATTAGTCTCAAACATATTTATATTTTATGTCATAATTTCTGGCTAAAGCATTCATCCCACTAATATTCATTGAGAATTTACTATGAAATAGATATTCTTCTAGGAGCTAGGGACATAGTATTACATAACTTAGACAAAAATATCTTTCCTTTTGGAGCTGAAATTCTACTGGGCAGAGATAGATAATAAAGGTACTAAACTTAATTAAATAGTATTTTAAGAAGTGATAGTGCCATGGAAACAAATATGGATAGGGTGGTTGGAGAGTGCCTTGGAGTTGGAAGATTCCATTTTAAGTATGTTTTTACTGTTTTATAGAGAGAGGAAAGGAGAGAGAGAGATAGAAACATCGATAAGAAAAAAATCATTGATTTAATGCCTCTTGCACACCCCCTACTGGGGATCAAGCCCACAACCTGGGTATATGCCCTGACCTGGAATCAAACCAGTGACCTCTTGGTGCATGGGATGACACTTAACCAACTGAGCCACACTGGACAGGTGGAAGATTCAATTTCAAATAGAGATATCAGGGAAGACCTTATTGAAAAGTGACAATACAAGAGGTTAAAAAGGTCCCATTGGGAGGGAGAGCTATATCAGAAAACATGTTGAGCAGATTAAGTAGCAAGTGCACAGGACTGTACCTGACATGTGTGAGAAACAGTAAGGAGGTCAGTGTGGCTGAAGTATAGCAAAACAGGGACATAGGAGTAAGATATAAGGTCAAGGGGGGTGAGGGCCAGGGCGGGCTGGAGGGGGTCAATGGGGGGAAAAGGGGACATACATAATACTTTCTACAATAAATATTTATTTAAAAAAAATAAAGGATGTAAGAAAAAAAAAGATGTAAGGTCAATTCCCCCGTAGGACCCTATAGACCATCATAAAAACATTGATTTTAACTAAGGCAATGCAAAGCTAATGTGGGCAGAAGAGTGACAATATCTGAATTACAGTTTAACAGACTTACTCATCTCACCAGGATAGGCTGGAAGAAGGATGTCAGTTAGGATCAAGATGCTGGTGGCTTGAACCAGAATTTAAACCACAAACTGCTCATCTGACAGCCACACTTTCTCTTCCTTAAAATCATACCTGAATATCTCTGGAAGGTTTCTAGAGTTTTTCTAGTAGTTATCACTAGTGGAATCCATTTAAGCAATTACCTAATATAATTTATAAATGTAATCTACTTAACCTCACTGTATCTAAGTTTTCTTATTTGTTAAGTGGAATTTAAAAATAGTTCCCAATTCATAAGGCAATGGTTTAAATTATTTAGAATATGTATATATTTATGAAAAGCTATGGTAATTAAAACAATATGGTATTGGCATCAAAAAGGACACATAGATCAATGCAACAGAGTTGAGAACCCAGAAATAAACGTGCACATATATGGTCAACTAATTTATGACAAAAGTATACAATGGGGGGAAAGTCCTTTTAATACACTGGTACTGAGAAAACTGGACAGCCACATGCAAACGAATACAACTTGACCACCACCTTACACCATATAAAAGAATTAACTCAAAATGGATTAAAGCCTTGAACATAAGAGTTGAAACCATAAAACTCCTAGAAGAAAAACATAGGCAGTAAGTTCCTTGAAGTAGGTGTTGACAATGACTTCTTGAATCTGACACCAAAGCAAAAGAAACAAAAATATAAATAAGTGGAACTACATCACACTGAAAAGGCACAGCAAAGGAATAAAATAAAAGTGAAAAAGCACCCACTAAATGGAAGAAAATATTTGCAAATTGTAAACTGATAAGGGGTTAATATCCAAATATGTAAATAACTCATCTACACTAATAAAAGAGAAACATGCAAATTTACCATCACTCTGCTATGCCCATCAGCCAATCAGGAGAGAATATGCAAATTAGAAGGACAAAGATGGCGGCTGCCCAGCTGCTCCAGGTGCAGAGTGGCTGGGCGGGGCAGGATGCCTGCTATGAGAGGGAGGGCAGGGGGCAAAGGGATCTACAGGAGCAGCACTCCTGCACAGCGAAGACAAAGACTGCAGACTCCAGAGTCTACAGCGAAGACCAAGATGGCAGACTCTGGCCGGAGCGAAGGCCTGGTTCCCCGGTGCCAGAGGAAAACCAGGGCTGGAAGCCAAGGGAAGGAAGGCCTATTGCACGAATCTCTTCATGCAATGGGCCTCTAGTACCTTAATAACAAAACAAAACAAAAAAGGAGAAAGTTTGATTAAAAAGTGGGCAGAGAGCTCTGTCTGGATGGTCGTCTGGTACACCAAAAAGGTTGCGGGTTCAGCCCTGACCAGTTTGGCTCAGTGGATAGAGCATCGGCCTGTGGACTCAAGGGTCCCAGGTTCGATTCCGGTCAAGGGCATGTACCTTGGTTGCGGGCACGTCCCCAGTAGGGAGTGTGCAGGAGGCAGCTGATCGATGTTTCTCTCTCATCGATGTTTCTAGCTCTCTATCCTTCTCCCTTCCGTCCTGTAAAAAAAAAAATCAATAAAATATATTTAAAAAAAAAAAAAAAAAAAAGGTTGCGGGTTCAATTCCCAGTTAGGGCGAGTATGGGAGGCAACCGATTGATATCTTCCTCACATTGATGTTTCTCTCTTCCTCTTCTTCTCTCTCAAATCAATAAACATATCCTTGGTGGGGATTTAAAAAAATGGGCAGAGGATCTACATAGACAGTTTTTCAAAGAAGACATGCAGATGGCCAACAAAGACATAAAAAGTGCTTAAATCCATAGAGAAATACAAATCAAAACCACAATGAGATGTCACCTCACACATGTTAGAATGGCTATGTTCAAATAGAGAAATAAGTGTTGGAGACAATGTGAAGAAAAGGGAACCCTTGTGCACTGTTGGTGGAAATGTAAACTGATAATCCCACTATGGAAAGCAGTGTGGAGGTTCCTCAAAGGTCTTTGTGACTAGAATGAGCTATTTGGGGATAAGAGACAAGTAATTTACTTTAGGAAATAAAATTGAAGTGGAAGAAATACGTTAGATTCTAAAATTGTATTGATAGAACGTAATTATGACAAACTCAAAGAAAGAAAAGTTTTCATGATGTTACCTTACTGTTAAAGTACAGCTTGGTTTGTTGGCCTCCTATTGAAGACTTCAAGCTAGCAAAGTTATTAACTCTCTTATTAAATGACAATCATTTGGTTTCAAGTAGTGATTAATGTAGCACCTGACTCAGCTGTTAAACTTGACCATCCTGAATTGAGTTTACGAAGGTAGTGCTAGAATGGGAAGATGCCAGAAATGTGTACATCTCTCAATTTAATATAAAATGCTCAGGTATTCTCCACACCTGATTCTGGCAGCATTGAAAGATGAGCTATATAAAAATGAGTTCACTCGAGCAGTGCCAGATTCAATCACCCAACTATTGTGTAATGTCAGCGTAAGGATCATTTATTGCTTATTATTTCACCATTGAAGAAAAAGAATACCTAAATTTAAAAGAAAGAAACAAGAAAAAGCCTTTCTCCTAATTGTCTGCTGAAAAATACAGTTTAAAGTAAATCAATACTTCATTGTAAAATATGTCCCCGTTGTTTTTTCCATAGACACAGTCCTTGAGGAATCAGCCATGTGTTTTAAGTATCAGCAGAGCTTGGGAGACCAGCTGAGCTGTGTAACTCTCAGCTTTTTGTTTATTCCCAAGGAAATCTTGACTCAAATTAGCTAGATTTTACCTTGGTTTCACTTGATTTTCTAGATTTATATAGGGGTTAGAGAAACAATTTATGCATTTCAAAGATGCCACCTTCTCTAAGAGTAAATCAAGGTCATTTTCATAAGGCAAGTTTTACATAAGGGTTTTTGTACTTCTACCAAAGAGAGAGAGGGGGAGAGAGAGAGAGAGAGAGAGAGAGAGAGCTCATTGACATGGACAACTGTGTGGTGATTGTAGGTGAGGAGAGGGTGGAAATGGAAGAGGGATAGGAGGGATAAATGTTGATGGGAAAAAATGTTTTTAAAATAAATAAATAAATAAAATGAAACAGAAAAAAAGAAATAACATACTATTATCCTCTCATTGTTAATAGAGGTATGGTAATATTGTTGTGATAAATTATTACATTTCCATTCTTATTTTTCTTTGAGTATTGGTATCTGTCTTGATCCAAATGGTTCAAATAGTTCAAGACGATACAGTCAACTTGATCAAACTTGGGAAGACACTCTTATGCAGGAAGTTGAAAGTTGAGGGTGAATTCCTCTTTATTTTGAATATTTAACAAAAGGAGACAAAAACCCACCTTGCTCTATATAGTTTTCCTTGATTAGTTGTAGTCTTTTTGAAAAACAATAAAAGCAATAGAAAGTTTTTACATAATCTTTGAAATTTCAGCCATGGGGACATATTGTCTGTTCATACTCTCCGATTGAAGCCTCAGTTGATCTTACAATCATTGCATTTTGGCATTCTATGGAAACTTCAAGGATTATTTAGGTCAGGATTTGTATTTTTCTTTACTTTATAAGTGATACACTTAATGGGCTAAGCAACCAGTTCAGTGTGACCAGCTATTACCTAGCAGAGTTAAGACTAGAAATCAGGGCACTTTAGTGCTTCTTCTTGTTTCCCTACAGCAGCAGTGCTGCCTGTAAAGAGATTAGAGAAACATATTTCATCCTTCCTGTAAGGGACAGACCCTATGTTGACTCCATAGCCCTTCCTTATCTGTCCTCATGCCCTCGGGTCATGCCCTGTATAATCCTCTACCCTTGAGTATAGACAAGATATGTGACTTGCTTCTAGTCAATAGAATATGACTAAGGTGAAGGGATATTTCAGTAATGGAATTTAGGTTTTAAATCATTTGATTTTGAATGAATCAGAGGGGGGATTATCTGAAGGCCTGACTTAGTTAGAGAAAAGCCCTAAAGAGAGGAACTAGGCCTTCCCTGAAGTCAGACCCAAACAGGAGAGAGATTCCTTGCTGGCTTGATGAAGTAGTCATGTGAAGCAGGTGGCCCATGGGAATTATGGGTGATGTTTAGTACTGGAGGGAGGTCTCCAGCCTACAGTCAGCAAAATGTGGAGGACTCTAGTCACATAGACACAATCCTATCTAATAAAGATGGAATATGCTAATTAACCCTGATGCCATCACAAAGATGGTGGCACCCACAGCCAATAAGGAGGGAATATGCTAAATGACTGTCATGCCCTCAAAGATAGTGGTGCCCACAGCCAATAAGGAGATATGCTAACTGACTGCCCCTCCCTCAAAGAGGCGGCACCCACAGCCACAAGATGGTGGCACCCAGTCCCCTCAGCCCAGCTAGGGCAACTACCTCCGGAGTCCCCCAGTCCCCTTAGCCCCCCAGCCACCCAGGGCCAGCTGAGGCACAGGCAAACCTCAGATGGTGGCTGCCCAGCTGCCCAGGGCCACCTGAGGCACAGGCAAGCCTCAGATGGTGGCTGCCCAGCCGCCCAGGGCCACCTGAGGCTCAGGTAACCAGGGCTGGCCAAGGCTTGCACTACTGGCAATGGCAGCAGCAGAGGTGTGATGGGGCGTCTCCTTCCCCTGATCGCCTGGTTGCCTCCCACTCCTGAGGGCTCCCAGACTGTGAGAGGGGGCAGGCCAGGCTGAGGGACCCCCCCTCCAGTGCATTAATTTTCATGCACCAGGCCTCTAGGATCTATATAAATTATGACAACAACCTGAGTGAAATTGGAAGCAAATTATTCCCCAGTCTAGCCTACAGATGAAAACAGCCCAGAAAATACTTTGATTATAACCTTGTAAGGTCTTGAAGAGAGGACCAAGCCAAGGCAAACTTAGACGCCTGACCCACAGAAACTGTGAGACAACAACTATGTGTTGTTTTAAGCTGCTAAATTTGTGGTAATTTGTTACTTTGCTGTAGAAAACTAATTTGCATGGAAGTTAGGGACTTCCTCCTATTTGAGAGTAATCTGTGCATAACACATAGAAATGGTCCATTGCTTGGTAGTCTTGTTTCCTGCATCACCTTTCTTCCTCCACATTGCTTCACAGTTATCTCAGAGCTCTAGCCAGATCACAGAAGTCATTGTTTATTCAAGCAGCAGTTCCCAGACATTTGATTTTATAAACAAAAAGAATTTACAAATATTTTTTGGGACAGATATACTGTTGTCAACCTTTAATTTTTACTACATAATTGCATTTAAAAAAACATCAACTATTGTCTAATTATTTTATGATTTAAAACCAAATTATAATACCAAAATGTTTAGTATAGGCACGATCTCAGAATAAATAAAAGATTTTTGCCAATTAAGGATTAAAAATGGAGTAAGTGGATGCTGCACGAACATGCTCCCAGGAACAACCTGGAATTACAACTAAAATGCAGAAAAACCTCCTGAATAATCAATGGAAAACTCGCAGGAGAGAACCCTGATACCCGAGGACCGAAAGTGGAGACCACATAGAGACTGCAATTAAAAAGAAAAAAAAGAAAGTAAAAGATTTTGTCAAGGAAGGGGAGTTTACAATATATGTACACACACACACACACACAGGCACACATACACACATACCCACACATTCACTTCCTCTTTAATTTTCCCATTCCCCTTTGCCTGGAACACACATAACATTGACACAGATGAGCACCAGACTACAGACTGTCATTTGGAAGCTACTTTGATAAGAAGTTTTAAAAACTTCTGGACAAAGCATATGGCATTGTCTGGTATTTCTTTTAGGCTGCTTATTATCCTTTTGGATTAAGGTGCTTTTCTTAAGAAGTGAACTGGATATGAATAAGTTGTCTTTTTACATCCCATTAATTATACTCTTACAAAAACATCTTTTCATTTACCAGGTACTGCCTATTCACTAGAGATGATTCTATATACTCAATGTGTCTTATGTCACTGAATTTCCCCATAGCCCATGATTTGTACTAATATGATTATTCCATTTTATAGATGGGGAATCTTAGGCAGCGAAGGCTTGAGTAACTTTCTTTCCCGAAGTGGTCTTACCTTACTGAGCCCACACTATTAAACACTATGTTAAAGTGCTATACGGAGTCACATTTTGCTTCGTGTACATTCTTTGTTCTCCAAAATGACTTTATATAAATATTGAACCAGAAAATAGATGGACAGTTGCTGGAGAAGAGGACATAAGAAAGGTAAGCAATGGAACAAAGATGGTCTCTTCAAATAATGGTGCTAGTACAACTGAACACCCACATGCGAAAAAATGAGTCTGGACACAGATCTTACATCATTTATAAAAATCAACTCAAAATGAATCATAGGCATAATGTAAAATGCAAAATTATAACACTCTTAGAAGATAAAATAGAAAATCTAGATGACTTTAGGTGTGGTATGCCTTTTTTAAATTTTATTTTTTTAAAATCTTTATTGTTGAAAGTATTATATATGTCCTTTTTTTCTCCCATTCATTCCTTATAGCCTGCACCAGCCCCCCACCCTAGACCTCCACCACCCTATTGTCTGTGTCCATGGATTATGCATATATGCATACTACTTCTTTGGTTGATCTCTTCCCACCCACCCCTCCCTTAGCTCTGGGTGATGCCTTTTTAGGTACAACTCTAAAGGCATGGCCCATGAAAGAATTAAAAACTTTTCCTCCATAAAAGAGAATATCAAAAGAAATAGAAGATATGTCACTGACTAGGAGAGAGTATTTGCAAAATTCATGTCTGATAAGCAACTGTTATCCAAAACATAATAATAACTCTTAAAACTCAACAATAAGAAAACAAACTTATTTAAAAAATAATGGGCCAAAATCCCTAAAAGATACCATCCCAAAAGAGATATACAAGTGGCAGATAAGCATATGAAAAGATGTTGTACATCGTATGTTATCTGGCAAATACAAATTAAAACATCAATGAGATACCACTATACAACTAAATAATGGCCACAGTTTGGAACACTGACAGCACCAAATGTTGACAAGAAAGTGGAATAACAAGAATGTTTATTCACTGCTGGTGGGAATGCAAAAATGATACGGCTACTTTGGGAGACAATTGGTCAGTTTCTTACAAGACCACACATACTCTTCCCATATGATCTAACAATTGTGCTTCTTGGTATTTATGCAAAGGTGTTTAAAACTTATGTCCACACAAAAATCTGTGCATGGTTATTTATAGCAGCTTTATTCATAATTGCCAAGACTTGGAAGCAACTAAGATGCCCTTCAGTGAGTGAGTGAATAAATAGCTGCATATCTAAACGATGAAAAATTATTCAGCACTGAAAAGACATGAGCTATCAAGTCACGAAAGACATGGAGGAACCCTGAGTGTATAGTAATAAATAAAAGGAGCTAATTTGAAAAGGCTACATACTATATAGGCCATTCTGGAAAAGGCAAAATTATATAGACAATAAAAAGATCAGTGGTTGCTAAGCGTGAGGAAAGGAAATGATAGGGGCAGGGAGAGATGAATAAGAGAACACTGAGGATTCTAAATCAGTGAAAATACTTTATATTATAATGACAGACATAAGTCATTCTATATTTGTCAAAACCCATAGAGTGTAAAACACCAAAAGTGAACCTAAAATAATCTATTGGCTTTGGGTGATTATAATGTGTCAATGTGGGTTCATCCTTACTAAAAGAAAAAGTACCATTCTAGTGAAGGATATAGATAATAGGGGAGGCTATACATGTGTGGGGGGAAGGGGTATATGATAAATCTCAAATTTTATCTTAATTTTATATAAACCCAAAACTGCTCTAGAAATTAAAGTCTTTAAGAAGAATTTTTGAGGAATTAGAAATGTAATGTAGTTGAGGGGCAATTTGGGGTAAAAATATAAAGTATCATATTGTTCTACTGCATACCCTCTCAGAGATATTGAGAATACTGAGCAAAGATAGTCTTGCTAAAGAAAAATATTATGGGTGCATATTTTCTCCATGGTTTCTACAAACGGAGTGGGACTGAGTCCAAATGACTGGAAATGTTACTATCTTCCATAAACTTGATGGTCCTAATTTCTGAATATAGTAAGTCTTTTCTATTTCTGATTTTGGTGATTTTATGATTGAGCAAACTGAATATAAGAGGTGTTGGCTGCTCTTGATTACAAAATACACACACTCCCCAGTAACTATTATTCTTCTTTTTAAGTTTATACAAATTTAAAAACTGGTTTAAAGAGCCAGTTTTCTGAGGCTAAAGAGGAGTATCACACAAAGATTTGTGAATGTATATGTAAATTTATTCTCTCCTTTAGCAAGCCTGAGGTGGGAAGCTATGTGAAACATTACCCTATTGGACTAGCCACATGTGATTGGCCATAGTGAGAGACACAGATGTGGCTAAGCACTCAAGATAAAGCTGAAGGAAATGGAGAATGTACTTGGAAGTGGGAAAAGGAATGACCCCAGCTCAACCTGCTAGTTTCGTGTTTTCATAGCATTTCCTCCTATCCCCTACCCCCCACCCCTGTGTCCTATTTTCTCTCTCTCAAGCTTGTGTAAACTCTGAAACAAACTGTTGAAGTCATGTCTACCTGTCTTTAATCTAGAAAGAAGAATTAATAGAGAAAAGTTAACATTTTGCCTTTTATAAATGTATTCTGCATTTCTGTTCAGATATAGTCAAGGGCCTTGAAATTTTGAATGGCCTGTGAGATTTTCAAAGATCCTCATATACAATTTGAGTCTTTAAAATTAAATGTATTGGCTATAGAATTTTTTAAAAAATACAATAATATCAAAATGAATAAATGTTTAATTAAATATCTGCTTACTGTAACATTACGTACTTCATTAATGATTCATCTTAGTATTCATAAAAGTTTTATTACATTTAAAAAGTTTAATGGATGTCTCCCATTTTGCAAGAATTTCCAAGTCTAATGTCAAAAAATCATAGGCAACCATAAATAACATCAATTACACATAGCTAAATAATTTCCAAAGCAAATTTATAACATTTCCCCCAAAGTTTTACAGTAAATAATTAGTGTTGAATATCATTGCGCGTTCATATGTTTGCTGTGATGCAGACAGGAGCTTCCTAAGGGCTGACCAAGCTCTGAAAGCAGCTCTGCTTTGAATTCCTTCATTGCCTGCTGTGCCATGATAGATAAGAAAGATATATTTCCTTCATGTTTCACTTCTTTAAAACCTTCCAAGCTAGGGGAGGCCTCAGTTTGTGTTCTCTGGAAGCAGTCTCTGGGCTGAGAGTTGTGCTCAGGAGATACACCTAGAAGGAGGTGTGGAAGGCAAACTGGGCTGTCTGCACTATGGTTATGACAGGGGGCTCTGCTCTTCCTGCAGTAAGCTCTGGGGCTAGGATAGTCCTTTAAGTTGCCCCAAAATTGGGGCAGGGGACAAAGGCTTTTGAACCCTCCCATGAGCCAGGTATTGGTCACTTCTCCTCTGGGAAAGGACATAACCTTTGGCAGGCAGCTCTAGGCAGCTGAGGGAAACACTTTAGTGAGAAAACATGGACTTGGAGCTTCATGTATGCCCTTTACAGTGAAATTCAGCACATATGTTGCACTTATAGACAAAAAAGGGAGAGCCAGGATTTCATCCATTGTTCATCAGGTTAATGCAATATGTATTCCTGGAGTAAGGGTGCCCTTAGTCTCTACTGAGGTTTAATATTTAAGTGTAATCACTGTGTTAGATCAAGCTACTGATGCAATATTAAATGATCAGAGAGTTTCTGAACACTCTAAATTCTGAACTAGTGGTATTTTATGTAAAAGAGGGATTTCAAAGGTAAAATTTTGGATTTAATCTGACTTGGTCAAATCACAATTCATAGTTATCATCTATTGAGCATCTGTTACTGGGCTAGACCCCTGAATACATTATATCACTCATTCCTCAATTCACGACTCCTATTTTTTAAAGAATAGGAATTGATGTCTGGGGAGTTGATGTATCTTGTCCAAATTCACACAAGGTGTAATACAGGAATGACAGAATTATTCCAAATCTCTTTGAGTCTGAAGTCCAGATTTTCCTCCCCAACCTAGCATGTTACCACTTGAGTCCAGAATATGTTTTTTTAAATCCTTTAAAATATACACAAAATGATGTAACATCATGCCCAGCAAAGTAAAGAAAAGCTAGAGGAGAATACTAATTTCATTGTAGGTGCAGCTTGCTACTGTACCACATGATGTTTGAAGTGCTTTATTTGAGTAGACTCTTTACAACTCTAAAAGAGATGCACTATCATCTTACTATCCCCATTTGGGAGGTTGGTAAAACAAGGTATAGATGGGGTTAGGTAGCTTCCCAATGTTACACAGCTCTCAGCAGTAGAGTCGGCATGAGATTCCTGCAGTCTGCTTCCAGAAATTCCCACTTAATCTAGGCCTCTTTGGGCTACGTGTTCATGTGTTACGTTTTAAGTGCTGGTGTACACCACATTGCTTTAAAAAGGAAAGTGTTCCCATTGACACACATCACTGGGAGCTGAGGTCACTGTGTATAGCATCAAGGAAGTTTCAAGGACTACAAATGAACAAAACCTGAGTGTGTTATTTTCAAGCAGAGGTAGTGCTTCAGCTTCTGTTCCTGACAATGCTAGTGCGAGTGTACCCCAAATGTCACACTCATAACAAGCGTGGGCAAGGTTTTGAAGTGGGCCACTTGATGAAATTGAAAGAGTAGATAGAATCACATTTCAAGGATTGTGATTTTTTTTCATCTCTCACCAAAAGAGCCATTCAAAATGATCTCCAAATCTATCAAAATATCAGTATTATACTTTCTCTAAAGCTTATGTATTTCTTAGCCACTATCTTACACATTTTTTAAAGGCTATATGATGGAGGATATGTTCAACAACCATTTCCTGCATATCAAGGAGAGGGTGTGTTGTTGTTGTTTTCTCTGCAAAGATTATTATTTTTTAAATATATTTTTACTGATTTCAGAGAAGAAAGGAGAGGGAGAAAGCGATGGAAACATCAATGATGAGAGAGAATCATTGACTGATTGCCTCCTGCACTCCCCACACTGGGAATCGAAAAGATAACCCCCTTGTTCATAGGTCGACGCTCAACCAATGAGTCACACTGGCTGGGCTGCAAAGATTACTTTTTAAAGCTTCTCTCATTTCTACTGCACAGTCAAGCACAAAAATGGGTATTGATTAAAATGTATATGATTCAATAATTTTGTAGTTATTTAATTAGAAAACAAAAATTTTCTGGCTGTTCATAAGCATGAGAAGTACATTCTTAGTGTATTTTCTTATCAACACTTAGTTTAAAGGGACTTTCTCCTAGTATAATGGCATTGTGCTATTTAAGATTGAGAAGAAAATAGAAACATGCACAAAGTATCTTTTAAATTATTTTACAACCGCATAAATATACTACTCTTGCCACTTTGTGCAAATATTTTATAATGACTATGTCCTATGTCTCAGAGAAAATTTTAGTATCAGCCAGTATAAAAACCGTAGTGTGCTAATTCTTGCTTCGCGAAAGGCATGCATTGTTCGCTTGTAAGTTTTGATGGGTACTAATGGACACTTCCTACTTTTGACCCTTAGGTTGGAATAACAGCTTGTTGTTATTTTCCAGGAATAATAAGATCCATTTCTAAACATTTTAGAAATCTCAGAGCTTTTTCTCCCTATAAATAGACAAATAAATGGCCACATTAGCACTTGCACTTCATTGTGAACCAAGGACATTTTTAAAATGTCACAACTCAGAGTTAACACTCAAATTTTTGACATTTGGCCTTCAGAGTTTTCTCCTTAATTGTCTATTTGCTGTCTTATTGCCATAAATAGTAATTTAAGGTCAAATGCATCTCTTCATTGCCATAAAATATAAAATCCAAAAGTTTTAAATATTTGATATATTGTAGGCTATGAGACTTTCCCAAGTTCTACACTAGTTTAAACTTCTGGAATACAGGGAGGTCTTCTGCTCAGGCCAAAACTGCCCCCAGCAACGTTTGTCAGTTATTGATTTCAATCTCAAATAGTTGCTCACTTTTTAAAAAATATTTTTATTGATTTCAGAGAGGAAGGGAGAGAGTGATAGAAACATCAATGATGAGAGAGAATCATTGATCGGATGCCTCCTGCTCGCCCCACACTGGGGATCGAGCCCACAGCTTGGGCATGTGCCTGGTTAAGAATCAAACCATGACCTCCTAGTTCAAAGGTCAATACTCAACCACTGAGCCCCACGGGCTGGCCAAGTTGCACACCTTTTAGCAGATTATTGTTTTTCTAGACCAGTGGAAACATTTGGGCTAGTCTTACAAGAACAAATACAAATGAAGTCAACACATGGTAGTGTGCTGTTACATAAGAAATCAAATACACTGTCAAGGTGATAATGTTAAGGTGAACTGACTGACGTAACTGGGGCTTAAGGTTTCCTTTTAAATCAGGATCAATTCCAGAATGGCACCAAGTAAACTAAAGAATGACCTCCACACACACTGTCCACTTAGGTGTTATTTATAAAAAACATTCTAAATCTATGTGCATGGAACATTGAACTTTTTGCTGGATCATACCATCCATTGAGAATAATAGAGAATAAAAACATTATATGATAGTGGTTTTAACATTGAAATATTCAGTTTAATCTAGAATTCACACTATTCATTACCCATTCAACAAACATATACTGACAATTTTTTAACTATTATAGTCTGGGCTCATTTTAAGTACTATATACTGGGAAACAAAGAATAAAGTTGCTTCTCTCAAAACAAGCTAGGAGCTGAAAGACCGATTTCCATCTCACATGCCACACTTTGCCTATGAGTTGCCTTTGTCTTCCCCACTAGATTATTATGAACTTTATGAACCATGATATATATGCCCCAGAATGCATACTAAATGCTTGGCTGCCTTTCCAAGGGCATCCTCTATTTAAGCCACAGGTCTTCTATCCTCACTCCCTATCCCCAGCTATGAAATGTGGTTTTAGACATTTTTAGAAAATATAAGTGGCAAAATTCTGAATACCGGGACTCCATCCCTTGGTCACAGCAGAAATGACTAAGGTTGGGCACCTATCCCAAGGTTGACACTTTGTAAGATGAATAACAGTCCCTGGTGTGGCTTTGAGCAAAAGCTTTGTCCAGTGATGGACAAAGATGACTGGTTAGGTCAGTCACAAACTTTCTCTGGGGAATTTGAACCCATGGAACAAAGGAGTTGACTGTAGCAATCAGAAGCAAAGAGAGACACAGAGGAAAGATGGTATGTAGGAACCGTGAGACAGCTAAAGTCTGAATAAAGAGACACCATAATGCATAAAAGGGAAGAGAAATAATGAAATGCAGTCACTGTGGCTGAAGTGATATGTAGAGAGAATGACAAGCTCATTTTTTTTTCTAATTGCATCAGAGTGCAAATTTCTGGAAAAGCAAAAACGTCAGACTTCCATTATCTCTGAGTAGGCTGTGCAGCTGCTCCTGGAATTTCTCTCTCCATTGTAGTCTTCTAATAAATATCCACTATTTAAGGGGAACTTCATGAGTCCCGGTCCCTTTCAATTGAACGAGTCTAAAATATTTCATTACAAATGTACAAAATATCTATAAAATGCCCTAATGAGTCACCCAGGCAGAGTTTAGGCCGTTGACCCTGAAAAGTTTGTAACAATATAGTCAGAAACAGAATGTGCATTCAGAAGGAGATAAATTAGAAATAACGAACACATCGACATACATATGATCCATTCTTGATCATTTTCCAATGATCTATAGACACATCCAAAAACGAGGGTAGCTGTGGCAGGTCCCTGAAGGCAGCCACTTTAACCCTGCGTGCCCAGGAGGAAATGCCTTTTTGTAAAGAAAGTGCATGACAATCAAGAAGGAAGAACTCAGAGACAAGACTGAAATAAGAAAAATTACAGATAAATGTTTTCAAGGAAAATATCAGAGAATTTAAATTGAGTGCCAGCTAAGTTGCTGATATTATATAATATTTATTGAAAAATAAAAGTCATCACCTTCTGGCTCTAAAACCCACATCCTTTCATTTGACCAATATGCCTGCTACATCTGATGTCACTCTTCCCCTGAACCTTCTAGAAAGGAAATTCCAGCTAAATTGTAAGTGCTGTCAAGGGAGGGGCTGTCCCCACTTAATAAAATCGTGTCTGGGCATGTAGTCGGTGGTCAAAAAATACCTGTTGAACAACTGCTTTCAAGGAGCTTTACACTTTACAAACATTATCACCGATTATCCCAAATCAGCCTTGGCTCTCCCAGTGCAGCTTTGCTGGGTTTACTCCAGTTGCAAAAAACCAAAAGGTTTTCGTACTATTTGCGGAGATGCAGACTCACTTAGAACTTAAGCCTGAGAGCTCCGGAGACCACGTCTGTATTTGAAACCTGACTGCCACTTCATACCTGTGTTTCTTTAAGCAAGTTAGTCGACCTTTCTAGTCTCCGTTTCCTCAACTGTAATAACAGTAGATGATATATGTTTGGTGTAAATATTAAATGAGTTAATATTGTGGAATATTTATAAGTGTCAGGAAAATGATAATCACTAGATCAGTGTGAGCTATTTTGAAGAGACCTAGGGGGGTTTCCTTCACTATTACTCCTATTTTCACCCTCTAGTAAAGGGCAGGCCTTCCTCAAATCATTGGTCACTTAAAAAGACAAGACCGCATAACCCTGCAATGTAGCTGTATTTATTCATTGAGGGGTGGGGGTTGGGGAGGAGGAGTATCCCTATCTTGAAGGACCTGACACAAGGTAATAAATAAACTTTTGGAAGAGGTTTTGAAAAAATGGTCAGATAATAAATCCTTTAGATTTTGTGAGACATGCAGTCTCTATTGCAACTACTCAGCCCTGCTCTTATAGTGTAAAAATATTCACAAAATCATAGGTATAAACAAAGCAAAGCAAAACAAAACAAAACAAAACAGTATGGCTGTGTTCCAATAAAACACAAAAAGGTAGGGGGCCAGATGTGGCCCAAGAGCTACAACTTGCTGACTTCTGTTACAGACATGATGGGCACAGTGCTCAGATAATGAGTGTGCATCTGGGACAACTGCTTCCCAGATGTGCCTGGAATATTACTATATGATCAGGGCCAGATCATTTAAACTTTATGGCTAAAGTTTCTCATTTATGAGTTGGAATAAATGCTCCACGAAGCTCCTTTAAGGCTAAGACTCTACCAACTTATGTACGCAAAGGCCTAAAAATCCCATGTACCAAAATCAAAATTACCATTCTATTAAGACGCTTAAATTTCCCCCTTCTTTTATTCTAAATGGAATCCTTCTTTGCCTACTTAGGTTTTTCCTCTCCCACCATGCCTGACTGATGATTTTGAGATTTTTTTTATAACACGAGGTAGATAGAACAGGTCAAGGCAGGAGGATAAGATGAACATGCTTTCCAGGGCTGAAGAAAATAGTTTTGTGAAAGGTCTCAAAGTGAGAAATGAAAGAATATATATATATATATATATATATATATATATATAATGTATGTTATACTACAATATGTGGAAAAAATAAAGTAGTGATGCTCTGGCATATTTAGTCTTTTCACTGTCTCAAAATTTCAAAGAGAAATGTTTATTTTGAATTGTTTTTTATTGTGACCTGCGTTTTTTAATCATAGCATCATTCTGAGACTGGACTACTTTGGTAGTGGGTTCTTAAATATTACATACTTATAATCATGTTAGTACTTCCCCTGGTTGAGTACTGAAGATGCCAATGTTACTTTGGCTGTCACTATGATTTCTATAAGCCTGTTTTTTGGTTCAGGGGCAACATCTTCATATAAAACAATAGTAGTCAGCAGCCTAGCACTTTTACATAAATCTGAAAAACATTTCTATTTTCCAAAGCGGTGTAATACTAATGATGGCTCTCGAACAAAGACCATGTCCTCATTAAAAACATCACTAATTTCAAGTTGCATCCTTCCCAGTTGAGTTGCTCTACAGTTAAAATAATTCCTAATGATTTTTCATTATATCTCATTCCATTAACAATACTGAGAAGTTAAAGAATTTTTGTCTTATTAACATTGGCATTGTTTTCTGAAGGTCTACATTTCTAATTGATCTCCAATCATAGTATGATTCTGAATCTTATTAAAATTTTATTCATTAGAAGTACACCTTTAGTCTTACAAATGTTTCTAAGACTTCAATAGGCTTGTAGGAATTCTTGATAGCTTCAATATGGCCACCTGTCCTACCATGACTAAAAATGGTTCTTATCACCAGAATCAACTCTTAAAACTGATTTTCATGGCAACAGTCCTGTTCAGCATCTAGGACAGTACCTAACACAATGAGTATTTTTAGAATGAATAAGTAAATGAATAGTCTTGCAGAATGACTCAAATATATATCCACCTGTAACAAATACTAGATTTGTATAAATCCTATATAATAAAAGCCTAATATGCTAAGCTAATGATATGCTAAGGCTGCTAGCTATGATGTGCACTGACCACTAGGGGGCAGACAGTCGACCAGTCAACCAGTTGCTATGACATGCACTGACCACAAGGGGGCAGATGCTCTGACAAGTAGGTTAGCTTGCTGCTGGGTCTGTCTGATCTGGACTGACTGAGACAGGCTGGACACACCCTGGAGCCCTCCCTCAGTCCCTCCCTGGCTGGCCAACCTCCCGCGTCCCTCCTCGACCCTGATTGTGCACCAGTGGTGTCCCTCGGCCTGGCCTGCGCCCTCTCCAATCTGGGACCCCTCAGGGGATGTTGTCAGAGAGCCGGTTTCGGCCTGATCCTGCTCAATGCAGGAGCTGCCCCCTGGTGGTCAGTGCACTCCCACAGGGGGAGCGCCAATCAGCCAGAAGCCTGGCTCACAGCTGGCGAGCACAGCGGTGGTGGCAGGAGCCTCTCCTGCCTCTGCGGCAGCACTAAGGATGTCCAACAGATGGCTTAGGCCTGCTCCCCATAGCCATCAGTTGGACATCCCCCGAGGACTCCCAGACTGCAAGAGGCTGCAGGCCGGGCTAAGGGGACCCTCCACAAGTGCATGAATTTCATGCATCAGGCCTCTAGTTGCAGTCATAAGAAAACTTTAAAAAAGCCAATGGAGTAGTCTATGATCCATTAGAAAACTAAACTCTCTTTCAGGTTTAGGGCAAATAGTATATAGCTTAGTTTCAGGATTAATCTGAGTATTATTTATCATCATATTTAAAAATCAATTGGGTTTTGTGTGGAGTGTGGGAATAAGACATACTGAAAACTCTAAATTAATACATTCTTTTTTTTCTTCTTATCTGTCTAATGCCACCTTCTATCTGTGAGGATTATGCACTGGTTACTGAGTACCTCTGCAACCTTCTTTTCTCTCAGTTCACCTTTGGGATTCTCCTCCAGTTAGAAAGCAATGTCTCTTTAGAACATTCACTCTTAAATTAAACTTTGCTTTGCCATGGGGAAGGTTAATGGTGTTTTGGATGAAAACAAAACGCTAGGCTCACTATTGTTATAAACATGCTAATGTTAAACCACTATCATGTTCTCCTACTCCTCAGAAATAATGCACCTTTTTCAAATGCTAACAGTATTCTCTATTGTAGGGCAAAGGTCTTCTCTACAGATAATACTACTGGGAACTACAGCAGACACAGATATTAAAATGGTGATACTTTATTCATGACCATATGCTGCTACTGATTTCTGTGGCAAGGCATTTATAAATTTATTCCTTTTTTTCTTCTTCTGTTTCAATAGACTCATATCATTATTATTAAAAGTACAACATACTATAAGCAGATGATAAGCAATTTAATATTCACTGATGGATGTATTCAGCAGCTACTTTATTGCTCTTATCCCATGGGCATGTAATATGTATTCATAATAATATCTGATTTACAAATTAAGTGTAATAGCTATTCTATTCACTTATAATTTATATTATAAAAGTTATGTTTTAAAAATATTAGAGGTAGTCTATGTGGAACAAATCCATAGTAGAGTAAAAAAGACAATGGCTCTGCAATAGAGTGATAAAGACAATTGATTTAAAGGAAATATAAACTCAATAAGCACCTATCAAGTTCATATTATGTACAATGTGCTCTAAATATAAAGATGAATAATACTTTAGAATTTAGAAAGACAAATTATTGTGATTGACAACCATATTAATTATGTCAACAAATATAAATGTTATAAACACACCAATTAAAATATAGAAACTTTCAGATTGGATGAAAAGCAAGGCTCTACTATATGTTATTGAAAAGAAACCTACTTTAAATAAAAGGACATAACTAGGTTGAAGGTAAAAGTGCAGGAAAAGATACATCCTGCAAATGCCAATCAAAAAATTAAAGTGGCTATTTTATTATCAGGCAAAGTAAGCTTTAGAACAGTGGTTCTCAACCTTTCTAATGCCACGACCCTTTAATACAGTTCCTCATGTTGTGGTGACCCCCAACCATAAAATTATTTTCGTTGCTACTTCATAACTGTAATTTTGCTACTGTTATGAATCGTAATGTAAATATCTTGTTTTCCGATGGTCTTAGGCTCTACAGCAGCGGTTCTCAACCTGTGGATCACGACCCACAGGTTGAGAACCGCTAGCAGCGTCGCCTAAGACCATCGGAAAACACAGATATTTACATTACGATTCATAACAGTAGCAAAATTACAGTTATGAAGTAGCAATGAAAATAATTTTATGGTTGGGGGTCACCACAACATGAGGAACTGTATTAAAGGGTCGCGGCATTAGAAAGGTTGAGAACCACTACTTTATTTTTATTTTTTTTATTTTTTAAAGAAGAATTACTATAGTTTATTTATTGTTTTAAGATTTCTTTTTGAATATATTTTTATTGATTTCAGAGAGGAAGGGAGAGGTAGAGAGAGATAGAAACATCAATGATGAGAGAGAATCATTGATTGGCTGCCTCTTGCATGCCCCCTACTGGGGACGAGCCCACAATCCAAGCATGTGCCCTTGACTGGAATCGAACCCAGGACTCTTCAGTCTGCAGGCCGACGCTCTATCCACTGAGCCAAACCAGCTAGGGCGAGAACCACTACTTTAGAACATAAATAAAAGAAGATCTATACTAATAAAAGGATAATATGCTAATTAGACCATGTAGACTGGCCATCTTCTGGACGTCCAACATCCTTCCATGGATGGATGGGGCCGAGGCAGAGGCAGTTAGGGGTGATCAGGCCAGCAGGAGAGGGCAGTTGGGGGTGAGATCAGGTTGGCAGGGGAGGGCCATTGGGGGTGAGATCAGGCAGGCAGGCAGAGGGGTTAGGGACAATAAGGCAGGCAGGCAGAGGCAGTTAGGGGCAATCAGGCAGGCAGGCAGGTGAGTGGTTAGGAGCCAGTGGTCCCAGATTGCAAGAGGGATGTCCCCAATTGGAGAGGGAACCCCTGCTACCCCGTGCCACTAATCCTGTATAATAAAAGCCTAATATGCAAACTGCCCCCTCTGGTGGTGGTTCAACTACTCGCTTTGACATGCGCTGACCACCAGGGGGCAGCACGGAACATGGTGGGCAGTGGTGATGCAGCACTGACCGTGGGTGGCAATGGAGGTGCTGCTGGCCCCAATGGGCCCCAACGAAGGTGGGAACGCAGGATGGTGGAGCAGGTGAATGGGTAGCGCCAGGCCAAGGCAGGTGCAAGCGGAGGCCCAATCGCCCCCCCTCACCCGACTCTGATTGCCCCACAGCTGGCAACCAGCGGTGGGGGAGGGGAGGGCACCACCCGGCTTCCAGGTGCTGAGGGAGCCAGGAGGGGGGCCCTGGCCCAGACTGATTGCCCTGTAGGCAGGCTGGTGGAGCAGGTGAGGGGGTGGCACCAGGCAAAGGTGGGATGCCAGGCGAGGCTGTGGGGCTGTGAGGCTGGGGCCGCGAGCTGGGGCTCGATCTCCGCAGGCCATTCTGAGGGACCCCAACTGTGCATGAATTCATGCACTGGGCCTCTAGTATTATATAATGATAAATGGGTCAAACCACCACAAGGACATAACAATTCTAAATGAATAAGCACCTAAGATTAGAGCATCAAAATGTAGCTGGAAACTTCAACACTCTACTCAACAATTGACAGAGCATGCAGACAGAAAATCAGTAAGGATTCAGACGGTCTGAATAAAACTGTTAAGCAGCATGACCTAATTGGTATTTATAGAATACTCTACCCAATAACAGCAAAATACATATTACTTTCAAGGGTACAAAGAAGATTCATCATGATGGACTATATCCGGGGCTGTAAATTGAGACTTAAAAGGGCACAGAATAGAAATTATGTAAAGAATTTCTTAAAATTTGGAAAATTCTCCAGCATTTAGAAATTAAATAGCACATATCCAAGTAACCCATGGGTAAAACAGAAAGCCCTAAGGAAAATTAGAAATTGAATTGAATAAAATTGAAAACACAACATAAAACAATTTTGAGATACAGTTAAAGAGGTATGTAGAGGGAAATCTATAGCATTAAATGTTTATATTAGAAAAGAAGAAAGTGTCCAATCAATTATCTAAGCTTAGCGTCCATCTTAAGAAACTAGAAAAAGAAGAGCAAGCAAAAGAAAGAAAATAATAAAGATGAGAGCAGAAATAAATAATATGAAAAACTGAAAAACAATATAGAACTGAATGAAACAAAAAAACAAAACATAGTTCTATAAAAAAGATTTAAAAATTGATAAACCTTTAGCCAGACTGACCAAGTGGGGGGGAATGAAGAAAACACAAGATCAAGAATGAGGAGGGAGCCAAAACCGGTTTGGCTCAGTGGATAGAGCGTCAGCCTGCGGACTGAAAGGTCCCGGGTTCGATTCCGGTCAAGGGCATGTACCTTGGTTGCGGGCACATCCCCAGTGGGAGGTGTGCAGGAGGCAGCTGATCGATGTTTCTCTCTCATCGATGTTTCTAGCTCTCTATCTCTCTCCCTTCCTCTCTGTGAAATATCAATAAAATATATTAAAAAAAAAAAAAAAAAAAAAAAAAAAGAATGAGGAGGGAAACATGTCTTCTGATCCTCCAGTCATTAGAAAAATAAGAAGAGGAACATTACACTCAATTTAATGACCATAAATTCAACATCTTAAATGAAATGGACTAATTCTTTTTAAGACACAGAATACCAAGGCTCACTCAAGAGGAAATAACATGAATAGTCCTATTCCATTAAATAAATTGAATTAGAAGTTAAAGCCTTTTTAAAAAATATGTTTGTATTGATTTCAGGGAGGAAGGGATAGGGAAAGAGAGATAGAAACATCAGTGATGAAAGAGAGTCATTGATCAGCTGCCTCCTGCATGCCCTACACTGGGGATCGAGCCAGCAACCTGGGTATATGCCCTAACTAGGAATCGAACCTTGACCTCCTGGTTCATGGGTTGACACTCAACCACTGAGCCACGCCAGCTGGGCAGAAGTTAAAGCTTTTAAGCAAAGAAATCTTCAGGTCTAGATGGTTTGCTTAGTAAATTCAGTAAAATATTTAACTAAAACTACAACAACAATAAAATTACACATAAAGTCTTCCAAAATACAGAATGGAACACTTCCCAACTCATTTTATGAGGCTAGCATTATGCTGATACCAAAGTTAGATAAAGACATAACAGGAAAAGAAAATTATAAACCAATATCCCTAATGATTATATATGCAAAAGTCCTCATCAAAACAATTTCAAATGAAATCCAGCAATGTATAAAAGTGATATTGTGGTAGGCAGTCAGACAGACATGAGCGGAGCAAGGACAATGGGCTAGGTACAGCAGGTCCCCAGGGAGGAAAGCCCTGCATGCCTAGCAAAGGGCAAAACTGGGAAAACAAGGACCTTACCACCAGGGAAACCTTTCTCCCCTAGCATATTGCTGGGCATGCAGTTTAGACCCCCTGGTCTTTCATATGACTGGTCACGTGGCCGGGACCTTCTCCTGACTTCTCCTCCTTTGGTATGTTGGTAGTCATGTGGTAGACCGCCTTGCAGGATGAGCAAGGGGTTGGCCCTTGCAGGACCACTCCCTTAAGCATTAACCCCTAGGGATAACATCTAGGCCTCAGTGGTGTTTCAGCTACAGGCCCAGAAAAACATCAAAACCAGACACGCTATGTCATGGCTGACATCATTTAACTGCTTTGATTAATGACCCCCAGCTCTGTTGCCGAGCTATATGTGGAGACCAGGACCCTGGAAGGACACACCTGGAAAGCTGATTAATATTCTATTGAGATCCTCCCCTGGGACCTCCCCTACCATCCTCATCCTTAAAAATCCTCAAGACAGTGCAGGTGGTGCAACTCTCCCTCTGCGCCTTTCCCCTTTCCTTCTCCTGCCCCATAGGCATTTGATCTTTACCTTTCTCTCTTCCAAGCTCCAAGAGCCCTTCTTTGCCTCTGTCACTTGTTTCCTGAGCCCGTGTCCTCTACTGCTCACTTCTACCTCTGTGACTTTCTAAATAAACTTTCACTTACAGTTTGAATCTTGGATCTACATTTTTTCTTAGCCACAATTTGAGTAGTGAAATTGCTGAACCCAGGTCTGGTCTGATGCTTCCAGTCTAACACCTGGTGCCATTCTCCCCGCCTACAATATTACATCGTGACAAAATGAGGATTTTTTTCTCAAGAATGCAAGAATGGTTTACATCTGAAAATCAACCAGCAGTTGATATTAACATCCATTCATGGTAAAAAAAAAAACAAAACAAACAAACAAACAAAAACCTGCCTCAAACAAAGCATAGAAACGGATTATCTTTGTTAACAGATAGTATTACAAAAAAGCCTACAACTAACTTCACATTTAATGTCTAAAGACTAAAGACTTTCTTCCAAGTCAGAAACAAGGATATCTGTTCTTATCACTGCTAATCAGCATACTAGAAGTCTTACATTGTGTGGTAATAAAAGGGGGAAAAAGAGGCATCCAGATAGAAATCAATAAAACGGTCTTCATTCACAGTCAACATGATGGTTTCCACAGAAAAATCTGAAGTAATCTGTATTACTTGAACTAAGTTCGTGGTTGCAAACTGCAAGGTCAACATGCAAAAATCAATTGTATTTCTCTTTTTATGGTGTCATTTCTCCCCAATCTGATCTATAAAATTATCTACTGTGGGATAATTTAAAAAGGTACCTGTGTATCTGGTCAGAGGCAAGGAACTAGGAGGTCTCCTGGGTCTTTGTTGTAAAGAACATGTTTAGCGACTCTCCTCTATTTGTTTTCCTGCTATGAACAGTCTTTAAAACTCCCCAAGAGACAATCATGGAACTCCTTAACTATGGAATGGGATAGTATGATTAAAATCAAAGTGTTGAAAATTATTTCCAAACACTAGTTTCTACACTGATTAGAAATTTTTGTTTGCCATGACACTTTTTACAATTCTCTAATATCAGACGTGAACTTGTAGGAAACTATGTAACATGTAAATAAGTTATATTTTCAGATAAAAATATAAAGGATTTTTGTTTAGAACAAAAGATTAATCCCAAAGATTTCAATTTAACTGCCTCTAGGACGGTAAATATATTTTATCTAAATTGGTAAAAAACAAACAAACAAACAAACAAAAAACTAAAGAAGCTCTGTGAATAGGGCCATAATTGTATGTAGAAGGACATGTCAGCAATGAGCTCCTAAATATCAAAGTGATTGCTCATTACTTATCCCCTACAGTTTCTCTGTGGCCTCCCACTTTGCTGAAAATAGTATTAAGCAACTTGAATTACTTCACCAACATTTAAAAATTGGGTGTTTTCACATCAAAATAGAAATTTCTCTTTTCTTGAAACATCTGAATATAAGGCAATATTTGGTTTGCTTAAATACAGGGAAACAATTAGATGGATATGAGCAATAGTTGATCCATACACATAAGAAATTTGTTCTCTGATTTGCAGAAACCAGTATGATATTTTCCTGATTCCTGCCATGGTGGCTAAGCACTTGGGAAAAATCGTTCATCCTTGAAGGAAATGCAGAGCCAGCACGGTAAGTAAGAGATTCAGACTGGAGCCTACAGCCAGAGTTTACAGGGGCGGAACCTCATACTCCTGAGTTAGCCTGGAAAGAATCCACAGGTGAGTACCACGGTTCCTGGTGGGAGCATGTGTAAATCCTCTCTGAAGGAAATGGCTGGAAAACAATTCTCTGTAGGTCTCCTGAGAGGAGTACCAGGAAGTGCCTGCACGTGTAGTGGGTTATGGGAGCAGAGGCCCTAATGATGTTACAGACAATCTTGTCAAGGATGTTTGTATAGCAAAAAGCCTTAGGTGATATGAGATGGTGTCTCCCTAAGGATTAATGATGAGGTTTTTTATGTTATCCAATATAATAAAGGCAATAGCCCCTCTGGAATACAGGACAGGCATGCTTACTCATCATCTTAAAAGAATCCAGTTCTCTAAGCTCAAGGTTTCTGTCACATAATCCACTATGTATACAGGTATCACCTGGCCCTCTTCCCAGAGCTCTGTGAGAATTTGGACCTGGGAATTCTGCACAAGAAAATTGACTGATCCTCTGGTTACTGCTATTGCTGTTACTGTGATTGCTGTGAGTAATAAAGTCCTTTGTCTCTGACCCAGGAGTGCTGTATCTTCTGCCAGCACCTATGATGCTGTGTCAGGGTAAATTAACAGCTTGCAAGTAGGGTAACATGTCAGACCCTTCATAGTTCTAGTCTTTTAAAGGGGCAATTGGCTGTAACTATTAACATTCAAAATGCATTTGCAATTTGACCTAGACATTTTACTTCCAGGTGTCTAATTTAGAGCCATATTCTCTTATAAGCATAAAGGCACGTTAGGATATTTATTGCAACATTGTTTGGACTTAAATATACATATAAGATAGGTGCATATTTTAAAAAATAACTGTAAAATCTTAAATAATTCACGATATAGACAAGTCACAACATAACAGCTGCTTTGATAAACAAAATCTTATAAATTCAGTTTAAAAATTAGCAGCATAAGATAAAGCAAATATGAAAAAATTTTAAACCATGATAAAATAGGTTTGTATTATACAGTTAATTACAGCAAAAATACAATCCCATTTTGTTGCTGTTTTAAAACACAACTTAAATTATAAATCTCATCACTGGAAATTTAAAAAGTAAAAGAGCCCTAGCCAGTTTTGCTCAGTGGATAGAGCATCAGCCTGCGGACCAAAGGGTCCCAGGTTTCATTCCGGGATGCATACCTTGGTTGAAGGATCTTCCCCAGCCCAGGCCCTGATCAGGGCTTGTGCATGAGACAACCAATCAATGTGTTTCTCTCACATCGATGTTTCTCTCTGTCTTTCCCTCTTTCTTCCACTCTCTCTAAAAGATTAATGGAAAAATATCCTCAGGTGAGGATTAACAACAACAACTACAAAAATAAATACTTAACTACATTTTTTTTTTTTGGAAATCACTCAATAATAAAAGTACTGACTTATTTTTGAGGTAGTTCTATCAGTGACTAAATGATTCCCCATTTCTCCTACGTTGACTAAATTACAGGACATCTATCAGTTACATGAAATGAGGACAACCTCTGCATACTTAGGTGGAAAGATTTCCTGGCCATTTATTAGGTGAAAGAAAGCATATTCAAGTGAGGCAAACTTGAGTGATCCTTCTGGTATAATACCATGTATATGAAAGCATCCCAGTGGTCAATAGCTTTTATTTATTAGAATTGATTGAATTTTAACGATATCAATATATTTTCTGAAGAATATATGCACCCTATGTTCATTGCAGCATTGTGTAGAATAGCCAAGATCTGGAAGCAGCCCAAGTGCCATCAGTAGATGAGTGAATAAAAAAGCTGAGGTACATTTACACAATGGAATACTACTCGGCCATATGAAAGAAAGAAAGCTTACTCTTTGTGACAGCATGGAAGGACCGAAAGAGTATTATGCTAAGTGAAATAAGCCAATCAGAGAAAGACAGATACCATATGATTTCATTTTATGTGGAATCTAATGAACAAAATGCACTAACAAACAAAACAGCAAAAGACTCATAGATACGGAGAACAGAACGTCTATCAGAGGGGAGAGGGGTTGGGTGGCTGCTGGTTGCAAAAGAGGAAAGGATTAAGCAAAAAACAACACATGAAAAACAAACTCATAAGGCGGTTAATGGGGGTCAAAAGGGGACATCTGTAATACTTTCAACAATAAAGATAAATAAAAACATAAAAAAATTAAAACAACAATGAAAACTCATAGACAGACAACAGTAAAGTGATTACTAGAGGGAAAGTGGGGTGAGGGGAGATAGAAGAGGGTAAAGGGCAGATAAATGGTGATGGAATGAGACTTGACTTGGGGTGGTGAACACACAATACAATATACAGATATGCATTATAGAATTGTACATCTGAAAGCTATATAACTTTACTAACCAATGTCACCCGAATAAATTCAATAAATAAAAAATAAAGATAGACACAAAATAGTTCAGAAATAAAAAAAGAAAATTCAGTTTAGTTCAGTTCTTAGGGGTTTCCATTGCAATGTATAGTTTAGAATAGCAACAAAATAAAAACAGATTTCAATGATTAAAAAAAAATAACAAATAGTCATTATCCGTTTATCCCCTCAAATTCATACTCATCCTGGTAACTCATCTGTAAATTGTCTTTCTTTCTCTTCCCCTAAATGTCAGTGTGGTCTCTTGCTTCCTGTTCCTAATTTCTGTTTTTTTGTCCTATGAATATACTTATTATCAGTATCATCACTATTATTTATTTTAGTTAGTATTATTTACATTTATTATAATTCTGAATACTTACAATATAATAATCAAAGTCAGTAATGATAAAAATAATTATAATTTGTTTATGATGTACAAATGATTTATCTAAACTACTGGCAAGTATTTGGATCTTCCATGTTATTAAAGAATATATAAATTGATATACTATTTTAAAAATAAATTTGGACATATTTTATAAAGTTAATTCTTTGAACATCTTATAAACCACCAACACTTTTTATTCATTTAATTTATTATTGTTGTTATTTTAATTTAAATTATTGTTTAAAGTGTTACATAAGTCTCCTTTTTCCCCCATTGACCTCTCCCCGGCTGCTCCCAACCCCCAGCACATGCCCTCACCCCTCTAGTGTCTGAGTCCATTGGTTATGCTCATATGCATGCATACAACAAGTCCTTTGTTTGATCTTTTACCACCCCTCCACCCGCCTTCCCTCTTAATAAACCACCAACTCTTACTCCTAGGAAGACTCTTACACATTTTCACCAGAAAAAAATACACAAACATGTTCATAGTGTTACTGTCCAGGTTATTAAATTGCTGAAAACAACTGAGATGTCTATAGACCAAATGATGGATACATTCATTGTAAGATGGTCATAACACAGAGAATTTATGTAATAGCGAAAAACAGCAAAGTGTGGTTTTACGTTAAGTGAGAGATAATGCAAAGTCTGATAATATCTTAGCGAAAATTTATAAACAATAAAATTGTGTATGTGTGTGTATATAAACATGTGATAAAACTTTATAAAAGCCAATATAGTGATAAACACAAAGCAGTCCATGGACATATTTGTTGGGTACAGGTGATGAGAGAGGTAAGGAACAGCATCCACGTAAATGAAATCATATTGGTGATACTTTAGTTCTTTAATTAGGTGCTTGTCCATGATTATTCATTTTCTTATTTGCTACATAATTTATAAATACATAAGCAAGAGTATGTACATTATCTCCATATGTATCAAAATATTACACATCTAAGTGAAAGTACCTTGCAGATCACTAATCCTATTTCCATTGAATAAATATTTATGGGGTGTATCTGTCCTAGTTTTCAGAAGTACTGTTGCAAAGAGAGACCCTAACTTCTGACTAGCTGGGTCTTGTGATTTTGGAGGTAACTAACATAATCTGTGTCAAAGCCCATGTGACCACATGCAAAGCAGGATGGCAACGTGTCCTTGAGTTCCTTTCAAGTAGGCAGCTATTTGCTTACAGGATGCCTTTCCACAGCTGTGAATTATGGTTCTAAGAAGAGAACCATTCCACACCAGGAATCAGCATAGGTGCTACTGGAAGTTTCATGCTGGGGAATGGAAGTGAGGATTATTTTTTATGGCCTATGGTTTTTATTAATAGAATTAACCAGACACCAATTATCACCTCATTGAAAGCATAAGTCACTGTGCCATCTACAGCTGAGATCAACCTCACTGCTTTTGCAATGCAAATTAATTAGAGTTGGAGGGAGCTATACTGAAGGGCTAGGATGCACTACACACTTGAAAAAATACTTTAGGAAAGTTGGGGAAATGCACTCCAATTAGCATGTAATGTTAACATGCAATGATCTCGTTTATATACAAGTGCTTTAAAGAAATACTTTTAAAATAAAACACTCAAAGAGCCATAAAAAGTATCCTCTATTTGTGATGACTGCAATGGAAGGGCCATAGAAATTTAGCAGGTATCTTATTTATTTTTAACTGGCAAGTGGGCTCTACAGAAAGGGTTATCTTTACTTTAAAGAGTGTGTTCCTGGGTGGCGAATAAAGAAAGATTGTTGGCTTCTTATCATAGCTCAGAAACATATCAGATAAATGTGCCCACCAGCCTATTTGGACACAGCAGTAGGTATTACCATCTGTTCCCAAATACGCCTGCAACCTTGTAACTCTTCCATTTTGGCACCAAATTCATGGGGAAGAGCATGATGTCCTAAGATACACTGATGTCTGAAAAGAGCCTTGAAAATGTATCCCTAGTGACATAGTGGTTTCAATAGCTGGGTTTACATGAACCACTACTGTTTCTTTGGGAAACATCAACCCCACAATTCCTCTTCTCTGCTGGGACAGGATGACATGACCCAGAAAATGTAGCGTTCTATTGAAATAAGCAGGTAAATAGGACATTGTTCAGGAAGATAACCACTACATTTTGTTTGTACCCAACAAAACAAACATTTGATAACAAAAATGGGTACTATTTGTATCTTCACACGTAAGGTGAAAAGTCCTGGGAAAATAGCCACATTCTGAAGGGAATGTTCCTGTCCTGCTTCCTGAGATATTTCTGGCTAGGTCCATTCCCTCTTTCCGCATTATGGACTGACTGTCATAGATACAAGAATCTGTGCTGAACTCACAGTGATATAATGTATAGGTCCTAATCTTAAGAAGTTGCTGATTTCATATTATATTACTAACATTGACTTCCAAATTCTCATTTGCACTGTGTCTATAATCATGCACAGTAATTTGATAGCTTAAGAATTTACAATGCATTAATTTGATTTCACATATGCACTCCTTGATATAGAAGCAGGGTCTTAAATATTTTAAAATAGTAGCTGGGTATTGAAAAAGAAGAAGGGGAAATTTTTAAATCATGGAGTACACAGGAAGTTAACAAGAAATTTGAATCCATTGACTGCCATAAATGAAGGGAGAGAGAAAGAGTAGCTTCAACAAATGAACAATAACAATGTTCAGCAAATAAACAACTAGCATTGCAGTATCTTTCAGAAAGATTCTAACTTAAAAAGATGGTTGAGAATTCAATTGATGGGTGAAACTTAGGATATTGGGTAGATACTCATTTCTCATTTTCAAGAAGACAGATAGAACATTATTTACAGAGAGACAAGTCTCTTGAATGAGCAGAAGAATTTTTCTGGCAGCTCTATAAAAATACACCTACACAGATATGATTCATACTTCCCATAAAATCAAGAATGGGGAGAAACCAAGATGGCAGCATAGGTAAGCACCTAAACTGTTGCCTTGCACAACAATTTCAAAACTACAACTAAAAGACAGAATGGACACCATCCAGAACCACAGGAAAGCTGGCTGAGTGAAAATTCTACAACTAGAAGGAAAGAGAAAAGCTCACAGAGAATTGGAGGTACAGCAAAGGGTCTTTGTGCACGCAGAGAGGAAGGGCGGCTGAGAGCCTGGCTGACTTTCTTTGGCGGAAGTGGGAAGGAAGCCCCCGACCGCATTGAACCCAGTTCTGACTGCACTGAACCCCAGTTCTGGGCGAGTCCCTGGGGACCCACGCTCTTACGAGGGGAGTCTGGACTCTTGGGCAGAGACTCGGGAGCTGGGGAAGGCAGAGGTCTGAAGGCGCGCGCGTGCCAGTGCGCACAAAGGCTGCGGAGGTTGCCACAGGCTTTCCCTAGTGGAAGGGAGTCGGAGGCTCCTGACTGCACTGGGCCCCAGTTCTGACTGCACTGAACCCCGGTTCTAGGCGAGCCCCTGGGGACCCACGCTCTTCTGGGGGGAATCTGGACTCTCGGGCGGAGACTCGGGAGCCGGGGAAGGCAGAGGTCTGAAGGCGCGCACGTGTGCGCAAAGGCAAGGCTGACTGGAAGCCAAGACTGTCTGCTCAGCCCTGAGACTCCACCCCATCCAAGCTGAGCACAGAGGCTATTGCAATTTGGCAAGTCTAATCCTATAAGGCTGTCTCCAGCACCGAACTTCTCCCTGCACAGACACAGCTGATCCTTACAGCCAACTGGCCTGGAGGTCAATTCCTCCCAGTGATACCAACAACAATCAAGACTTAATTACAACAAGGCTGTACACACAGTCCACAAAGGGGTGCACCAAGAGTGTCCACCTCAGGTTAACTGGGGAGGCCGACCCACTGGGCCATATAGGAAACCTAGCACACAAATATACCCTACCAACTCAGGGAAGCAGTGAAAATGCGGCATCAAAGAAACAGATTACAAACGAAAGAAATGGAGGAAAACAAACGACTGGATATAGAATTCAAAACCACGGTTATAAGGCTTTTTAAGAATATCCTAGAAAAGGCCGATAAATATAACGAGACCCTCGAAGATATGAAAAAGAACCAACTAGAAATTAAACATACACTGACTGAAATAAAAAATATTATACAGAGACCCAACAACAGACTAGAGGAACACAAGAATCAAGTCAAGAATTGAAATACAAAGAAGCAAAAAACACTCAACCGAAAAAGCAAAAAGCAAAAATAAAATCCAAAAAGTTAAAGATAGTGTAAGAAGACTCTGGGACAACTTCAAGTGTACCAACATCAGAATTATGGGGGTGCCAGAAGAAGACAGAGAGCAAGATACTGAAAACCTATTTGAAGAAATAATGACCGAAAACTTCCCCCACCTGGTGAAAGAAATAGACTTACAAGTCCAGGAAGCGCACAGAACCCCAAACAAAAGGAATCCAAAGAGGACCACACCAAGACACATCATAATTAAAATGCCAAGAGCAAAAGACAAAGAGAGAATATTAAAAGCAGCAAGAGAAAAACAGTTAATTACCTACAAGGGAGCACCCATACGACTGTCAGCTGATTTCTCAACAGAAACTATGCAGGCCAGACGGGAGTGGCAAGAAATTGTCAATGTGATGAATAGCAAGAACCTACAACCAAGATTACTCTACACAGCAAAACTATCATTCAGAATTGAAGGGCAGATAAAGAGCTTCACAGATAAGAAAAAGCTAAAGGAGTTCATCACCACCAAACCAGTATTATATGAAATGCTGAAAGGTATTCTTAAAGAAGAGGAAGAAGAAAAAAGTAAAGATAAAAATTATGACCAACAAATACATATCTATCAACAAGTGAACCTAAAAATCAAGTGAATTAAAAACCTGAGGAACAGAATAATCTGGTGAATATAATAGAATCAGGGGCATAGAAAGGGAGTGGACTGATAATTCTCAGGGGGAAAGGCATATGGGGGGTTCATGAAGAGACTGGACAAAAATCATACACCTATGGATGAAGACAGTGGGGGGGAGCTAAGGGCAGAAGGTGGGGTGGGAACCGGGTGGAGGGGAGCTATGGGGGAAAAAAGGAGAAACAATTGTAATAATCTGAATAAAGATTTATTTTTTTAAAAAAAAGAATGGTATGAAAGAGGATTCTGAAGATATTCTTGATGCATTAATGAGGCAGCAAAACAGGAAGTGATGATAAAACCAAAGTGTCTGCACAAGATTGTCATGGTTGACATTTACAAAATAGAGAAACTAATAAGAGAATTATCTTTTGTAGTATCTGATTTTAAAAAAAAATCTGAAGCATTTAAACCATGTCATTATCCACAAACAACTTGAGAAGCTAAAAACTTGAGATGACATGTGTCTGTCACTATGCATGCTATCCCACTCAGTTATTTGTAAACATATAATTAACCCAAATGTGCAGTAAGTGAAGATATTTTCACCTTAAATTTTTAAAGTGAGGGAGGAAGTTATTCCTTTGAATGTACATATGGCAAATTTTGTTTCAACTATTCCAGAATTCAGGAATTACTAACAATTTCAATTTTTTTTAACAGCCACTATCTTAAGTAATTGATGAATTAAATATTGACACTCCCTGATATGCCAACAAGATTTAAGGTGATACTTGCATGGTATTTAAAAACAAAAACAGGGAAGGTGGGGTGGGTGGGTGGGAAGAGGTCAACCAAAGAACTTACATGCATACATATATGCATAGCCCATGGACACAGACAATATTGTGGTAAAAGCCTGGGGTGGGAGGCAGAGGTGGGCTAGAAGGGGCTAATGGGAGAAAAAAAAGGGACATATGTAATGTTCAACAATAAAGATACAAAAATAAAGTAAAATAAAATAAAGCCCTACCCGATTTGGCTTAGAGGAGAAGCATTGGCCCGAGGACTGAAGGGTCCTGGATTTGATTCTGATCAGGGATGCATACCTCGGTTGCAGGCTCGATCTCCCTGGCCTCGGAGGCAACCAATTGTTGTGTCTCTCTCACATTGATGTTGTTCTGTCTCTTCCCCTTACTTCCACTCTATCCAAAAATCAATGGAAAAATATTCTCAGCTGAGGATTAACAAAAAACAAACAAAAAATAAAAACAAAACCATAACTCTTTGGGGTTGATTTGATTTATTGCTTATCATAAATGATAAAAAAGTAACCATCTATCAAGACAAAAATTCTACTAGTCACTGTTTTAAAGGGAAGTATATAGGACCTTCTTTTAAATTTAAATATTTGTCTGGACTTATAAGATTAATAATGATCACAGCTAGAGTTCTTATTGCACATATCTAGGTTATAGCTGCTGCTCTATTTTTAATATATTTTATTTTTATGAGAGTCATGATAAGAGTATTTCCCCATCACCCAGATAAGAAGCAACAAAGAAGTCATCACGATGTGCCAGTCTATGACCACCGGAGGTAGTGCCTGGGTAGGGACAATGATCTAAGCAGAAGAAAATGGCCCATTTGAACCACTGGATCAAGATCATGCTGCTGGAAACATGGCTTCTTCTAAGCCATTCAAAGGTGACTGCCAGCAAAGGGGTGTAGAGAGAGGTGGCCGGCAGCCATTTGGCACTCAGCAGTATATAGGCCAGATCTGCTCCAAGAGCCAATCACCATCAATCAGCAAGATAAAAACTCATCCTCTCATTGATTCTGAGCTGAAACGTTCACTTTCTCAACATGGTTATTCATTACATAGAAAATTTAGGCCATGTGAAAAGCATTTCCTTAAAAAGAAAGACTTCAATGGTTTTACGATGTGATCATATATGGACATTACTCATTATAAGTGATTTTGAACCCACTGAATAAGTTAATAGTTTTGGTAAATTAAGGTAGCGATCTTCTGTTTTGGGGACAGTATTCTGAGAAAAGATAAAAATAACACAAACCAAAAAAAAAAAAAAAAAAAAAAAAAAACAGCCCAAAACACACACACACACACACACACACAAAATAAAAACACACACACACACACCAAAAAACAAAGTTTGTGAATTGCTAAAACTTGTATTTGGTGGGGTTAGGTAATTTTTAAAAAAATTAATCAATATTATTTTGTAATGGTTTACTTTCAGACACATTTTAGAGAAAGGGGGACTTAAGAGAAGTCTTTTAGTCACTTAATTTCGCTCAGGATGAGTGTTTTGTTCCTTTCACTGTGCCAACTTCATGGATAGCATAATACTACTATATAAATTGTCTCAAAGCAATGTTTTAAAAACATATATCCATGTGCAGAGTTTAAAAAATATATATCCAGCCCGAACTGGTTTGGCTCAGTGGATAGAGTGTCAGCCTGAGGACTGAAGAGTCCCAGGTTCGATTCCGGTCAAGGGCATGTACCTTGGTTGCAGGCATGTCCCCAGTAGGGGGTGTGCAGGAGGCAGCCAACCAATAATTCTCTCTCATCATTGATGTTTCTATCTCTTTCTCCCTCTCTCTCCTCTTTGAAATCAATAAAAATATGTATTTTTTAAAAAGGGGGTGTTCGGTGGAAGCCTTGCAAAGTGATCTGATCATAAATTCCAAACTGGACGGGTCATGAGGGATAGTCACTCTCCAAACTTATAACTTCTTTAGTGGAAGATTCTAAGCCAGCCCTGTTCATTGTTCCTGTGCATCTAGTTTAACACACCTTTGATGTTTTCTGTTTTGTTTTTATTTAATCTTCACCCAAAGATTTTTTAAATATATTTTATTGATTTTTTACAGAGAGGAAGGGAGAGGAATAGAGAGTTAGAAACATCGATGAGAGAGAAACATGGATCAGCTGCCTCCTGCACACTCCCCACAGGATATGTGCCTGCAACCAAGGTACATGCCCTTGACAGGAATCGAACATGGGACCCTTGAGTCTGCAGGCCGACGCTCTATCCACTGAGCCAAACCAGTTAGGGCAAAGATGTTTTTTTTTAAAAAAAATATTTTTATTGATTTCAGAGAGGAAGGAAGATGGAGAGAGAGATAGAAACATCAATGATGAGAGAATCGTTGACCAGCTGTCTCCTGCACACCCCCTGCTGGTGATGGAGCCCACAATGCAGGCATGTGTCCTTGACCAGAATCGAACCCGGGACCCTTTCATCCACAGGCTGACGCTCTATCTACTGAGCCAAACCAGCTAGGGCGGATGTTTTTTTTAATTGATTTTAGAGAGAGGAAGGGAGAGAGAGAGAGAGGAATAGAAATATAGAGGTGAGGGAGAAACACTGATCGGTTGCCTCTATGTGCACATGACTGAGAATTGAACCTGCAACCTGGTTATGTGGCCTGATTGACTGGGAATCAAACCCACAACATTTTGCTGTACAGGACCAACTGAAATGCCAGTGCTAAAATGCCAGAAGCAATGCCCTGGAAGGGGGTATTCACTCTCAAGGGAACACATACTTTTGTTAACTATCCTGTAATCCAATTTGCTTTCTCCAATTTTCCTTACATCCATTCCTTAATTTCCAATGCATAAATGAAGCTGCAAACTGTTATTTTGGGGAGCGTTTGAGATCTTGCTCCCTAGCATATGTCATTAGTTTGGCTCAAATAAACTCTTACAAAAATTCTCTATACGTTTGGACATTCTTATGTCGACAATCCATCAGGCCTCAGCTTGAGTTAGAATGGAAAAATCTTGGTAAATAATATTGGATTAAAAGAAAATGTGAAATGAATACATATGTGATAAGCCTATAAATTAAATAAAAATGTATTATTTTAAAGAAAACAATTGCCCAGTCAATGTGGCTCAGTGGTGGAGTGTCAACCTATGGAGATTGTTGAACGTCAACCAGGAGGTCATGGATCCATTCTGAACAGGGAACATGCCCGGGTTTCTGGCTCTATCCCCACTAGGATGCAGCTGATCAATGATTCTCTCTCATCATTGATGTGTCCATCTCTCTCCTCCTTCCCCTCTGAAATCAATAAAAATATATTTAATAAAATGCCGGAAACCGATCATTGTCTCACTAATTAGAAAGGTGTGGACAAGGAACCTTGGAAGGCTGGTCAACCTTGAAGCTCTGAAAGGTCAGAGCCAACCACTCCCTATCTAATTGAGACAATGGTAGCTGAAGCAACTTCCCCACCAAATAATCAGATAATCTGCCTGGTACTGGAATTGCCTGCCTAAGAGCAATGGGTGTATCCCAAACCCGAATAAAAGGAATGGCAAGGCCAAAGCAAAGGGTAGTCCTCCCACTAGAGGTGGGCTCCCGCCTGGCCCCCCATTTTCCCAAATTAACTCTTCTAGTCTCTCTCTTCATTTGTGTGCGGCCTTCTCCAGAACCCGAACCCTGAACCGGAACCCTGAACCATGCGGGACGTGAAAGGGGTTCCCATATCTGGCGCCTTCAACGTGGGACTTCTGGAGGAGAAGGTATTTTTCGCCTAAGAGCGAAGGAAGGAAAAAAATTACACCGAGAAAACGTGTGGAAATTCACCAGAAAAAGGTGAGAGAAATTCACTGAGAAAAGGTGAGGGAAATTCACCGCACGCAAAGCCCACGGACTAGCTGCAGAGTCGCGATCTGTAAGTAGGGTGGGAACGTCTTTTTCAGCCAGGCTAATGGGGAAGAATTAGGTTATAAAATAATGTGGCTTCTTGTTCAAATAAAAATCTTAATTGGTATTTGGAATTTAAAATCTGTAATAAGAAATGAAACTCCACTGCTAAAACTGCCTCTGGTGTGGAGAAATTCAAAGGTGGCAGGAGAGGGCAGGGCTATCCGCTCTCCCGCAATGAGATTACTTAAGGTTTTGTTTAAAAATTATAAAAGAACTCGCAGGGAAATGCAAATATTGGCCAAATTGGGTGCTAGTTATTACTTTGGAAAGCGGAAAAGAAAGAAAAAATTTAAGATCTGTCTATCTTTTAGGCATGAAAAGAAATTTGGCCAGATCTGTTGCTGAAACTTCCCCCGAAGTAAGCAGGATGTGGGGGAAGGGAGACATGTGGAGATCCAATATGGAAGCCCACTCTCCCAGTATGCTAATTTAAAGTTTCCTTTCTCGCCATGAAAAAGTCTTAAAAATTTAGAAATGTGTCTGGAATTTCTGTGCTCGTGGGGAGAGAACCTAGCTGTAAGACAGAATGCGCGCATGGTCTGTTTTCGGACATTTATATTGTCTTCATTTGGAATCTCTCTGCAAAAGCTATAGAAAATGAGAAACCCAGAACTGGTTCTTTTTTCCTAAGAAAAATGGTGAAAAAGTCTTCTTGAAAGAAATTCAAGCTAATTCCAGCAACAGTAGTTTTTCAAATGCTAATGAACCTTGTTAAAAATTAACTTTTAAGGCCTACGAGAAAATAAGTAAATTTGTCTCTGTTACAGAATTTATCCAAAGTAAATGCCTTAATTATAATTGACTCTAGAATCTCAAAGAAATTGTTGAAATATAGATAAATAATGTATTAATTATAAAGAGCTAAGTAGCCCAGGTAACTGGCTATGCCCTTTGTTAATGGAGGAAGGGGTAGACGCCCTTCCCCCAGCAGACAGGTAATCTAGTTTCCTGCCAGGAACCATCTTTGAAAAATGTGGTAATTTACATTAGAATAAACCAAACCGGGTTTTACAGAGCTACTGGCAAATAAAAAGTAAAGTTTAAATTTGCCTCATAAAAAACCTAGAGGACAGAATTGAATCTATTAATTGATTATGTCTTGTATTTTTCTTAAAAAGGTAAAGTGTTATTAATCTAGGAAATACTAAATATATTTGACTTGCCAGCTATAAAAGTTCAAAGTGCAAATTAAATTGGGAGAAATTATATAGTTGTGGTAATTAAATGTCTAAAATATAAGAACTTATTTTTGAGAAAATAAAATGTTGTGTTTTCTCTAATAATTAGGAATTCAAAAGAAGTTGCTTATTATTGGTCTAATTAAAAAAGAGGATTAATTCAAAATTTTCTATGCAAAAACTAGTTTAAAATCTAATTGATATCTTAAGATAATTATAAAAAGTATTATAATCTTTACTACACTTGATCTTAGCCAAAAGGCCGAGAAGCGATAGTATTATAATCTTTAAATCATATATGGATATATATATATTTGATCATTTTTTCCATGTTAAAACTTCAAGGCTTTAACAGAGATGATTCTTGGAAAACTCCAAGGGCCCGGAGTAATACAAGAAATTTATTCTCTCTTAAAGGAAATCTTTATCTAATATATTTGAAATTGCATGGAAAGCCTTATCAAATAAAAATTAATAAATTTATTTAAAATGTTATGAAGGTTTTGTCCTCTAAGAAGGGCAAAATGAAGTAACTAAATATTTCTTATAATCCAACAGCAGAATTTAAAATGACAAAAAGCCCATAGCCGCCTGCATTCTTAATTAAGCTAAGAGGCGGGGCAACATTTGCTGCTTGTGAATCAGACTTAAACATTTACAAAATTTGCTTTGCTTTTTAAATGAAGATACCTACTTTAATTACTTAAATATATTAGCTTTTTAAATTATAATCAAGGTTTTCAGCTAAATGAAAAGCCAATATTTTTATAAACAATTCTAATAAAGATCAGAAACAGCTAGTGAGATTTTTGTTTGTCTGCAATATAAATTTGACTGTCTTTTAAAAGAACAGATTAGACAGCGGCCATGATGGCCACATGGCTTGCTGGTCTCCTTGGAAGCCATAGGGGCCAACCCTTTCCTTTGGAATAAGCCAATGTCTTTGTAAGCAATTTGATTAAGTATTCTAAGAAAGTTACTGAAGGCTTCCCATGATCCCTCTGTATATGCAAATTAGCTAATGGGATGCTCTTAAAAAATAAAATTCCAGCTTAATAGAAAGGGAGAAATTTGAAAATTTTGAAATCTCTTTCACTGGTATTTACAGGATATACTGAGGATTGTTATTAAAATATTAAATCTAATCTGTACTAGTGGTCACCATAACCTTAAGAGAAATTGTTTCATGTGACAAAGATTTTTAAATGAAACTCTCTGTAGCCTGAAAATTATTTTGGAAGGAAATAAAGAGGTTTCCTTCAAATATCGTAAGGATTGTAATTGATAACCAATGCATTAGACCTCAGAAGGTGGAGATGAGAAAAGATTGTCTTAAAACTTTAAATGACTTTCAGACATTATTAGGGGACATTAACTGGTTAAGACCTTATCTGAAGATCTCTACAGGAGAAATGACAAACTTATTTAATTTACTTAGAGGTGACACTAATCTTTCCTCTCCCCGAACATTAACAGATGAAGCTAGGAATGAGTTGCTAAGAATTGAGCAGGCAATTTCCTCAGCCCAAGTAGCACGGGTATAGCCCGAATTACCTTTATTGGGACAAATTAACCCTACTGCAAATAGTCCCACTGGAGTCATCTTTCAAAATAAAAATTCTCCTGCCATTATTGAATGGGTCCACCTAGGGCATCAATCCTCTAAAACTGTGGTTACTTATGTAGAACTATTGGCCCAATTAATAATTCAAATTAGAAAACGTTGTAAACAGCTTAGAGGGGAAGAGCCCCAGTGTACCTATCTCCCCCTTACTGGGAAGCAATTATAAATGTTATTTCAGACTGATATAAATTGCCAAATTGGGTTAAGTGGATATTCAGGGGAACTTAGCTGTCATCTATTAAAAGATAAATTACTACAATTTTTATATAATACCTCCATCATTATACCAAAAAATACTAGGCAGGAACCTATTCCTGGAGCCTAATAATTAAATCAAAAAAAGGGAGGATAGTGGAGTAATATTATGTAAGGAAAAATATCTTGTAAGTAAATTACATCTAGAAAAATTTTTACTTTGAAAATTAATTTTCATTTTTTTTTTATTAAGGTATTATATGTGTACATATCTTACCATTGCCCTCCCCCCACCCCACTCCCATACATGCCTCACGCCCCAATGTTTTGAATCCGTTGGTTACTCTTATATACATGCATATAAGTCCTTCAGTTGATCTCTTATTTCCCCCACCTCTCCCTAACCTTACTGCTGTAATTTGACAGTCTGTTTGATGCTTTACTGCCTCTGTATCTATCTTTTTGTTCATCAGTTTATAATGTTTTTCATTATCCCCAAATGAGTGAGATCATGTGGTATTTTTCTTTCATTGACTGGCTTATTTCACTTAGCATAATGTTCTCTAATTCCATCCAGGTGCCTACAAATGGTAGTAATTCCTTCTTTTTTATGGCAGCATAGTATTCCATTGTGTAGATGTACCATAGTTTTCTGATCCAGTCATCTGCTGACGGGCACTTAGGCTGTTTCCAAATCTTAGCTATGGTAAATTGTGCTGCTATGAACATAGGGGTGCATATATCCTTTCTGATTGGTGTTTCTAGTTTCTTAGGATATATTCCCAGGAGTGGGATTACTGGGTCAAATGGGAGTTCAATTTTCAGTTTTTTGAGGAAACTCCATACTGTTCTCCACAGTGGCTGCACCAGTCTGCATTCCCACCAGCAGTGCATGAGGGTTCCTTTTTCTCCGCATCCTCGCCAACACTTGTCGTTTGTTGATTTGTTGATGATAGCCATTGTGACAGGTGTGAGATGGTATCGCATTGTCGTTTTGATTTGCATCTCTCGGATAATTAGTGACTTTGAGCATGTTTTCATGTGTCTCTTGGCCCTCCTTCTGTCTTCTTTTGAAAAGATTCTATTTAGGTCTGTTGCCCATTTTTTTATTGGATCATTTATCTTCCTTTTATTAAGTTGTATAAGCTGCCTGTAGATGTTGGAGATTAAACCTTTATCAGTGATAACATTTGCAAATATGTTCTCCCATACAGTGGGGTTTCTTGTTGTTTTGTTGATGGTTTCTTTTGCTGTGAAAAAGCTTTTTATTTTGATGTAGTCCCATTTGTTTATTTTCTCTTTGGCTTCCATTGCCCTAGGGGCAGTATCAGTGAAAAAGTTCTTTTGGCATATGTCTGAGATTTTGCTGCCTGTGGATTCCTCCAGTATTTTTATGGTTTCCCGTCTTATATTTAAGTCCTGTACCCATTTTGAGTTTATTTTTGTGTATGGTGTAAGTTGGTGATCTAGTTTCATTTTTTTGCATGTATCTGTCCAATTTTCCCAACACCATTTATTAAAGAGACTGTCTTGACTCCATTGTATGCTCATGCCTCCTTTGTCAAATATTAAATGCGCATATTGGTTTGGGTCGATATCTGGATTCTCTATTCTGTTCCATTGATCTATATGTCTGTTCTTGTGCCAGTACCAGGCTGTTTTGAGGACAGTGGCTTTGTAATACAGCTTGAAATCTGGTATTGAGATCCCTCCTACTTTATTCTTCTTTCTCAGGATTACTGTGGCTATTCGGGGTCTTTTTTTATTCCAGATGAATTTTTGGAGAGTTCTTTCTAGGTCTGTGAAATACGCCGTTGGTATTTTAATGGGGAGTGCATTGAATCTATAGATTGCTTTGGGTAGTATGGACATTTTAATGATGTTGATTCTACCAATCCATGAACATGGTATGTTCTTCCATCTGTTTACATCTTCCTCTATCTCTTTTTTCAGTTTCCTGTAGTTTTCCGCATATAGGTCTTTTACCTCCTTCGTTAGGTTTATTCCTAAGTATCTTAATTTTTTTGGTGCGATGGAAAATGGGATTGCTTTTTTAGTCTCTCTTTCTGTAAGTTCACTGTTGGTATATAGAAATGCCATAGATTCCTTGGTGTTAATTTTGTATCCTGCTACATTGCCGAATTCATTTATTAAGTCTGTTAGTTTTTTGATGGAGTCTTTCGGGTTTTTTATGTACAATATCATGTCATCTGCAAATAAGGACAGCTTTACTTCTTCTTTTCCAATTTGGATGCCTTTTATTTCTTCTTCTTGTCTAATTGCAGTGGCTAATACTTCCAGTACTATGTCAAACAGGAGTGGTGAGAGTGGGCATCCCTGTCTTGTTCCTGTTCTTAGGGGAAATGGTTTTAGTTTTTGCCCATTGAGTATGATGTTAGCTGTGGGTTTATCATATATAGCTTTTATTATGTTGAGGTATGATCCTTCTATTCCCACCTTGTTGAGAGTTTTTATCAAGAAAGGGTGTTGGATTTTGTCAAATGCTTTTTCTGCATCAATTGATATGACTATGTGATTTTTATCTCTCAATTTGTTTATGTGATGTATCACATTTATTGATTTGCGGATATTGAACCATCCTTGCATTCCTGGGATAAACCCTACTTGGTCATGGTGTATGATCTTTCTGATGTACTGCTGGATCCTATTTGCTAGAATTTTGTTGAGGATTTTGGCATCTACATTCATGAGGGATATTGGCCTGTAATTCTCCTTCATTGTGTTGTCTTTATCTGGTTTTGGTATTAGGGTGATGCTGGCTTCATAGAAGGAGCTTGGAAGTGTTCCTTCCTCTTGAATTTTTTGGAATAGTCTGAGGAGGATAGGTTTTAGTTCTTCCTTGAATGTTTGGTAGAACTCTCCTGTGAAGCCATCTGGCCCCGGGCTTTTGTTTGCCGGAAGCTCTTTGATGACTGCTTCAATTTCTTCCATAGTTACTGGCATGTTGAGCTGTTTAGATTCTTCCTGATTGAGTTTTGGAAGGTTATATTTTTCTAGGAAAATGTCCATTTCCTCCAGGTTGTCCAGTTTGTTGGAATAGAGTTGTTCGTAGTATTTTTTAACAATCCTTTGTATTTCGGCGGGATCTGTTGTTATTTCACCTCTTTCATTTCTGATCTTGTTTATTTGGGTCCTCTCTCTTTGCTTCTTGGTGAGCCTGGCTAGAGGTTCATCAATCTTGTTTATCCTTTCAAAGAACCAGCTCTTGGTTTTGTTGATCTTTTGTATTGTTTCTTTGGTCTCTATGTCGTTTATCTGTGCTCTGATCTTTATTATTTCCTTCCTTCTGCTTACACTGGGCTTTTCTTGTTGCTCTTTTTCTAACTCTTTGAGTTGTTGGGTTAGGTAATTTATTACCCCTGTTTCTTGTTTTTTGCAGTAGGCTTGTAGAGCTATGAACTTCCCTCTCAAGACTGCTTTCGCTGTGTCCCATAGATTTTGGATTGTAGTGTTTTCATTGTCATTTGTTGCCATGATGTTTTTTATTTCTTCTTTGATCTCTCTGGTAATCCAGTCATGGTTTAATAGCATGCTGTTTAGTCTCCATGTGTTTGATTTCTTTGGGTTGTTTTTATTGTAGTTGATTTCCAGTTTTATGCCACTGTGGTCTGAGAAGATGCTTGATATGATTTCTATCTTCTTGAATTTGAAGAGACTTTGCCTATGTCCCAACATATGGTCTATCTTTGAAAATGACCCATGTGCACTTGAGAAGAATGTATATTCTGTGGCTTTGGGGTGAAATGTTCTGAAGATGTCAATTAATTCCATCTGGTCTAGTGAGTCATTTAGGATTGATGTTTCTTTGCTGATGCTTTGTTTAGAGGATTTGTCCAATGGTGATAGTGGGGTATTAAAGTCTCCTACTATGATTGTATTGCTGTCAATCTCTCCCTTGATATCCTCCAGGAGTTTTTTTATGTATTTGGGTGCTCCTGTATTGGGTGCATATATGTTTACCAGAGTTATTTCTTCTTGTTGGATTGCTCCCTTTAGTATTATGAAATGGCCTTCCTTATCTCTTGTTATGTCCTTCAGTTTGAGATCTAATTTGTCAGAAATAAGTATTGCTACCCCAGCTTTTTTTTTCATTTCCATTAGCCTGAAAAACCTTTTTCCATCCCTTCTCCCTCAGTCTGTGTGCGTCTTTTTTTCTGAGGTGGGTTTCTTGTAGACAGCAGATATATGGGTCGTGTTTTCTTACCCAATCCGTTACCCTATGTCTTTTGATTGGGGCATTTAATCCATTTACATTTAAAGTTATTATTGATAGGTACTTATTTGTCACCATTCCTATTCTTTACCCCTGTGTTACTTCTTCGCTTCCTGTTTCTTTTTTTTTTTTTTTTTTTTTTTATATATAGCAGACCCTTTAGCATTTCTTGCATTGTTGGTTTGGTGGTAATAAATTCCCTTAGTCCTTTTTTGTCTGTGAAGCTCCTGATTTCACCTTCAATTTTGATTGACAGCCTTGCTGGGTACAGTATTCTTGGATTCAGACCCATCCTTTGCATGACTTTGTATATTTCATTCCATTCCCTTCTGGCCTGATGAGTTTCTGTTAAGAAATCAGTTGCTAGTCTGATGGGGGTTCCTTTGTATGTAACTTTCTGTCTCTCTCTTGCTGCTTTTAAGATTCTTACTTTGTCGTTGGTGTTTGCCAATTTAATTATAATGTGCCTTGGCGTCAGTCTTTTGGGGTTCATCTTGCTTGGGACTCTGTGAGCTTCTTGGATTTGTGTGGGTTTTTTCTTCCCTATATCAGGGAAATTTTCTGTCATTATTTCTTCAAAGAGGTTTTCTATTCCTTGCTCAGCTTCCTTTCCTTCTGGAACCCCTATTATGTGGATGTTGTTTTGTTTTGTGTTGTCCCAAAGTTCCCTTAGACTCTCCTCCTGCCTTTTAATTTTTTTTTTCTAGAAGTTGCTCTACTTGGGTATTTTTTTCCATCTTGTCTTCTAGCTCACTGATGCGGTCCTCTGCTGCTTCTAGTCTACTCTTGATGCTTTCTATTGAGTTCTTTACAGCAGCAATGTCATTTTTCATTTCTTCTTGGTTCTTCTTCATTTCCTCTTGGTTCTTGCTCATATTGTCGAATTTGTCTTCCATTCTTTTCAGCCACCTTATGACCATTTCTCTGAATTCTTTTTCTGGAAGGTTGCTTGCCTCCATTTCGTTTACTTCCTTTTCTGGTGATGCCTGCTTTTCTTTCATATGCGGGCTGCTTCTTTGTCTCCCCATGGTCTCTCTTCTCTGGGTGTCTGGTTATGTAGTTCTCTCTCTCCTGGGTTGATTTAAAGGCACAAACTACAGCACTACCAGGTGCAACTCACAAGGCACTGAACAGCAATGTATTCACGATATTAATAACCTCCAATATAGGTGACCACCAGAGAAAGGCAAATTAGGTGGTAGGAGAGAAAGAAGAAGAGGAAAAAAGAAAGAAAGAAAGATAAAAAGAAAAAAGGAGTGTGAAAATGAAATTGGGAAAAGGGAAAGTAAAGAAAAAAAAAGTAAGAGAGACAAGAAAGTGACTAAGAGAAAGGGGAACAGACTATATATATTGGGGATAAAACTCCAATAGAACAATCACTAATCCCAGCAAATGCCAGCAACAAGTGCCTGGGGATTAGTACAAACTACAACACCAACTAATATGGAGTGAGGCAAGGGAAAGCTGAAGCACAAAACAAACAAAAAAATAAACAAAAGAAGAATAAGCAGAACAATCTCACAAAAAAGCATAAAAATTCGATATAATCTACATTCAAGTAAACAACAACAAAAGGACAGAGAGAAGGACAAGTTTATGGATAGCTCAGACAGTGAAGGGAGAGGTGTATGTGGACTTGGAGCAGGGTGTTGGAGATTAGATATGTAAGTAGGGTGAAATTTTAACAAGGGGTAAACAGAAAGAATAGGGAAAATCTAAAGCAGTAAAAGGGTAAGATAAACAGGACACTGAAAAGGGGGAGGTTAGGAAGAGAGTGATGGCCTAAAGGTAGAGTTGAGATAGAGTAAAACGATGCTAAAGGAAAGATAAAAATAGAATGTAGAACCCTAATCCCAAAATAAAATGAAGAGAAAATAAAATGACACTTTAAAAAAAAAAAAAAGATAAAATAGCAGTAGTAATAATACGGATTGAAAATAAAAATGTAATAATTAAAAAGGTAAAATCAAGTGATGAAAAAAGAAAAAAAAGTTTCTTGATTAAAAGATGCAAAAAATGAAAATAAAAAAAAAATAAAAAAAATAAAAAAATAAAAGATAAAAATAAGATGTGAAGTAGTGAAGGTCATTCACTTCCTCTGTTTTTCTGTTTGGCACGCCTGTTTCTCAGTCCAGACAGTATTGCAGTTCCCTGCGATCCACTGCTCTTCGGTGTTGTAAGCCAGTCCTGATTTTAAGCAGGCGGTGTGTCTTAATTTCTCGTATTCCTTTATTTTTGATTACACAAGAGTCAATTTGTGATTCAGCCCCTGGGTGGCAGTGTTTCTGGATTGACTTCCGGGTCTATCTATGGCCTCTCTAGGCAGTGTTAGAGCCTTCTTTCCCTGTGGCACTCACTACCGGTTTGTGGGAGTGGGCTGCCTCAGAGCTGACTCTCTGATGGTCACTCCCTGCTCCGATCCCCAGGTTCCAGAAAAACAACTTTCCCCTGCAGTCTCCCAGGGTGTCCCCAGCTGGGTGATCCTATGTATTGGGCTTAGTAATCAGAAGCAAGAATTTCAAGAGGAAAAAGCCCAGTTGTGCGAACTCCGGGACTGCGCGTAAGCCCAGGCACCCAGGGAACGCAGGGGCTGCGCGTAAGACTGGACTGCCTGAAATTCTTAGTGTGTCCTTGCACGTCAGATCAAAATGGGTTGCTTTTTAGAGTTCCCTTCTCTTAGCAGCTCTGAGGACCCCTTTCCACAATCACAGATCACGCCAGCCCCTACAGCCACGGATTTTTCTAGGCACAGACTTCCCTGGTCCTCCAGCTCCCGCAAAACGCGCGTTCCTCTCTCCCGCCGGGACCAGAGACCTCACCTTATCTCAGGTGGAATCTGACCTTTCCGTGGTGGAGTGTAGAGCTCCTCTGAACCTGTGTGTTTGCACCAATTGGGGAGCGTTGTTCTGGGGCTCGCAGTCGTTCCTTGGGTGCCGCAGTTGTGGATTCTCAGGCTTCCGATAAGCTCCACTTTCCGGATCAAGATGGCGCAGACTCCACGTCCAAGCCCGCAGCTCCGGGAGGGGACCCAGCCGCAGTTGGTGCTGCCAGGTCAGGGGAACCCCGTTTAGCAGTCCCCCACCTCCTTCTGGAATTCAGCTGTCTCCCAACCAGCCAACAAACACTCCTTGTGCGACCCTCAGCTGTTCTTTCTTTCTGCTCCGGGACAAGGCTCGGAACACGTCTGTCTATTCCGCCGCCATTATTCCCTCCTTCTAATTTTCATTTGTTATGCTAACAGCAAGACACCCATGAAAAACACACATGGTGTCAAAATAGCCAAAGGAAAATCATTTGGGCAAAAATAAAAAGGATTCCAAGTCAAATTTATAGAAAAGACTACTTTATTAACTTTTGGTCGAGAATATGTTTGTATATTTTCAGAAAACAACTCCAAGACCATGTGGATTCCTGCAACAGAGGAATTGACAGGTCTGCTCCAACCACGAAGACAAGAGGAGAAACAGTCCAGAGATGGAAGACCCTGATGACGCCTTGCCATGCTAGCAGTCAGAAGCTGTGCGTTGCTGCAGGTTGACCAGGACCAAACCAGAGAGGGTTGTACCTGCATTACCACCATTTGTCCACCATCCAGAACTGAAATACACCCATTGCTGACATGGACACATAAGGAACTGTTGGACATTGAAATTGGGACTCAAACATTTTTTGTTCTCATACGTTTATTTCTAGTCTGCAGATGCAAGATTTTCTTTTAAGGAAAGAAACAGGGGAGATTCCGGAAACCGATCATTGTCTCACTAATTAGAAAGGTGTGGACAAGGAACCTTGGAAGGCTGGTCAACCTTGAAGCTCTGAAAGGTCAGAGCCAACCACTCCCTATCTAATTGAGACAATGGTAGCTGAAGCAACTTCCCCACCAAATAATCAGATAATCTGCCTGTTACTGGAATTGCCTGCCTAAGAGCAATGGGTGTATCCCAAACCTGAATAAAAGGGATGGCAAGGCCAAAGCAAAGGGTAGTCCTCCCACTAGAGGTGGGCTCCCGCCTGGTTCCCCATTTTCCCAAATTAACTCTTCTAGTCTCTCTCTTCATTTGTGTGCGGCCTTCTCCAGAACCCGAACCCTGAACCACACGGGACGTGAAAGGGGTTCCCACAATAAAAAAAAGAAACAAAAGACAATAACTGCCCCAAGTAACTCTTGGATTAAATTTCATAAGAATAATATACAAACAAACAAACAAACAAACGAAAACACTTTTGTGTAAAAAATGATTACTCTTGAACCCTTCTAGTGTGCCCCCACCCACTGCCCCAGGTCTTCACCATCCTATTGTCTGTGTCCATGGATTAACACACCTTTGAAAAGCTTTTTTTAGACCCCCATAAGGGTGATCACCCTCTAGTGAGCACATAATCTTAGCTACCCTATAATGCGATTATAGAGATTTCCCCGCCTTACTTCCTCCTACTTACACATAATCTGCTTTACATTCCCCCATTAGTTCCAACTGTATTTAAAGGGATTCAGACTTCGCTACCAACTCCAGTTGGAAGGCAGTTCCTCGCTGGTGGGTAGGTGGGTCCTCGCTGGTGGGTAGGTGCCCTGGGACATGGCCTCCAACAGACCCGGAGGAAGCGGGAGGCGCAAGAGGACCAAGTTCAGCGAAAACCAACTCCAGGTTCTTATCGAAGCCTTTGAAAAGGACCCATACCCTGATATCACTGTCCGAGAAAAACTAGCCAAGCAAATCCAGATTCCTCAGTCCAGGATCCATGTATGGTTTCAGAACCGGAGGGGTAGACAATCAAAGGGCTCCCAGAGGAGGCCCCGTCGGGAGGCAGACGCTGCGGCTCCGGGATCCCGCCAGGGTGCATCTCCTGCCCCCCGCCACCAAGGCCTCCAGGGCCCTTCCCCGCCACGTGGCTCCGGCATTGGAACTCTCCAGAGCTACGCTCCTGGGGCGGAGCGTCCTTCTGGGCCAGCAGTCTGGGGGCACGCTGGTGTGCTGGGCGCCAACGTGGCCTCTCACGACCGGGAGACTGCAGCCCAGGCACCGGGAGAACCTTCCGGGAACCGTCACTCTCCATCTTCGGGATTCAGCCCTTCAGCTATGGGTGCATTTCCTGCTCCCCAACAGCCCTTCCAGGTAGCAGCTGGTGGCATAGACACTCATCTGGGGGACCCCAGGCCGCTCATATATGAGGACTGGGCCCTCAAGGTCAGGGACAGCATTTTCCTTCCGATGGGCAGCAGCCATGGGGGTGCTGGCAGCCACTGTCCCAGCACCCCGGAGCCTGGAAGCAGCCACCGCCGCCCCCTTCAGCCCGGGAACACTGGCTGGATCCAGCAGAGACCACCTGCCTGCCTCAGGGAGGAGGAGGAGCCCTAGCTGTTTGGCTCAGTGGACAGACTGCGGACTGAACCGTCCCAGGTTTGATTTCCATCAAGGGCTTGTTGCAGACTCAATCTTGTGGGAAGCAACTCATTGATGTGTCTCTTTGACACTGAAGTTTCGCTCTGACTCTTCCCCCCTCTCTTCCACTCTCTAAAAAGCAATGGAAAAATATTCTGTAGTGAGGATTAAAAAAAAAACAACAACAAAAAAAAACACAACCAACAAACAAAGAAAAATAAACAACAACAACAAAAAAAGAGTCCCAGATGGGTCCATTACTCAGAAGTGAGGATTAAAAATAAATAAATAACAAAGAAAGAAAAAAAAAAAAAGAAAAAAGAAAAAAAAAAGTCCTGGATAAGAAAAGATAACATTTTGCGGAAAGACCAAGGGCAGGACACGCTTTGATTTGTTTGCTGTGCCTGGACGCTGTGCCCGGACCTGACCCCGTCCCCTGGGAGTTGGCCGCAGGGACGCTGACCATCGCCAGTCCCAGGAACAGGCTGCGCTGTTTGTAACATCTTACAAGGTCGGCCATCTTGTTCTCGGACTTGGAGCTCCAGAAGGACGGACTGCAGACCCTCCCTTCCGCTTTCCAGTTACTCTTGAGGGCGTGAGAGCAGAATTTCCAGGGTGACCGACGGCTCTCCGCTACGGCCTGCATTATCGCAGTAATGGGTAAGTACCGGAGAGCCCACGGGCTGCCAGGCTGGGGTTCCTGGGGCCGAAGTCGGGACTTTTTTTTTCCCAGCAATCCCAGTCCTTACACTTAGGTTGAATCGAGCATTTTTGTGTGACACAAGAAGCATTTACTGCCTCTAGTCTGGGCAAGCCTGATCAGGTTCGGGTGGCAAGAGACCTCCAGCGGTCCTTGGCTGGTCTGCGAGCCCTTAGTCTGATCTGCTGTGGGAGGAGAAGGCATTGCTCTGCTTCAGTGATATTTTTATTTTTATTTTTTCCGAGAGAAAGGGAGAGGGAAAGAGAAATCTCAATGAGACAGAATCATTGATCGGCTGCCTCCCGGTGAACATCCCAGACTGAGCTCGCAACCCGGCCTGTGCCCTGACCGGGATCCAGCTGTGACTTCCTGATTCCATAGGTCAACACAACCACTGAGGCAAGCCGGCTGGGCTTTTTATTTTTATTTTAAATGCTAGGGCATTCTGAGGTTTCTGGCTGGACAGACAAGAAACATGGTGTGAAGCTTTTGTCTGAGGGTTGTGCGAGCCTGTAAATAGGGGACTAGTACATAGAATATCTCTGTTGATTGTTGCTTTGTGTCTCTTTGTTGTTTGGTTTAATTTGTCTAAAGAAGGGAATAGATCCCACTCGGCTGAAGGGCCCCAACTGCTTGTGGCTGGCTGAACCCATGGCAGGGATTGCAGCAACTTCCCAGCAGCTGCTGAGAGTTCTTTACCTCCAGGACCTTCCCTGCTCTTCCTCTCCAGGCAACGCAATGGCGGCCCTGAATGCTTAGCTAGTGAGAGTTCTCGTCTGCCTGTAATGTAACTATGGTTACAGATGTTCTTCGCTTGCTTTCTTATCTTTTGGAGACTTGGTTTGCTCTTCACTGTTTTTTGAACACTGGGAATCTTCCATCTCTGTCTTTTGGGCTTTGTGCCACTCAGACCTTGTGAAGGTAATTTGCTATACAGGTTAGTATGAGATGAGATTCTAAGGTTAGTGCCCCAGTCCCTCTTTTTGAGAACACTCATTTTATTTTATTTTATTTTATTTTAGAGATTGTCTTTATTTCTGTTTTAAAATGGGATAATATCTCTTCTTCTATGCAAGATTTCATGTCGTTACATCAGAAGGATTCTATTCAAAGAGAAAAATAGGGGAATAAATATTTTAAATAACCCCCCCCCCCCCAACACACACCAAATTGGCCTTTTCGCCAGCCTCCTAAAGGTTGTCAGGATTATGTTATCCCTGTTATGAAATTTGCCAAGAAAATGCCTTCAGTAATAATTGACTTTACAATCTCATAGAGAGTTGTTAAGACATAATGAATAGATATAACTAAAATGAAAGTTTTTGATAAAGTTTTACAATATAATTATATTTATCTAAACATAGTTTTCCAAGGTCTTTGGTAACTAAGTAACTTAAAACTTTGGAATTTTGCTGAGTTAAATGATAAAAATTATTTAAGTATCTAGGTATTTTGAAATAATAGCCCAGCCAGTGTAGCTCAGTGGTTGAGCATTGACCTATGAACCAGGAGGTCATTGTTCTGTTCCTGGTCAGGGCACATGCCCTGGCTGTGGGCTCCATTCCCAGTGGGCGGCGTGCAGGAGGTTCTTTCTCATCATTGATGTTTCTGTCTCTCCCTCCCTTCCTCTATGAAATCACTGAAAATATATTTTTTTTAAAAAAAGCAAAAGAAAGCTTTTTTAAAAGAAAAGAAATATCAGGATACTGAGATATGAATTGATTTGAGTTTGCCTGCATTTGGCTTCTTATGGTAGAGAAGCTGGAGAAGGGATTTAGATCTGTTAATGAATATATCTTACATTTTATTAGAACTATATCTCAAAAAAATGTGCGTGTACTGCTAATCTGAGGAATGTTAATTACTTGTCATCTAAAAATTAAGGTTTCTAAAAGTTAAGAATTCTAAATAATTGGAAAGAAGTTGTATGGTTTTGGTAAGAGAGGCATGAGGTATGAAGATACATTTTGAAGGAAAAGAGAAAAGAGTTGTTCTGTATGTTCTATAGCTGGTTATTTCTGAATGGGTAAGATGGTTTGTGAAAGTTGTAGAAAGGTTTGAAAGTCATAGAAGGGTTGTGAAGAGAAATCTTAAAAGGAAATTATGGGTACACTGAATACTAAATATAATTAGATAAGTGAATCTAAAGTAAACTAATAATTTGTTTGCTTCTTTTCTAGTCTGTATGGATGAAAAGGGGCCACCTGCTAACTTGACAAGCTCAGGGAAGGCCTGCATGGCAGCCTTGCAAACACTAAGGATAGTTTGTTACCTTGTTAATTATTGACTAACTATCCTGTACCACCTATGGAAAAGAAGCATGTATCTATCATTTTACTTCGTTCATTGGTATGTTATCTTGTTAACTAGAGGCCCAGTGCACGAAATTCGTGCACAGGGTGGGGTGTCCCTCAGTCCAGCCTGCACTGTCTCCAATATGGGATCCTTCTCACAATCCAGGACTGCTGGCTCCCCCCCCCACTCGCCTGCCTGATTGCCCCTAACTGCTTCTGCCTGCCAGCTTGATCAGCCCCTAATCACTCCCCTGCCAACCTGATCTATGCCTAACCTGCTCCCCTGCCAGCCTGATTGCCCCCAACTGTCCTTCCCTGCTGGCCCAGTCACCCCTAACTTCCCTCCCTTGCCAGCCTGGTTGCCCCCAACTGCCCTCCCCTGAAGGCCTGGTTGACCCCAACTGCCCTCCCTTGCAGGCCTGGTCCCTCCCAACTGCCCTTTCATGCTGGCGTGGTCACCCCTAACTGATCTCCCCTGCTGGCCCAGTCACCCCTATCTGCCCTCCCTTGCCAGCCTGATCACCCCTAAATGCCCTCCCCTGCCAGCCTGGTCCCCCCCAACTGCCCTCCCCTGCAGGCCTGGTCACCCCTAACTGACCTCCTCTGCCGGCCCGGTCACCCCTAACTGCCCTCCCCTGCAGGCCTGATCACCTCCAACTGCCCTCTCCTGCAGGCCTGGTACCTCCCAACTGCCCTCCCCTGCCAGCCTGATCACCCACAACTGCCCTCCCCTGCTGGCCATCTTGTGGCAGCCATCTTATGTTCATATGGGGGCGGCCATCTTTGACCACATGGGGGTGGCCATCTTGTGTGTTGGAGTGACGGTCGATTTGCATATTAGGCTTTTATTACATAGGATTGTTGACTAACTGTACCCACCTATGTAAAAGCATGTATCTATCTATCATTTTACTTTTTATCCAATCCCAGAGGTTCCCCCTGTTTTTACTTTCTCCCGCCCCCTAATCTATTACCAATGGATTTCATATAACCCACTTATGTCTCCTTCTTTGATTGTAATTTATAAAACAAGATGAAAAACTGCCATTCTCCAGAGCATTATATCAATACATTTGAGATTCTGCTTCCTGACAATTGTCTGACAATGTGGCTCACAAAAATTCTTTGCATAGTTTGAATGTTTCTTACCTTAACATCTGTTAAAAGGAAAAGTATTTCCTGTATTTGCCTAGGAAGCAAAGGTTTTACATATTTTTGAAGTGATAATGTTAATCAGGTACTTGATTACTTAAAAGCCCACCTTCTTAATCATAAGAATTGAAATTTTACTAGCCTGTTTGTGTTTAATAACTTTGGTTGTCACTTTAAATGAATAAATTATTTAATACTGTTTAATAATAGTAATATATAATCTTTCAGTCTAATATATTGATCAACCTTCCCAAGGTTTGAATTTTAAAGAAACTTTCCTGACCTGTAATTGGCTTCAAGTCATTCCAATAGGCCAGCCGTGGGCAAATTACGGCCCGCGGGCCGGATCCGGCTGTTCTATCCGGTTCTCTTGCTCTCCCCTCCGCTCCTTTACTTTGAATTTATATTAGTTCACACAAACACTCCATCCATGCTTTTGTTCCGGCCCTCCGGTCCAGTTTAAGAACCCATTGTGGCCCTTGAGTCAAAAAGTTTGCCCACCCCTGCAATAGGCCCTAGAATGCCTCAAGGATTTGCTTTCTCTCCTTATGAAGGAAAACCTTATACTTAAGGTAAATGGGAAACTCTGCCAAATAAAGAAATAATAACTATATTCTATTTATATATACATTTAAAAATATATATTAATACATATTAAAATGGATGCTCCAGAGGCTATATAACACAATCTCCCAAGAGTCTATGAAATTCTGATATACTTTTATTTATAACTCTGATTGTTATTCTGTAATGTTGTGTTGCAAAAAGGACAGGATTATATGTAAACTAGAGGCCCGGTGTTCCTCAGCCCAGCCTGCACCCTCTCGCAATCCGGGACTTCTGGCTTCTAACAGCTCGCCTGCCTGCCTGATTGCCCCTAACTGCTCACCTACCTGCCTATTTGCCCCTAACCACCTCTGCCTCAGCCCCTGTACCAAGGACCCATGCTTCCCTCCTCCAGCTGGCCACAGGCACCTGGGACCCCAGTTGGCTTCACCCCAGCTTTGTCAGGAAGGTCATCCAGAATGATGTCCGGAAGACATCTTTTCTCTCTGGTCTAATTAGCTTATTACCCTTTTATTAGTATAGATAAGCAATATTGAGGCATTTATATTTTTCCTCCTACCTGATCCCTCTGGAATTTGGAAACTTTTAATGAATGAGTATTATTGTTCTCATGGCAATGTGTTCGTTTGCATAAATCCAATAAGAATGTTATTTCTTTATAACAGGACATAAGCCAGTTTCCAATTGTGGTTTTTTAAATATATTTTATTGATTTTTCACAGAGAGGAAGGGAGAGGGATAGAGAGTTAGAAACAGCGATCAGCTGCCTCCTGCACACCTCCTACTGGGGATGTGCCCCAAACCAAGGTACATGCCCTTGACCGGAATTGAACCTGGGCCCCTTCAGTCCACAGGCTGATGCTCTATCCACAATTGAGCCAAACCGGTTAGGGTCAATTGTGTTTTTATTAATTAAGACTTTGATGGAATGTCATGTCTGAGAGATACATGCCAGGACTCTGGGTGTCACCAGAAAGCTCTAAGGAATGAAGATTGACTTAGAAGCCAATAAATAGCCTGTATTTGCCTAGTAAGCAAAGATTTTTATATATTATTGAAATAGTCAGTTCATGGAAGTCTTTCCAGGTAAGGAATGAAGGTTGATTTCCTGAAAGAGAACAAGAAGGAACCTCAAGACACCTGTGGGAATCTCACAGATTGGAATTTACCCCAACCTATAGGCACTGGAAGCAAAGACTGATGGTGACTGTGTGGCTTGGCTTCTTTGCCCTGAGAGGAAACTCTTGAGATTCCAGAAGAGCAGATTTAAAAAGCCTATTTAATGAATGGCTATTCCTATTGTGTTTATGCAAATAATCAGGCCAAACTGAAACTCAACTTCTACAGTAAATAAATTAGTTTTGATATGGCTCTTTGATAAAAATGTGGGTAATCTTAGGGAGGAAAATTGTGTTTCAGTGGCAATCATAATACCCAACTAGAGGCCCAGTGCACGAAATTCATGCACAGGGTGGGGTGTCCCTCAGTCCAGCCTGCACCCTCTCCAATCTGGGATCCCTCTCACAATCCAGGACTGCTGGCTCCCCACCACTCGCCTGCCTGATTGCCCCTAACTGCTTCTGCCTGCCAGCCTGATCACTCCTTAACCACTCCCCTGCCAGCTTGATTGCTCCAAACTGCCTTCACCTGCCAGCCCAGTCACCCATAACTGTCCTCCCCTGCTGGCCTGGTCATCCCTAACTGCCCTCCCATGCAGGCCTGGTCACCCCTAACTGCCCTCCCCTGCAGGCCTGGTCACACCCAACTGCCCTCCCCTACAGGCTTGGTCACCCCCAACTGCCCTCCCTTGCCAGCCCGGTCACCCCTAACTGCCCTCCCCTGCAGGCCCGGTTGCCCCTTAACTGCCCTCCCCTGCAGGCCCGGTTGCCCCTTAACTGCCCTCCCCTGCAGGCCTGGTCGCCCCCAACTGCTCTCCCCTGCTGGCTCAGTCACCCCTAACTGCCCTCCCCTGCCAGCCTGGTCACCCCTAACTGCCCTCCCCAACCAGCCTGGTCACCGCTAACTATCCTCCCCTGCAGGCCTGGTATCCCCCAACTGCCCTCCTCTATAGGCCTGGTCACCCCCAACTGCCCTCCTCTGCCAGCCCAGTCACCCCTAATTGCCCTCCCTTGTAGGCCTGGTCACCCCCAACTGCCCTCCCCTGCAGGCCCGGTCACCCCTTAACTGCCCTCCCCTGCAGACCTGGTCCCCCCACAACTGCACTCCTCTGCTGGCCTGGTCGCCCCTAACTGTCAACCCCTGCCAGCCCAGTTGCCCCCAACTGACCTCCCTTGCAGGCCTGGTCTCCACCAAGTGCCCTCCCCTGCAGGCCTGGTCACCCCCAACTGCCCTCTTCTTCCAGCCCAGTCACCCCTAACTGCCCTCCCCTGCAGGCCTGATCGCCCCCAGCTGTCCTCTCCTGCAGTCCTGGTCCCTCCCAACTTCCCTCCCCTGCTGGCCATTTTGTGGTGGCCATCTTGTGTCCACATGGGGGCAGCCATCTTGTGTGTTGGAGTGAGTCAACTTGCATATTACTCTTTTATTACATCGGATTGTAGGTAATGAATTCCAATGTAGTTACTAGTAATTGTGTTCAAAGTTTTGTTTTAAGGTTGTGTCTGTGTATGCCATACAGATCCCAACACCTGTTGACATCACCAGAAATGTTCTAACTGCAGAGAGTCTGAGTGTCACTGTGATTTTGTTCCAGCAGAAGCTTTATATCTGGAAATGTCTCAATCTGTTTATGATTTACTGAATATATTAATCTTTATGTTTTGTGTTCTGTTTCATAGACTGTATGCCTATGTCTCTGCTTACCTAATTGCTTACTCACATAGTATGGGCCTCACTATAGAAGCCATCTATTATCACTGTGTCCTAAAAATAAAACTCTACAGTCCTAGCTGGTTTGGCTCAGTGGATAGAACGTCGGCCTGGAGGCAGCTGATCAATGATTCTCTCATTGATGTTTTTATCTCTCTCCTCTCTCTCTCTCTCTCTCTCTGGAATCAATAAAAATGTATTTTAAAAAATAAGACTATAGTTTGTACTTAAAATTGAGTCAGTGAAACATGGATGGGCTAATGTCTTCACTTAAAACTGCCTCCCCCTTTTTGGCTTTCTCCTTCACTTGTTGGACAAGGAGGACTTCAGGACTCCACCCACCACCCCCACTTCAACCCCCATCAGCAGAAAGCAGTTATAGGAGACATCCAATGCTCCTTTTCCCTGAAAGAATTCAGAGCCAAAATTTATAAGTGGAAATATAATAGGCCAGGACTAATGCAGTTCAACAAGACACCTTCCGTATAAAACTAATCACATGGATATGAGATGATAATACTAAAAGAGGGAGATGTTAATGGGAAAGGGCATGTAATAAGAATAGAACCACAGTTGTTTAATAATCACTTTACTAACTATAGACAAGTTTTCTGACAGACCCTGGGAAACTGGAGGATGAAACAAGCTGTCCATTTTGAGAAGAGACCAAGGAAAGGACACACTTTGATTTGGATGCTATGCCTGGACCCTGACCTGGTCCGGGAGTTTTTCTTACTAATGCTGATAATTCTCTGGTCCCAGGAATGGGCTGAGCTGTTTGTAATATAGAAGATGAGCCACCTTGTTATTGGGGGAGCTCGAAGTCTGGACTGCAGACCCTTCCGTCTTTCCATGTTATAGTTATCTTCTCCCTCATCAGCCAACTGGCAAGGGGGTGAGTAGAATTTCCAGAGTGACTGAATGTTCTCCCCATACTGCTGGCATTATTGGAATAAACACTCATATATGATTCAACCCTGTCTCTGCTTAATTTGGCTGTAGTGACAGGCAGCCTTAGACCCATTGTGTCCAATTTCAGTTTCTCTGCACATTTAACACTATACACAATGGAAGGGGTGTGAGATTTGTGGATTGTGGCATGAAGAGCTCTCACAGACATCTCTCAGGGCAGAGGACCTAAGGGGTTTCCTTAGATGGGAGAAAAGGGATTTTAAAAATCTGTTCCGCCCTTTTTTGGTTTGTTTGCTTTATTGGTGCACTGTTCCCAGAGGTACTTCAATACTGGGTCAGTGCGTGGAGTGGACAGAGCAAGTTTCTATTCCAACTCCCAGCTTCAAAAATCCATTTAATATATTGTCCTCAGATAGAGGACATATCAGATATTAAACTGATAAGAACAGATACTGCAATTGATCTTAGCCAAAAGGCCGAGAAGCTATGTCCTGCCTTTTACTGACTTATAAACATGGAGCACTTACAATGTTCTGTAAACCCTTGGAGAGAAGGGTTTGAAGGTCAGAGTGAAGTGCTGCTATGTGGAACTATATCTGGCCATCAATAAAACATGACATTCACACCTCAAAAATAAAAAATGCAAAATCATCAGCTGCCTGAGCATTTTCTTTTTCTTGTTCTTTTAAAATATTTTCTTTTTGAATATATTTTTATTGATTTCAGTGAGGGAGAGAGAGAAACAGCATTGATGAGAATCATTGATTGGCTGCCTCCTCTATACCCCCTATTGGTGATTAAGCCCGCACCTGGAGCATGTGCCCTGATCAAGAATCAAACAGGTGACCTGGTTCATAGGTTGATGCTCAACCACTGAGCCACCCTGTCTGGGTTGCCTGAACATCTTGCTTCCTGTCATGTGAGTTTGGTTCAGATAAACTCATAAAAATTCTCTACATATTTGGAAAACCCTAAGTCTTAGCCAAGAACTTAGAAGAGCAGAGGGAAAATTATTTCCTCCCCTACATAGGCCTTACAGTGCCTGCTACAAGTACTTAATTCTGCTGTTGGGACATCAAAGCAACCAGACATAGTAAATGAGTGGCTGTGTGTTCTGATACAACTTCTCTTAGGAGCATTGAAACTCTAAATTCATATAATTTTCACGTGCAATAAAATAATCTTGAAAAAAATATAAATATTAAAAAATATATAAACACTTCTTAGCTCACAGGCTCTACAAAATCGGTGATGAGTAGATTTGGCCAATGGACCCTAGTGTACCAATCCCTGAGATGCATGATGAAGTCCTGGTTTTTATTTACACTGCATTCATACTCAGGTGTTTTGTCAAGGCAGGTGGTAATAAGGTTTGTAAAAGGGTTATTTCTAAAGCCACTAAAGCCCACTGTCATTTTCATTGAATGGCCTACTGTCAACCAAAACAAGTGCTGTGAGAACTATTTTGGATAGTATCTTTTCAGGGCCTTGAAGATACCTTTTTATGGTGAATTGCATTGAATGATTGGTGCTCAGTGTCTCTTTACTTACTTTCTGCCTCATTGATATCAAACAACTCATTAATTTATTCACTTAGTCATTCTTTTGTCCATTCTATCATTTTAATTTAAATGCCAGGCGCTTTCGTGAACACAGGTTAGTTAGACTTGATTACTGAATTGCAAGAAAGTATAATAGCTGTGATACAAACAAGCTGATGTCTGGGTTCTACTGTGATAAGTGTGAGAAATGAGAAGCAATTCCAGGACCCCACAGAAGAGAAAGGATGCTTGGCAAGGCAGAAAATACAATTAAGACTTCAGATAAATCTGTTTGAGACATTTGAAGAAAAAAACACTTATTGCCAAAAGCCTCAGTTAATACACTTTCTACTTATTTATACAACTAGAGGCCCAAAGCACAAAATTCATGCACGGGGAGGGGATCCCCTCAGCCCAACCTGCATCCTCTCCAATCTGGGACCCCTTGGGGGATGGCAGTCAGACATCCCTCTCACAATCCTGGACCACTGGCTCCTAATCCCTCACCTGCCTAGTTGCCCCTAATTGCCCCCCCCCACCAGCCTCATCGCCCCTCACTGCCTCTGCATGCCAGCATGATCGCCCCTAACTGCCCCCCCTGGCCTGGTCATCTCTTACTGCTCACCCTGCCAGCCTGGTCACCCCCAACTGCCCCTCCTACTGGCCTGGTCGCCCCACACAGCCTGCTTGTTCAGTCATTTGGTCATTCCTCACTAAACCCCCTGCTGGCCTGGTTACCCCACGCAGCCTGCTGTTCAGTTAATTGGTCGTCCCTTACTAACCCCCCTGCCATTCTGGTCACCCCACACAGCCTGCTTGTTCAGTCATTTGGTTGTCCCTCACTAGCCCCCTGCTGGCCTGATCACCCCACACAGCCTGCTGTTCAATCGATTGGTCATCCCTCACTAACCCCCCTGACGGCCTGGTCACCCCATGCAGCCTGCTTATTCAGTCATTTGGTCGTCCCTCACTAACCCCCCTGCCGGCCTCGTCACCCCACACAGCCTGCTTATTCAGTCATTTGGTTGTCCCTCACTAACCCCCCTGCCGGTCTGGTCATAGGCAGCCATCTTGTGAGGGCATGAGGGTTAATTTGCATATTACCTCTTTATTATATAGGATAGTGTACCAATTGCCTGTATATTCTATAGTTATAGAATTTTAAAAACAAAAGACATCTTACTAGTAATCTATTTGGATTCTCAAGTTTAATGAGAAAAAATGTGACCCTGAGATGAGAAGGGAGAAGTTCAAGGTCACTCAATTCTTTAGAGGTGGTCTTACTAATCAAAGTTCTTCAGTGTTGTTTCTACTATACTAAGCATTCCTTGCCTCTTTCATAGATTTTTACTAATTACACATTGTTTATTCCCTCTTTTCTATGCAGATTATCTAAGTCAACTTTCAGAGTTCTTATTTCTTCAGAGATACCTTAATGACTATAGTTGACAAAAATTGAGAAAATGCAATAATAATGCTCAAATGATGTTACCTTTTTTGGATTTTCTGCTGATCTGAGGAAAAATACAATTACCTCAGCTCTTAGACTCAGAATATTGTATTATTCATGCCAGGTTACTCCATAAATGTAATTATCATCATTTGTGGTTCTCACAAGATTATAGGGACTGAGTACTTCATCAACTAAGATCAGAATTTCCCATGGCACAAAACAAGACACTTGGATAATGATCTAGAAGGGTGGGTTAAACATACTGAATGAGAGAGCTACACACTGAAAATGTCCAGGGGATTATCAGTTTAGCTTTTCAAATCCATTCAACTGAAGTGTAACTGCTGTGGCTCAGTACTATTTTGGGGTCTAAACTTTTACATTTCAGCCTTCCTGCACTTTAAGGCTTCCACCATTTAATGCATCAGAGCAGGATCCACATTCTTTCCTTGCCTTCCCCGCAACCCCAGTGATGGGTGCACATTTTCCCACTCCACCAAGGGTTCTTCCAGATACATGGTGGAGTAAGGGGAGACAATCAGGTTCCTAAGGCAGAATCTCTGGAGATACAGGGTTCTAGAGTTTGTGTGCTTTCCTCCAGGACATCATTTAGAAAAGTGGGGTATATGGCTAGGATCCCAGAAGAATTTCAAGGGACTGAACACTACAACTACAAATTAAACAGTTCTGTATGAAACATTACTCATCGTGATGACTGTTATTACTTAGGGGGTTATTGTTATATTCCAGGGCTTCAAGCACAATGTTTCATTTAATCTCCACAAAATCCTATAAAACAGTTATATCAATAACAATAAAAAATAATAATGGGTTTGTGCTACTTGCTATGTTTTAGAGATTCTTCTAAGTGTTTTAGTATTTTACATGTATTAATTTATTTAATCTTCCCAGCATCCATAAGAGTTATTATTGCCATTTTGAAACTTGAAATTATAATTACATAATATGCTTATTGTCACAACTAATAAATGGGAAAACAAAGTTTGGACAGTATGACTCTGGAGGTCACATATTCAACCACTGTACTGCAGAGTAGCTGTCGTAAAAGGCAGCCAATAAAGGGAATGTATCTTTACTCCCAAACTATCTTCCATAGGCCAAAAAAGTCTTATCTGCAGGGCCCTACCTAACTTGAATAGGGGTATCATTTAACAAAAGAATTCAAGTCACTGAGCAAATGCTATGGTTGGTGGATCAAATGTTCAATATATATATATATATATATATATATATATATATATATATATATATATCTCCTATCTAATAAAGAGGGAATATGCTAATTGACCCTCACGCTGTCACAAAGATGGCAGTGCCCACCGCCAATAAGGAGGGAATATGCTAATTGACTGCCTTGCCCTCAAAGATGGTGGCGCCCACAGCCAATAAGGAGGGAATATGCTAATTGACTACCTTGCCCTCAAAGATGGCGGTGCCCACAGCCACAAGAGGCAGCGCCCAGTCCCCTCAGCCCTACTGGGGCACCTGCCTCCAGAGTCCCCTAGTCTCCTCAGCCCCTCAGCTGCCCAGGGCCGGCCCAAGGCACAGGCAAGCCTCAGCTGTTGGCTGCCCAGACGCCCAGGGCTGGCCTCAGGTGCAGGCAAGCCATGGATGGTGCTGTCCAGCCACCCAGGGCTACCCAAGGCTCAGGTAACCAGTGCTGGCCGAGGCTGTGCTGCTGGCAGTGGCAGCAGCAGAGGTGTGATGGGGGTGTCGCCTTTCCCTGATCACCGAGTCGCCTCCCACCCCTCAGGGCTCCAGGACTGTGAGAGGGGGCAGGCCAGGCTGAGGGACCCCCCCCCCTCCAGTGCATGAATTCTCATGTACCAGGCCTCTAATATATATATATAGTTTTTTTCAATATATAACTGTTTTCTCTACTTATTTTGTCCTGAAATCTATACCTTATCCATCCCCATGGATTCGAATTGTTAGGTAGTTTTTCTTATTATCCTTAAAAATACTTCTGCATAGAAGAAAGTGATTATCTGTCTTAATATCCATCTAACCATATTTTGTGTTAATTTAATCTACACCCTATGAGAGGCCTATTGATATAATTGAGAGAACATACGCCAGGGATAGCCAGCATTTGAAATCTTCTAATCAGAGACCTGTGTGCCCAAGGTATGCACTTTAGTTATCTTTATCTCTAATATTCTTGTCTGATTAACATTAGAATAGCATAACGGGAATGAGAAATTATTTTTCATTACTAATATGAGTGATAGAAATATTATGCAGGCTTTCCTGCCCTTGCAGTAATGAAGTATAAGGATCCAGAGACCAGGTTATCTCTATCTTTTGGAATGGGGCCTATGGCCAGATTCTGAGCATACTTGTCACCACACTAAATCTTGCTGCTAGAATCTCTGTTGCTTATGCCTCAAGCAAATCTTTCACACAGGGGGGATCAAAACATTAATAAGGAGCTTACAGTTACATGCTTGTTTGCCAATGAATGCCCGTATAACCACGTTTGAGTGTAATATGGTTTTAAGAGAGGACTTAAAACACTTCTCTGCCTCTACTCAATGACCTTTTATTTAGCATAAGGAATCTACTAATTGTGAATGATCCATTGCCTTGGATCAGTTGGCAGTTTGTATGTGCAAGTACACACATGAGTGGAGAGTGGTAAAATAGAGGGAATAAAGTAGGAAACAGAATGGGGCTGCCAACTATTTATATATGGGCTTATTTGTCCTTGTCCCTTAGGTTGGAAAGTTTTTCACCCAGAAATTCTCCTGAATTTCTTACTGGTGAGCAAGCCATTTGTCTTTTGTTCCAGAGATAGTAACACGTTATTTATGATCCACACTTAACTACAGTTGTTCAGATCTCTGTCACCTCGAGGATTGATGGTTAAAATGCACTCTACTTTAGTCTTCCCTCGTCAGCTTACATGCCTTTATTTGTTCCTTGAAAGCCTGTGCTGTGTATATTTCATGGAAAAATCTGGTTTAAGTGCTCTTCTTTTTACTTTTTATGTGTGACAAATGTTCAAGCCACTTTTCTCCCTCAAAATTTCCATCATTATTGCTTTTTTCCTTTCTTCTAATGTTGCCATGCTTCTTCCTTGTGTCTTTAAAATACGAAAGCCATTTAATACACAACATAATAAATACTTCTCCAAGCCCTTAGGGCTTATATCATCCAACATTGTTTCTAAGCCTTTAGAGCCATGGTTTTCTTGAGTTATGGGTTTTCATTTAAAATTTATGTTGTTTGCTTTTGTCTATATGAATTAAGCATTCCCTACTGAGAATGGTATTTCTTTAACTTTTTCCTTCTTAACTTTTGTTTTTATTTTCTTCTCTAGACTTATCCATGACTTTTTCAACTAAGAGTAAAGATATATTGTGAACCAATAAAAACCTTCATTTGACTCAATCTAGAGTAAATAAAATAGTATTAGTAAGAGGACTTGCATTAGTTTAGCTAGGCAATGCTATGCTTCAGCAACAAATAATCTACAGCAACAACAATGATATTATTTCTCCTTCACACAACGTTCACCCAAGGTTGAAGGAAAGTCTAGGATAGCTCTCCTCCATGCAGTGATTCAGGGATCCTGGCTGCTTTCATCTTATGATTATACCACTTAAAACACTTGGCCTATGTTTTCTCCAAGTCAGTGGAAGAGACAGCAGGTCATCTAGTGAATCTTAAGTGTTGCCCATATCGCTTTTCTTCACAGTACCTTGTCCAGACCTTGTTAGCAATGCCTGCTTACCTGCAATGGGATTATGAATACCAGGTAAGTAATGACTGTTGCTGCCTAGTGTTTTCATAGAGGAAGCGCTAAGTGACTGCTGAGGCCTTCTATGAATGTTACTCAGAGCAAAGAAATGCTTAACTCATCATACTTAAGATGAGCATGTATCTACTACTGAGAGCTATCCTTGTAAATAACTGGCATCTCCACTTAGAGATATGTGTAACTGGCATTCATCAAACTGAACTTGGTTTCCCTTTTCCCACCCCCACTCCTTGAAAAGTGCTAAGTATGAGCTATAGTCTTGTAGGCAATAGTCAGCCTATTCCTCTCCTTTAGGCAAGAATCGTGATGTGGGGGTGGGAAGATTTGGTGAGCTCCTTTATTGGTGGCAATAAATGATGAGGGAAGTCTTCCAAATGGACTTCTGTATCTTTAAGATTGTATATTGCTGTGGATCAGCATCTTGAGAATTTTAAAGTAGATCCTCAACGTTGAAAGCTTGCTAAGCTTGTTATACCTTATCGATATCTATGTACAGATTAGAAACAAAGTCCTTAAAAATTCAGCATCTGGGATTTTTCTTTGACAATTGCAGGAAGGAGAAAGAAAATCTGGGATGCTGAAGAGTGGTCAAGGAGAGAGGCTTGGGTGTCAGTCAGGTCTGGGCTTAAATTTTCTCACTGTTGCCTATTAACCATTTGATCTTGAGTGAGTTACTTAGCCTCTGAATCCCTTTGAAATGGCAATACAAAGACTTACCTCAGCGATGGTTGTGAGGATAAAATAAGAAAATGTATATTAGCTGTACATGCACTTAGCAGTAAGTATTTAATGAACAGTGGCTATCAGTATAATTGCTAATCTAATAAGCATGACAGTAGTAACACAGAGGAAAAGGGAAGAACTATAAGAAAAGGGAGAAGACTGTCTAGCCTGAGAGATTTCCCTGATTTTAATATGGAAAGTTTTATAAGAAGTTTCCTGCAAACATTAATATTTTATTAGTGGCAGCACAAGTATTAACCACAGAGCTTGATCTTCAAGAGATTTGAAGCCTCTTCTCATATTCTTCTTGGTTAACGTCTTTCCAAAATTTTTCTTTATCTTTTTGCTAATGGTGGGAGTGGAGATATTTAATACCATTGTCTCCTTTCTTTTTGATTTTGCTTAGAGATGGTGGCCTTCCTGATCTGAGTGGGCAAACTTGGGAGTGTGCCAGAAACACTAAGCCAGGAACAATTGTAAAGAAAGCACAGATGTTGAGAATCAATATGTAGATGGAAGATGAGAGCTATTTGTATGGAAGCCATGACCATAGAGAAAAAGCAACATGCAGTGAATCTGGTAGGACTGGACAAATGAGCTTGGTACACACCAGGGAATCCAAGGAGAAACTATAGGACTTAAGGTTGGGATGTGGACAGGATAGATATCGTGGCTCCTATCACAGAAGGAAATCTGATAGGGGAAGAATAAAAGAAATTTTGTTCTAATCTTAAAGGACTCTAATCTTAAAGAGCTCTAAATCTTTGCTTGAAGCCTGGCCAGACAGGCTCAGTGGTTGAGCATGGACCTATGAACCAGGAGGTCACTGTTCTATTTCTTGGTCAGGACATATGTCCAGGTTGTGGACTTGATCCCATGATTCTCTTTCATCATTGATGTTTCTATTTCTCTCTCCCTTTCCCTTCCTCTCTGAATCAATAAAAATCCTATCTAATAAAAGGGTAATATGCAAATTAACCATCACTCCGTCACAAAGATGGCGGCTCCCATAGCCACAAGATGGCAGCACCCAGTCCTCTCAGCCCTGCCGGAGTCCCCCAGTCCTGCGGGGGGGCAGCCGCTGAGTGGGGGTAGCCGCTTAGATTGGGCAGCGTGAGCGGCCTGGCGGGATGCTTGCTTCGTTGCCACGGCGACAAGTCAAGCATTCCACCCTGGCTGCGGAGGGCCTCTGGGCTGCGGAGAGCCTCTGGGCAGTGGGGGCGGAGTGGCCAGGCCCCACAGAGAGCTACTGGCACACTGATTTGTGCACAGGGCTACTAGTATATATATTAAAAATATTTGCTTGAAGGATGATAGTATGTGTACTGTTACATCTATGGTATCCTCCAACTCTATCCTTGGTACCATCTCCATTTCATTTACTCTCAATACTGGTGACACCAAAATCAAAACCCTGGCACCTCTCTCTAGGACAGTTTTCTCAAAGGGTGGTCTCCAGCCAGCCTCTCCAAAATCCTCTGGAAACATGACAGAAATGCAAATTATTGGGCCCCACATCATAATCAGTAACTCTGGAGCTGAGACTCTAAAACTTGTGTCTTCACAGGCCCTCTTCATTAATTCTGATACACACTAAAGTGTAAGAGCAATTGTTATAGAATATACCACAGGTTTTTCACATATCACAGTATTGCTCCAAATGTAACTCATCTCTCCTTTCCCACTTCTGCTTATATACCCAGTCCCACTGCTTTTACATAAATGTCTCAAGCTAGTTGCTCAAGCAGAAATCTGAACTTGTCCTCTTCTCCTTGCTCACTCCTCAGATCTAATCTCCAATCATCCGAATAGTTCACAGATGCATGCCCCTCTTCTCTCCATCTGCACAGACCACATCCACTCAGCCTGTGCTATTGAATGGCCTTCTTGCTGAACCACTATTTTGTGCCAAACTATTGAATGCAGGATATATTCTTGTCATTTCTTGTTTTGTAAATAAAGTTTTATTAGACTATGGACATACTCATTTGTTTACATATTCTCTTTTGCACTATGACAGATGAGTAGTTGTAACACTGTGTGGTCTATAAAGTCTAAATATTTACTATATGGCCCTTTCCTGAAAAGGTCTGCTAGTCCCTGTGCTGGGTGTACATGCGGAGAAAGATGGATGCTATATATGTCCTCAGGGAATTTCAGCCAGCAGAAAAACCCCAGAAGATAAAGTGAGCTATTTAGTTATCTGGGTCAGGAGCTTCTGACCTAGCTAGGGGATCAAGAAAGGCTTTGCCAGAATGAGATGAAGATGAGTTTCAAAGGATATGCACAAATTCATCAGACATAGGAAAAAGGAGAAAAGTGTTACAATCAGAGGAATTACCTCCCTCCCTTCATTCATTCATTCATTCATTCATTCATTCAAATAGTTTCTCTCAGTACTTGGCATTGTCCTCAGTACTGCTTTTCAATGTTGTTGACTCTCCAATAATCTATACTAATAAAAGGGTAATATGCTAATTAGACCGGACATCCTTCTGGACAAAGCCATGGTGGCAGGGCCAAGGCAGAGGCAGTTAGGGGTGATCAGGCCGGCAGGGGAGAGCAGTTAGGGGGATCAGGCCGGCAGGGGAAGGCAGTAGGGGGATCAGGCCAGCAGTCCCAGATTTCGAGAGGGATGTCCGACTGCCAGTCTAGGCCCGATCCTGGCAGTCGGACATCCCCCAAGGGGTCCAGGATTAGAGAGGGTGCAGGCCGGACTGAGGGACACCCCCCCCTCCCATGCACGAATTTCATGCAATGGGCCTCTAGTCATTTAATAAGATCCCTTGACTAAGTCTTCAGAGCAGGAACCCATAGATTCCTGCCTTTCTAGATTTTCTCCTTCTAGAATTAATTAGACAGGACATAGCACAGCAGTGAAAACACCTATTTTGAACACCCAAGAAACTCCATATTAAGATGCTAAACAGATTTTTTTCTGAAAGCCCAACACATACTTTGAGAATTCCCAAAGTAGTGACTATCCGATTGTGGTGTACATCTGCTAACAAGTGACCTAAATAGAGGAGTATTGGTGTAACAATTTTGCCCAAGGGTCTGCGGCAAAATGTATATGCACCATTGGCTTTTCAAGGTGAATCACCTGCGAGATCAGAAATGACTTTTCCTTCCTCTTCTGGTAGAAAAAAGGTGTAAAAATGGGAGCCAGGCCCACTGTAATTGAGAATAGAGACTCCGACAATTTGTGACCAGAGTCATTTCTCTTACTGCTGTAACTTTATCTGCTTTTGCTGCTGCCCCTCAATCTCAGGCAAAACACATACCCCATACCCCTTTCTGCCTACAAAGCAGTGCTAGCATAATTCCACCTGTTTGTAGCTGGCACTGATCCTCTTATGGCATGAAAAATGGAGACTCTGGGACTGTTAAAATGCTGTCTACTTTTCCAGCATGTTGCTGGGTGCTCTCCTCCAGCTAATAACTCGCCCCTGTCTACATAGTGCATTTTCACTTCACACAGGGCTGTCTTTGGATGGCTGCTTAAGAGGTAGAAATAGTTAGGGGATCTGAAAGACTTCTTAATTTCCCCCTCCTCTCCAGCTTCTAACATTCCCCGTGAATCAGATCGCTGACTGCTAGCTGCTTTTCCTCCCACACTGCCTGCTTTCCTTATCACTGGCATTGCTCTCAATCTTGTTGCAGATCTAGCTGATTAAAAACACTGGCCTTGAGAAAATTCTCTTTCTTGGAAGGCAATGCTCGCAAGGGATTAGGACTGTTTATATTGTAAGGCACTCCCTTCAAAGCCTCTGGTGACTTACTCTCTTGACTGATGCAAACCTCCACTAATTCCCTTTATCCAGATAATCCACTGGCTTCCAATATTCATCAAATGGCAAAATGAAAAGCTTTTAAGAAAGAGAATGAATGTTCAGGCTTAAAATCACATAGAATTTTGGTCTTGATATAATTGTGAAAGAAATTATGAGGAAATCAGGGTTCTGAATCTTATTTCCAATGAGATAACTTGGAAAAAGATAAAGTCCTTAAGTACTATAGCATGTATGTTTGGTACTTCTTGAATTACTTTAGTGGGTATTTGGATCGTGAACTTTTGATGAGAAAACAGAAATGTGTTGTGTGTTTTTTTTCCTCCCTGATAAGTTCACCTTAAGACAAACTACTCCAATCTGAGCTCCTGCTTCTTCCCTTTACATATGGAATTCCCCATTGTATTACCTGTCTCTCTTTCATGCCTAAATGAAATTCATTAGGTATTTAATATGCAGAGGACACACAGAAATACTTACAGATATGATATCTATAAAAACAGAAAATATCTTATCCTGAGGGTGTTCCACTCTTATAGTAAGAGTAGACAGAGTTGTTCTGCATCAGGGCCAGAAAACGAAGGGAAACTAAGAGATTCAAAGTCAGTCTTTTCCAGGATTCAATCATTCCCTTAGTAGTACGGTAGGAGAAAGAAAATGTGGTGAGGAAAGGGATTCTTTTGATGTGGTGACATTTGGAATTCTATTTCCATAATGAAGAAGTTAATAGTTGAGCAGATCTTTGAGACAACCTATAATATATGTGAATTGAAAGTGTTGTTAATCGATGCCTGTCCATTTAATCCTCTAATCGTGTTAGGGGTGACATGCAGAATGATACTCTAGGATTCTTACATATGCTGCCAGGGTACCACCAAGGAATATCAAGTATTTCCCAAATATATTAGATAAGTAGTACAGCAATTCTTTCATACTTTGAAGAATGCAGTCCAAGAAATTGAGTAAAATAAAACAAAGCCTCAATTTTCTTTATAGATGGCAATATTCGATGGTTAAGTATCAATTAACTTAGTATTCATCAAAAAATAGTCTGGCATTCGGAGCAAGAGAATATGAGAAGAAAGGATTCTTTAGGGTGGGAGCTAGCAAGTTTCTTTCCCAGGTTTCCTCTGTATTTGATGAATGGGTTGTTTCAGGCAAGTGAAATAAAATGGTGAGGATCATTGTAAGAAAGCAAACAGAACTGTAAGCCACACCCTACTGACCTGAATTGTCAAACACAAAAGCCACCATTGAAGCTCAGTCAATGTAAACAGACCAGAAGACCACAGGCCAATCACGGTGCCTACAAGGTCTGATGCAGGTCACTCGGGTTTCCTGAGTGGTTTGCATGCACAGAGAAATGGGTATTGATGGTCAAACAGTTGAAATGAGTGCATCTGTGTCTCTTATGTGCCCTGTTATTTGATAGCTCCACAGTCACAGAATGAATGCACTGAGTTGTCAAGTGATAAGGATCCTCTTTAGAAGGTGTGGCCTGGGAAAGGCCTCTTACACAGGAGAATCCAATGTGTGGCTTGTTGAAATAGAAAGCCTCTGTGGGAGCAGCATTTGGCCCCACAGATAGGTACCACTGAAGATATTTGAATAAAGGAGGGAGGGAAAGTGGATTTTATCTTGGCCAAATATTTTTTAACCACATCAACAGCAGGAACATTGACATTTCTCCAATCCTGACCCATAATCTAAGTGTTTGTGATAGAGAAATTCTCATCATTCATTTCTGGGAATAAAAGATGCTTGACTTGCCTTCCTTCCCTTCACAAACACTCCCTGATCGAGAATTTTACCTGCTCCAATAAATAAGGGAAAACTTTTTCTTGTGGCTCTTTGGTTCCTTTGGTTTTGCTCCTGCTTTCTTGCATTCACCCAGGTTCCAGGAATATGAGTGGTACACGTGTCGGGTAACACAGGTTCTAAGAAAATTCCCTAGACAGAGGAAGTAACTAAAAAGGGCCCAGCCCACTGACTAGTCTTTTGGTGATCCTGTAAAATGGGTGCCCACTCCCGAGAGTGTTATTAAAAGTCTCATTTTTGCCATGTTTTTATTTCCCAGTCCGTCATTTGAAATTTGGATAGATGAGACATTTCTAACAACTTAGGGATACATCTGGGATTTCTGTACTCATGAAGAGATAAAGGCTAGATTAAGAGGAAAGGCACTCCCCATCTGATTTTGAGTGGCTCTTGAACTGAGCGCCATATCTCTTCACAGATGCTATAGAATAAACCCAAGACAGTTTTTCTTTAAAGGATGGCAAAAATGACACAAGGAAAATAAACAGGCTGGGCTTAGGCACCAGATTAGTGTTTCCATAATAATGGGAAGTTCTTGAATAATAATGGACCACATTCCAAGGTTGCCTCACAGATCCCGGGGCACTCGTGTTTTCTATATGCCGGAAACTGATCATTGTCTCACTAATTAGAAAGGTGTGGACAAGGAACCTTGGAAGGCTGGTCAACCTTGAAGCTCTGAAAGGTCAGAGCCAACCACTCCCTATCTAATTGAGACAATGGTAATTGAGGCAACTTCCCCATCTTGTAATCATGTAAATCCTTACTGATATGATAATCCGCTTATTACCTGCTTAAGGGCTATGGGTGTTTCCCAAAGCTGCTTAAGGGTAATGGGTGTATCCCATAGCCTCAATAAAAGGGATAACAAGGCCAGAGCCTAGTGGTAGTCCTCCCACTAGAGGTGGGCTCCCGCCTGGCCCCCCATATTCCCAAATTAATACTTTTCCAAGTCTCTTTTCATTTGTGTGCAGCCTTCTCCAGAACCCGAACCCTGAACCGGAACCCTGAACCACGCAGGACGTGAAAGGGGTTCCCACATCTATAAAGGAAAATAAAATAAAATAATAAAGCCACTGAAAGTCAGTAAGTTATCTCTGTTACAGAATTTGCCAAAGAAAATTCCTTGGGTAATAATAATTTGCTTTAAAATCTCAAAGTTGTTAAGACAAAATATACATAACTAAAATGAAAGGTATATGGTAAATCTTTTTCAGTGGTACTTACATATAACTAAACTTAGTTTTCCAAAGTCCTTGGTAACTTAAGGACTTTGGAACATTGCTAAATATCTAGGTATTTTAAAATGACAAGGTACTGAAATGTCAGTCTGAGTTTGCCTCGTGTGAAGAATCTAGAGAATAGAATTGAATCTATTAATTGAATGTACCTTGTGTTTTGTTTGAAATATATCCTTAGAGATGTGGATATATTGCTAGTCTAAGAAATGCTAGGTGTTTGGCTTGCTGCCTAGAGTTTGAGGCGTCTGGGAGTTTAGAGTTCAGGTTAGGTTGGAAGAAATTGTATGGTTGTGATGACAGAGTGCATGGAGTGTGGAGGTTCATCTTTGAGAGGAATGGTTCTTGTGTTTTTTCTGAAGAGATCAGTGGTTTGGAGTGTATTGTTGTCCTTATGTGTATTGCGTGTGGTGGAATTTCAACCTAGGACACAGTATTTTGTCGGCCTAATTAGAGAATAAGGATTAATTCTATGGGCTGAATGAAATTTTTAATGCTAAGACCAGTTTGAATTTAATTGATGTCTTTTAAAAATAATTACAAAAAGTATATAATATAATCTTTGAGTTATGCATATTTGATAGTCTTTCCAAGTTAAATTTCAAGACTTTAACTTAGAGATATCTTTGGGACATTTCAAGGGCCCTGGAATGATTCAAGGATTTATTCTCTCCTCTTAAAATAAATATTTTTAAACTAAATTAGGCTGATCTAATATACTCAAAATCACGTGGGGAGCTTTATCAAATAAAAAATTAATAACTGTGTTCTATTTAAATACATGTAACGAAGTACACAGTAAAATTTGCAAAAAGAATACTGTTGAAAAGTAAATTTAAAAAGGAGAAATTTTAAAATCTCTTCCACTACTATTTACAAAGTAAACTAAAAAGTTATTATTCAGGCATTAAATATCACCATTAATGAGACACCATAAAGAAAAATAAAGTTACTTTTACTTGAGATGTATACATTGCAGTATTGGCCAGCAGGTTTCTCTCCTATTAGTTTTTCTGAAAAGCAACCAAGTTGGTTGTTTTGTTTAAAAGAAAGTAAAAGTTTTTAAAAGAAACTCCCTAAATGTGGTTTAGAGATTGCTCTGGGAAAAAATACAGTGGGAAATGCCCTTCAAATACCTAGGAAATGTATTTAAAATCAATGTATTAGGCCAGTGGTCTGCAAACTCATTAGTCAACAGAGCCAAATATCAACAGTACAACGATTGAAATTTCTTTTGAGAGCCAATTTTTTAAACTTAAACTTCTTCTAACGCCACTTCTTTAAAATAGACTTGCCCAGGCCATGGTATTTTGTGGAAGAGCCACACTCAAGGGGCCAAAGAGCCGCATGTGGCTCACGAGCCGCAGTTTGCCGACCAGAGCCGCATGTGGCTCGTGAGCCGCAGTTTGCCGACCATGGTATTAGGCCTAAAAAGGTAGAAATATGAAAGGATTGCCTCAAGACCTTAAATGACTTAGAAATTATTAGAGGACATTAATTAGCTAAGACCTTATCTAAATATCTCTACAGGAGAAATGACAAATTTATTCAAGATACTTAGGAATCCCAAGAAAGTTGTTATTAGGTGTATGCACAGAGGCATTTTTCTAATTTCATGGCTCAAATGTAACTGCAGTTTGCAACCATCTAAAAAATATAAATGCCAAGCAGTTTGGGGCCATCTAGTAAATCCTATCTTCCCTAAACCAAGGACAGTTAAAAGTAAATAATTTGCAGTTTGCCTCCCTAACCAAAGCTTATGTCTATACATTCAAAAAGACTGATAGCAGAAATCCAATTAGTGTCATTTACTGTCCACACCCTAGATCAAATAAAGTTCAGGGGAACTAATAGTGGAAGGTTACCAGAGGCTTAATATTGTTGCAGCAGCTTGTCTCTCACCTGGAGATTATTTATGGGAGCATTTTATCCGTGTTTGTGCTGATATTGGACCAGCCTATGTTTAGGGAATGATCCAAGATGCAGGAGAAAAAAGAATTGGATAAATGAATGCCACTCCGAGACTGATGTTGATGATAATTTAATGCCCCCTAGGCAGGGAAACTTCAAGCCGGGCCAGCCCAAACCATAAGGGTCTTATCCTTAACCCTACTGCAGCCTTTCCAGCTGGCTCAGTCCCAAAACCAACCTTTTACCATGCCACCCCAAGAAGCACAGGACTGGACCTCAGTCCCACCTCCCGATATGTACTAACCCCAGAGATGGGGCGTCAGGCCATTGCTATGGGAGTGTATGGTCCCCTTCCCTCGGGCATGATGGGATTAATTTTAGGGAGGAGCAATTTGACATTGAAAGAATTTCAAGTTCTCCCTGGGGTGATACATCAGGACTATACTAGAGAAATTAAAGTAATAGCACAAACAATTAATACTATAATTCAGGTCTTACTGGAAACAAAAATAGCACAAATTCTCCTTCTGCCCTACTATCCAAAAGGGCGGCCTTTAATGGGTCAGCCCCGTAGTGACTATTGCAAGACCTAAGGGCAATTAATAAAACCATAGAGATTATGGGGCCCCTTTAGTTGGGGTTACCATCCCCAATAGGTATCCCATTGAAATATCATTTTTTAAAATATATTTTATTGATGTTTTACAGAGAGGAAGGGAGAGGGATAGAGAGTTAGAAACATCAATGAGAGAGAAACATCTATCAGCTGCCTCCTACACACTCCCTACTGGGTATGTGCCCGCAACCAAGGTACACGCCCTTGACCGGAATTGAACCTGGGACACTTCAGTCCACAGGTTGATGCTCTATCCCAGCCATGGGCAAACTACGGCCCGCGGGCCGGATCCGGCCCGTTCGGCTGTTCTATCCGGCCCGCGGAGCCGAAAGAGTGGAGGATTCTCTTGCTCTCCCCTCTGCTCCTTTACTTTCAATTTATATTAGTTCACACAAACACTCCATCCATGCTTTTGTTCCGGCCCTCCGGTCCAGTTTAAGAACCCATTGTGGCCCTCGAGTCAAAAAGTTTGCCCACCCCTGCCACTGAGCCAAACCAGGGTTAGGGCAGTGGTCGGCAAACTCATTAGTCAACAGAGCCGCAGTTTGCCGATCACTGTTAGGGCAACCATTGAAATATCATTAATTGGTATTAGATTTTAAGGATACTTATAGATTTTCAGGATTCCCTGCATTGTGCTGGATTACGCATAGCACCTGAAAAGGTTCAAAGGACATTTCCTTTTTCTTATCTTGGCAGACACACACTGGGGTCATTTGGCAAGCTCCTGGAGTTGTTGAATGGCTATATTTGGCTCATTCTCCAACTACGGTATTAACTCCTTTCCATGATTCGGTTTCCCAGCTAATAGCTCGAGACCGCCTTTGATCAGGCCAGTTAGTGGGCCGAGACCCTGACCTTATTGTAGTGCCATTTACAGCTACACAGCAAGACTGGCTCTGGCAACGATCAACAAGTTGGCAAGTTGCACTTGCTAATTACTCCGGACAGGTTGGTAACCATTAATTATCCAGCAAAAAAGGTGTTACAATTTCTCTCAGTTACTACCTTTACCTTCCCAAAGATAGTGAAGTCACACCTATACCTCGGGCACTAACCATTTTTACAGATGGATCCAGTTCTGGAAAGGCTGGATACTACTGCAGCAGGGGAGCAAAGGTCCTTCAAACCCTTTATATTTCAGCACAACGGGTAGAAATACAAGCTCTTATTTATGCCTTGACAGATTTTGCTACGGAGCCCATCAACCTATATAGTGATAGTGCTTATGTGGTAAGTATGGCCAAAATTATTGAAATAGCTACTATACACTAATTCAGAAGAAATCTTTCATTTATTTTTTAGCCTTTGAAAGGTTATTAGAAAACGACAATTTCCCTGCTTTACTGGTCATATCCGACCTCATTCAGGTCTCCCTGGTCTGTTAGCTATAGGCAATGACACTATTGATCGCCTCCTTGCTGAAATGCAAGAGGCTACCCCATTTTCTCTTGCCCAGTCCTCACATGCATTGCATCATCAAAATGCTCCTGCCTTGTGCAAACAATTCCATATTTCTCGCGAGCAAGCTTGTGAAATTGCTAAGCAGTGACCTCAGTGTGTAATTCATTGCCCTGTACAATCATTAGGAGTTAATCCTAGGGGTCTTAAACCTAATCAAATCTGGCAAATGGATGTCACCCACGTACCGGAATTTGGTAAGCATAAACGGGTACATGTTAATATAGATACCTGCTCCTGCTTTATCTTTGCGACTCCCCAAACGGGAGAGAGTGCCAAGCACGTAATTAATCATTGCTTAGACGTTATAAATAAGTGGAATCTGAGCTAAAATTAGTATCTATTTCCAACTAAGAGCTCAGGAAATTGTTTTTCTTTTTTAAATTTTTTCAGGTGCATTCAACATATTCTAGTAATTAAATCTGTTAGATTTGTAAAATGTAGCTCCATTGTGCCTACTACTTTCATTAACATCTTGTTGTATTTATCAATTTACCATTTTAAATAACTCTTAACATATACATAAGCATAATAAAGTGATTCAAATGAGATAATGCACATGAAATGGCAACATCTCACAAAACGCTATGCACTCAAACTACTTAAAAATTACTGTGTAATTGAAATTTCACTAAATCCCTTGCCCAGCCCCAGTTCAGAGTTGGTAAGCAAATTGAGAAACAAGATATTTTCTTATTCAATTACACTTTATCTTTGTACATGCTTACACTCATGCTGCAACACAGTGTTTGAATAAAAGTTTTCTGAATAAATAAATAAATAAATGAATGACAAGAGAACCCTGTGTTTTCCTAGAACAAACTGAATTTGAGAAGCTTTATTTTGATGTTAATGTGTCAAAAAACCTTTTAGCCATAGTTGGTTTGGCTCAGTGGATAGAGTGTCAGCCTGCAAACTGAAGGGTCCTGGGTTTGATTCTGGTCAAGGGCACGTGCCTGAGCTGTGGGCTCAATCCTCAGTAGGTGACATGCAGGAGGCAAACAATCAATGATTCTCATCATTGATGTTTCTATCTCTCCCTCTCCCTTCCTTTCTGAAATCAATAAAAAATATTTAAAAACAAAAACCTTTTATAGCTTGAAACTAATTATAATATTATGGGTAGTTATATTTTCAGAAATAGTGAGGCCTGATAAACTAGATTAATGTACTACTTTCAATATGATGGTAGAGTTAAAGAAAAGGAAAAGAATTAATGGATTCAGGTTTTGTAGCCACAGACAAATATAATTTCAAAAATTACAACTGTAAATTTAGGTACTCATCCTTAAATGGGGCCATGCAGGAAAAAGATGAGAAGCATAAATCTCAGTATCTTCAGCCCAAATCTGCCTCTGACATCTAGACTAGAGAATCAGCCCCATTTGGGTCTTTTGGTCTTTGCAGAACATAAACAATAATTGTTACAGCCTTTGACCATGGTTCTGCAGGATTTGAAAGCTGATTTCACCATAAAGTATTTAAATATGTTTCCAGCAGAAATAATATAATAAAAATGCTTCCTCAATTATTAGCATGACCAAATGATCTCCCTGAGAATACATGGCAAGCTTGATCTCCAAACTACAAGGATTCACAGGTTAAATTAATAGAAAAAATTCACTTAACCCCACTTAACTGGCCATTTTCTGCAGAAATTAAAGTGGGAATATAAAAATGCTGCCCAATTTCACACTGTATGTATAGTGATTTAGTACCTGGAAACTTTTTAGTCACACCCTGGCTTCCTAGCTACTTTCTAGGATTATCCATTAAAACCCTCTCTACATCAAGGATCTAAAAGCTTCCCAACTAGCCTGAAGGAAACTAGAATCTCATATCCTCCCACCTTTTTTTAATCATCAAGGAAATGCAAATGAAAAAAGAAGGATCTCTTATCCTTTGAGACAGCATGGAGGGACCTGGAGAGTATAATGCTAAGTGAAATAAGCCAGCCAGAGAAAGACAAGTATCACATGATCTCACTTGTATGTGTAATCTAAGGAACAAAATAAACTGATGAACAAAGTAGATCCAGAGACATAGAAGCATAAAACAGAATGTGGAATCTCAGAGGGAAGACAGGGGTGGGTGGGGTGAGAAGAGATTAACCAAAGGATTTATATGCAAATATGTATAATCCATGGACACAGACAATAGTATGGTGAAGGCCTAATTGGGGGAGGGGGAAAGGGTTTGGGGTGAAGGTCAATGGGGGAAAAAGGGGGCCATCTGTAATACTTTCAACAGTAAAGATAAATTTAAAAAATAGATAGTCTTTCTAATTAGTTAAGGCAAGAAATGAGTTGGAAAAAAATAAAATCACAATGAAATGTCAGCTTACACCTGACAGAATGGCTATTATCAATAAATTTACAAAGAATACGTGTTGTTGAGGGTGTGGAGCAAAGGGAATTCTCCTGCACTGTTGGTGAGAATGTAAATTGCTAGAGCTACTGTAGAAAACAGTATGGAGGGTCCTCAAAATATTAAAGATAAAGCTGCCTTGTGACCCTGAATTCCACTTCTGGGTATTTATCCAAAGAAATCCAAAACACAATTTCTCAAGACATATTCACCCCTATATTCATAAAAGCATCATGTGCAGCAGCCAAGATATGGAAGCAACTTAAGTGTCCACTGCCAGATGAATGAATAAAGGAGGTGTGGTATATATAGATAATGGATGTTACTCAGCCATAAAAAAGAATAAAATCTTACCATTCGTGACAATATGGATGGAGCTAAAGAATATTATTCTAAGAAAATAAGTCAGACAGAGAAAGACAAATACCAGATGATTTCACTTATACTAGTAACTGGAATCCAAAGAACAAAATAAATGAACAAAAAAGATACAGAGAACAAATTGTTGGTTGCCAGATGGGAAGAGGGTTGAGGGGCTGGGTGAAAAGGGTGAAAGGGATTAAGAAATACTAATTAAACCTTATAATAAGTGTCATGGGAATGTAATGCACAGCATAGGGAATATGGTCAATAATCTACACTAATAAAAGAGAAAGATGCAAATTGACTGTACCTCTGTGATGCCCACCAGCCAATCAGGAGTTAGTATGCAAATTAACCCAAACAAAGCTGGTGGGTTAATTTGCATACACGGGCACTGAGTGGCCTGGGTCCCGGAAACATCCTCAGGACTCAGGCCACTCTGAGCCTGTAGGCCCTGAGCGGCTGGGTTCCCAGAATGCCCCTGGCCAGGAGTGGCTTACAGGCGCCGGCACCAAGCAGCTCGGGTCCCGGGACGAGTGGCCAAGGGTGCCAAGTGGCCCGGGGTCCACGTCCCCCAGCCTGGTGGACACAGCAAACGTGCGGCCACGGGGCTTGGGGGCGTGCCCCCGGTGGCCACTGTGCGCTGTGTCCGCCGGGTCCATGTCCCCCAGCCTGGCGGACACAACGCAGGGGATCCTTTGTGCATGTGCTGCAGAGGAACACCTTTTCTTTTCTTTTTTTAAAAAAATATATTTTACTGATTTTTTTACAGAGAAGAGGGGAAAGGGATAGACTGTCAGAAACATCAATGAGAGAGAAACATTGATCACCTGCCTCCTGCATACTCCCCACTGGGGATGTGCCCCCAACCAAGGTATATGCCCTTAATAGGAATCAAACCTGAGACCCTTCAGTCTGAAGGCTGATGCTCTATCCACTGAGCCAAACCAATTCGAGTGTAAACACCTTTTCTGACCGCTCATTGGCTAAGCTCCCTGTACGCTGCCACTTGTAGTGTTCTTGGTAACTTGGGTAATAAGAATCCAAGAAGGTGATCTAGGGTTTTTCCACCTCACTCCTGGAGAAAAAAATGAAGGTCCACTGCTGGAGGGGCTAAGAAATGTCATATCCTGCCCTAGCCGGTTTGGCTCAGTGGATAGAGCCTCAGCTTGCCGACCGCAGGGTCTGGGTTCGATTCTGATCAAGGGCATATACCTAGGTTACAGTCTCCTCCCTGGCCGGGTCCCAGGTCAGGGCTCATGCAGGAGGCAACCAATCAAAGTGTCCCTCTCACACTGATGTTTCTCTCTGTCTCTCCCTCTCTCTCTCTTCCACACTCTCTAAAAATCAATGGAAACATATCCTCAGGTGAGGATAAAAAAAAAAAAAAAGAAAGAAAGAAAGAAATGTCATATCCTATGAAAGACACATCTTGAAAATGCCTAAAGAAAGCTGTCATTTTTTCGTGGTGAAGGGACAGGAGTCCGTGTTGATGAAAACACCTTGGCGGCTTCGGTGGCCGGCAGTGGCTGCAGCAGCAGGGTGATGGGGCTGACACCTTTCCCTGATCAGCCCGGTGGCCTCCTACAGAGGGAGGCCAGACTGCAGCTTAGGCCTGCTCCCCATAGGAAGCGGGCCTAAGCTATCAGTAGGATATCCCCTGAGGGCTCCCAGTCTGTGAGAGGGGGCAGGCTGGGCTGAGGGACCCCCCCCTCCAGTGCACGAATTTCGTGCACCGGGCCCCTAGTATTATAATAATTATGCATGATGTCATATCAGTACTAGACTCATTGGGTGGTCACTTTGTAAGGTATATAAATATCTAACCACTATGTTGTATACCCAAAACTAATATAATATTGTATGTCAACTATAATTGAATAAATAAAAATGTTAAAAAACTATATATAAAATAAATTGAGAAAAAGTTCTTAAATGCATAAAGATACAGCTTTCCTCTCTTAATTTTTTTTTACTTTAAAATAGCTTTATTGAGGTATAATTGACATACCACAAACTACACATGCTTAAAGGCTACAACTTGATAATTTTGACATAAATATACTGTGAACTGTCAACACAAGACAATGAGCATATTCATTGCCCCCAAGTTTCTTCGTGTTCTTTTATAATCCACCTCTCCTGCCTCTCCCCATGCTCACCCCATACTTGATTCTTGTCATTTCCCAAGGTAACCACTGATCTGTTTCCATAGATTAAGACACACCTTCCTTCTCTTTAGATGACAGGGTGATGCTGGTGGCCTAGAAGTAATTTGCAAGCATGGGCCACTGATATTTGAACAAATAAGGTGATTAGAAAGCAGTGAGTCCTATATACTCTGTCCTTTTTTATTATTTTTTTCAGACTTTTGATTCCATGTAATCAGTGAAGGATGATTTATATGAAAGTAAATTATTAGAGCACTTTTTAAAATAAAATACAAAACCAACACTTTCTTTACTTCTGACAAAAGTTATACCCATAGAATCACACTATATTTTATTGCAGTGACAAAAGAAAGTTAGTGGGCCTAAAACTGTGGTAGTAGATATGGACATTATTCATCTAACAAGATATTAAGGTTCACATATTTCTATGTCACATTGAAAGACCAAAACTCTCAAATTAATGGAGATATCTGTAATATTTTCTTAAGTAACATGAAAAATTCCCTTCCCTCCCTCCCTTCCTCCCTCCCTCCCTCCCTTCCTTCCTCCCACCCTCCCTCTGTCCCTTCTTTCCATCTTTGTTGAAAGTACTACAGATGTCCCCTTTGTTTATTGTTTTTCCCTCCCATTTAGTCCCTCCACTCCCCACCAGCCCCTCCCAGGCCTTCACCACTCTACTGTCTGTGTCCATATATGCATATAAATTCCCTGGTTAATCACTCCCCACCCACCCCACCCACCCTGCCTTCCCTCTGAAATTCATCAGTCTTTCCCATGCTTCTATGTCTCTGGAGAAACCTGTATGTTCTTTAATATGGCATTCTGGGTTCTTTGCAGAAGTGAAATGAATTAGTTGAACATTTTTTAGTTCTTCTACTATGTTTGTTTGTTAACTCATGGGATTATTGAGCTAGTCACTGGACTATAAATTACTGTGTAAACAAATTAGTTATCTTCCTAAAACCAGCGGGTATAGTCACTCCCTGTTGCCTTTCAATAATAACAAAAAGTGAGTTTCTCTACCAATGTCTCAAATTTGGTCAAGTAAAAAATACGTAAGCAATAACTCTTTGGGTTATGATGTATTTATAAAAAAAACACTCTATTTTCAAAACAAAGCTCAAGATATTTATATTGAAATCCAGATGTAGGTTTAAAATCTCAGAAATACTCCTATAAATCCATTCACATTGTAAGAGTAAATGACAACTGAATCAGTCTTTGTCACGTTTTACATCTCAACATTTACATATTCAACATTTTAAATTTGTGTTTGGGACATAATGATTGAAACCATACCATTTCCCAAACTGTGTTCTTTAAAACACTTTTCCTTGAAGGAGTCCAGTAGATTGACATCTGGTAAATATCCCATGGTCCATGTGCTTGTGAGGTGCCTGATTCTACTCCTGTCCTAGAGTCTCCCAGTGCCCATTGGCATATTGAAGGTTTTGAGAAGTCATAGAATAGAGAAGTACTAGACTGAAGAAAAATATTCCCCAACCTTATTTGAATAAAGGTGTTATGCTTGTGGCTTCTTAATAATATCTTGCAGAACAGTCTAGGGGGACATCAGTTTCAGAAATGCTGATTCAGTAATTACAAGAAGACCACCAAGATATGTGCCATTAGGTACTTGCGGTGCTTTAGAAATCTCTAAAAAAACATCCTCCAATGAACTCAGCAGCACTCAAGCAATCTGCCTCATTAATATAAATTATTGCTCATTCACATATATGAACTTGTCTGAGATGTGGGGCAATGTAAAAACCTATCAAATATCAAAGCTGTGCATGGCTCCATTGCTTATAAAAGCTACCTTTTTAGATTTAGACTTAGATTTTTCGGCATTTCTGAATTGGACAGTATTTTAGAAGTTCTCTAGACAAATGTTTCTCAATCATGAAATGGAAATCATCTGAAGAGAGTGGCAAAATATCTAGGTTCTCAGGCCTTAGGCCAGGAGAATCTGACTGAATAGGTTTAGAATAGTATTTTGATATTTGTAGCTTACAATTTCCTCCAGAAATTCTGAACCAAATTTGGAAACTACTGCTCTACATAGACCGAACTTTTCAAGGATCCTATCTACAGTATTTCAATAAATGGTGACTTCTAAGCTTAAATACTTCCAAGACAGGTTGTGTCATTATAAGAAACTCTCCCATGCTTTAATCTGAACTATAACTAAGAGCTAGCACTTACTGGTTGCTTATTAAGTGGCAAGCACTCTTATGCATTATTTCATTTAATTGTCACAATGATGCTGTGACACAGATTCTATTATTATTTGTTTTTATCGATGAGGAAAAAATCTTATAGAAGTTATATAAAACCTTAAGAAATCACATTTCCAGTTGAAACATTTCTTAAAAAGTCAGAACAATTTCTCTCTCTTTTGTTAATCCTCAGCTGAGGATATTTTTCCATTGATATTTTTAGAGAGAGAGAGTAAGGAATGGGGAGAGACACAGAGAGAGAAACATTGAAGTGTGAGAGACACATTGATTGGTTGCCTCCCAACAGAGGTATGTACCCTTGACCAGAATCGAACCCAGGAACCTTCAGTCTGAAGGCTAACACTCTATCTACTGAGCCAAACTAGCTAGGGCAGGACAATTTTTCTTGTAGTAAATAGAGCCTGAAGAAAATGTCACAGACCCTGTAATAATCACCAACCACATATGAAAATGTGATTTATGTTTTTATTTATTTGAAAATGTCCATCCCTATAAAGAACTTGACCAGATATATTTTGATTTGCATACAGAACAATATTGTTTGGCCCATGAATTACTCTAAGAGTTCTTGGAGTCTATAAAACCAAGAAATAGTCAATGGATATCAAAATAGTCACTATTACCATTTACTTAATGTTGCCAGAAAAGTATTGAGTGAGGAAGACCCCTCTCACTACTCCACTCACAGAAGTTATGCCAACCACATATTTGTTAGAAAACAAAAAGTAGATGCTTGAAAAATGCTTTCACTATTAACAATTGCAAACTTCATATGTCACTCAGCGACATTTGGTTTCCTGAGATCTTAAATGACATGTTACAAAAGAATCATCGTTACCTGTCAGATAAGATTTCTAGCTTTGTTGATAAAGCAAAGCAACACTTCTACAGAGGCTACTCTTTGAAAAGCTATATCTATATGGGGTTACGTTAACCTTCCAAAATAAAATATATATCTGCTAGAGGCCCGGTGCATGGATTCATGCACATTCAAAGGAAATTAATTAAAAGGTGGCGGGCAGAGCAGGACTGGGTGAGATGAGCCAGACACGCACTGGAGCCAACCTCCCTGGTCCTTCCCTGGTCCCTCCCCAGCCAGCTGCACCTGGGTCTGTGCAGGGGCTCGAAGGGCATCTGCGGAGTGGGTCCCTCTGGCAGGTGAGGTCCCTTGGCCTGGCCTGCAGGGATCAGGCTGAAAATGGCTCTGTATATTCCCCGAGGGGTCCCGGAGTGCAAGAGGGCACTCTGCAAAGTTGCTGTTGCTTGGCAGCTCCTGCATTGAGCGTCTGCCTCCTGGTGGTCAGTGCACATCATACCTACTGGCCAGTCAGCCAGTTGGCCGGTCGGCTGGTCACTTAGCCTTTTATATAGATAGATATCTACATATATATCTACAAAAATCAATGATGTGTTATTTAAAAGAATAATATAAATATATGATAATAATGGTTGAGTAAGTAAATATCCTTAATATATGAACTGAGTTAGCTGAAAGCTTAAAACCATCTAGACAGTAGTCTATTCTCTTTTCCTTTTTAGTCAAATCTCCATGTTGGGTTTTATTTTGGATTCTTCTGCACCACAAAAAGTCTTAACTAGATGTTTATGAGGATTTTAAGCTTGATGGTTTCTAAGCTCCCTCTCATCCTGAAGTGCTATGATACTTGCTATAGTACATGACAAGAACATGTGGCTAGTTGGCTGAGATGTTTAGACAATTTTGGATTGAAGTTCTGTTTTCTCTTTAGCTACATTCTGTTTCATAGACATAGACTGCACCCATACTCCCAACTAATGTACATGCCAGTGCATGGGGTAATGTGCAAGAGTGTAAACTGCCCCCTACCCCTGGATAAACAATGCAATCCCACTCCTTCCCAATAATATAAAGGGTGACCTGTCACCATTAGTACAGTTACTGCCATTTATTTTAAAATAAATATACCTTCAGAGGATGCAACATATGGACAATGAGATTGCTGCTCTATAAGATATTTAAATTCTTTTTTTTTTCCCCAGCAAGCCTGAAATCCATGGAGAGAAGGAGAAATGAGAGTCAAAACAGGTGTGTTCTGTTCAAGTAGGAGAATCCTCCATTTTCAGTGGTAAAGAGTCTGGCATTTAACAGACACTGAAACACTAAAGTTCTCTTGTCATTCGATTTGCGGGCAGTCACGTAGACATGGCTGCATGCTACCTGTGCCATGTAGCTCTGACTCAGACATAAAAATACAGTTCTGGAGTTAGAAGCCCAGCTGCGGGGACTAGGGCCTGCCTCGGAAATGCCAGCACACTTTCTTCTTCAGACGACTTCATGTGTCCTTTCCAATGCTCCCCAGGCATGGCATAAAAAGTATCGTTACTCGAATAAGGCCTATATTAACTATGAACGTGAAGGAGACTGCCCCCTACGTGTTGTATAAAGTCAGGAGCCTTATTGCAGTTCAAATCACAAAGCTGACCCAGAACTCTGCTGCCTCAGCTACACACAATCAGATATGTCCTGAAAGACAAATTTTTTTCCCAATGGCATCAAGAAAGCCATATGTTGTTAGTTAAGCAATCAACCAAAATACTGATAAAAACTGAATGCATGATTTCTTAACCAAAATTAAGGATTAGAAACCAATACACTTACAAGATTGAAACCTGGTTTCTTTCACAACAAAAGAACACCACATGCTTTATTTATTTTATGTCAAACTATACTATAACATTTTTGAAGGATATATCTAGTTATAAAATGTAAATTTAGCCGAAACCGGTTTGGCTCAGTGGATAGAGCGTCGGCCTGTGGACTGAAGGGTCCCGGGTTCGATTCCGGTCAAGGGCATGTACCTTGGTTGTGGGCACATCCCCAGTGGGTGGTGTGCAGGAGGTAGCTGATCGATGTTTCTCTCTCATCGATGTTTCTAGCTCTCTATCCCTCTCCCTTCCTCTCTGTAAAATATCAATAAAATATAAAAAAAAATGTAAATTTAGACAAATAAAAAACTACTTTTGACAAGGGTTCAACAGAAATATTCACAAATGAATTGTGGTCAATCAAATTGAAGGGGTGGTGGTGATGTGTGGAATAGTGATACAACGGCAGACAAAAATTGGGAGTATATCTAGGGTAAGGCACACCCTGGAAAAATAAATTGACCAATAGATAGCTATTGATTTATGTGGGCATTTTGTCTAAAATGTGGGGTAGGTGGAGGGAACTATCAAGCCTGCCTATGGAATTATGACTGGTAAGCAAAGCAGAAAGCAAGTATGGGGGAAGTGGCATTTTATCTCCATATTATGCACAGGAACCAAAGACACTTAGCCATGTCAAAAGTTAAGTGTGCCTAAAATTTGATGACATTTTATGGCATCTTTGGGTGTCTTTGATGCAATAATAGATAATTTCTTAGGAGATGTTATTAGATAGTACATATTTTGAGCACGTTTGGAGAAAAAAATAGAAGTAGACTTTTTACTTATAAATCTTCATTAAATGTTGTTTACTAGTACATGCACCAATAAGATTGTATGTACAAACACACAAACACATATGTATGTGTTTCCTTGTGCCAAAATATGAATCTCTAGCTTTCTCTAAATAACAATCTTAAAACAGATTAAAAAAAAATACTGCCGTATAATAAAAATATTTTATTGATGAATTTCTATTATGGTTGATCAAGTGCACACTGAAATTAAGCCCTCAGTAGAATGAAAAAGTGGCTGCAATTGCTACCAAGACAATTATAAGGCTAAAAAAAGCAAGTGATTATAGAATTTCTGCTTTTTTTAATAAAAAGAACTAACAAAACTAAACTATTCAGCTCAGACCAAATCTGATTCATTTTGTTCCTGGTGAGTTCAGACCTGTGGCTGCTATTTCAAGCCTCATTTATTTTTGACCTCAAATAATAAAGTTAAAATCAGCCATTTTCCATTCAGCCTTGTTACATTGTCTGCCACTTCATAAGGCTTTATGTTTGCATCAAAAATGTTATAGGAGGAAAACCACAAAGAAGTCACAAATCTGGGCAGTTTTCCCTGTTTTAAACAGATCTCTAGTTGTTGCAAAAGTTGCCAACCACCAGACATATTTGACTGGGAAAAATAACCCAAACACTGAACATCTCTGTCACTATGCTGTTCATTCTTTTTTTTTTTTTTTTTTTTTAAGATCTTTCATTTTTTTTAAAGTATATTTTTATTGCTTTCCGAGAGGAAGGGAGAGTGGGAGAGAGAGATAGAAACATCAATGATGAGAGACAATCATTGATTAGCTGCCTCTTGCACACCCACTGCTAGGGACCGAGCCTGCAACCTAGGTATGTGCCCTTGACTGGAATCGAACCTGGGACCTTTCAGTCCACAGGCCGACGCTCTATCCACTGAGCAAACCAGCTAGGGCTGGCTATGCTGTTAATTCTTTACAACAGAAACCTTCTGTACTGGTGGTCCCTCTCTCCCTCTCTCCCCACATCCCTCTCAAGCACCTCTTCTAGTTCCTTCTAGGTGCTGGGGCTGTCTTAAGGTTCTCACAGTCTAACAGGAAAAGACAACTAAAGAAATACTAGAAATATGACATTCCCTGAGTCAGGATTTCTCGCAGGGGTCCTCAAACTACGGCCTGCGGGCCTCATGAGGCCCGCTGAAGACATTTATCCGGCCCGCCGGGTGCCACTGCCTGTCTTGCTTAGCAGCCGACTCATCCCAGGCCCGCAGTGCGCATAGGAATTTGTTAATAGTTTTTTGTTTTTTTTAACTATAGTCCAGCCCTCCAATGGTCCGAGGGACAGTGAACTGGCCCCCTGTTTAAAAAGTTTGAGGACCCCTGCACAGTGTGGCAGTATCATTACTAGAACTGGCTCCTTAGACAAGGTGGGCCCCTCCTAAGCAGCATGGTCAGGGTGCGTCAGAAGCCCGGGTTGGCCTTAGATTTCCCAAACTCCCTGCTATGGAAGCACCCGGCTGTCAGAGGAGGGATGATATGTGTACCATCAGAGCCATTCCTACTTGGCCATCAAGACTCACTGCAGGAATTACCTCATGCAGGGGCTTTCTCTTACTTCCTCTCGCATCCATTAACATTCTGGTTTACTTAGATTTTCTTCTCACAGCACCTGTGCTTACCTCTAACATTTTCCCTCACAGCGCTGTCATTAGTTGTCTGATAAGAGAGATATCTCCCCTATAGACTATGAAAGCCTTCAGGGCATGGACTCCCAACACCTAGCAAGATACCTGGAACACAGGAGGGTTCAGGAAATACTTGTTGAATGAATTTATCAGAGAATAGCTCTTCCAACCCCCATGTTCATGGCAGAACAATTTACAATAGTTAAGATCTGGAAACAGCCCAAGTGCCATAAGTAGATGAGTGGATAAAAAAGCTGTGGTAGATTTATACCATGGAATACTATGCAGCAGTAAAAACCCCTTGCCCTTTGAAACAGCATGGAGGAACCTGGAGAGTATCATGCTAAGTGAAATAAGTCAGTCAGAGAAAGACAAGAACCACATGTTCTCACTCATATGTGGAATCTAAGTAACAAAATGAACTAATGAGTGGGGTGGACAGAGACATGAAAGCATGGAACAGAGTGTGGAATCTCAGAGGGAAGGCAGGGGAGGGTGAGGTAATCAACTGAAGACATTGTATGCATATATGCATAACCTATGGATGCAGACATTGGGGTGGTAAGGGCCTGGGGTCGGGGGCAGAGGTGGGCTAGAGGGGTTTAAAAGGGGGCAAAAAAAAAGGACATATGTAATACTTTAAACATTAAAGATTAAAATAGCCGAAACCGGGTTGGCTCGGTGGATAGAGCATCGGCCTGCAGACTGAAGGGTCCCAGGTTCAATTCCGGTCAAGGGCATGTACCTTGGTTGCGGGCACATCCCCAGTGGGAGGTGTGCAGGAGGCAGCTGATCAATGTTTCTCTCTCATTGATGTTTCTAACTCTCTATCCCTCTCCCTTCCTCTCTGTAAAAAATCAATAAAATATATTAAATAAAGATTAAAATAAAAAACAAAACAACAAACAAACAAAACATCCCCCAAAAACCAAACAAGAAAATAGCTCTTCCAGTGGAGAATCACTGAACTAAAGGATTCGTCCAGTATTTTTATAAAATTGTTTTTTATTGATTTCAGCGAGGAAGGAGAGGGAGAGAGAGAGATAGTGAAGTATGGTAGCACTCATCTCAGGTAGGAACTGCAGTTTAACTTTAACACTGCTGTTTTGGCTTCTGTACTTATTTGCTTGCTAAAACAATAGAAAAGTCACTTTGATTTTTCTGAACTTATGTATGCTATCCCAATCGATTGAATACTCCATTGTTGGTGGTTTGAATATCCCATTGATTGTGATCTTACTGGTTATCAAAGCACATTCTTCTGTATTTGGAAACCAGGACAGCACAATTATCCTAAATTGCCTCAGTGGCTCCAGATAATGCGTTCCAGTTGACTCAATGGTCCCAAGACCAGGACAGCACAATTATTCTAAATTGCCTCAGTGGCTCCAGGTAATGTGTTTCCGTTGATTCAGTGATCCTAAGACCCAAAAACTATAAATAATCTTTATAGATAACTAACTTGCTCAATTTCACTTCTGTAACTGCTTTGTGCAAACCAGGTTCCTCATTCCAAACCCAAAGATGTAATCAATACCTTTGTGATATTCTGCCTATATAAGCCTGAGGTGGCCAGCATTTCGGGGTTGCGAGATTTGGAGTGCTTATGCTCCCTCATAACCACCAGCTTTTGAATAAATGACTCCATAATTTGAATTTTTGATTAAGGCGTCCTTTGTGAGATTTGGGGTTACACTACAACAATAGAAACATCAATGATGAGAGAGAACCATTGATCGGATGCCTCCTGCACGCCCCCCACTGGGGGTCTGAGCCCACAACTCGGGCATGTGCCCTGACTGGGAATCAAATCATGACCTCCTGGTTCATAAGTTGACACTCAACCACTGAGCCATGCTGGCCTGGCTGGTCTAGTATTTCTTGAGCATGTACTATGTTCTAAGCACTAGACCCAAGGATACAGCAGAAATAAAGATCTGTGTCCTAATAGAATTATATTTGAAGAAAGGAGACAAAGAAATGAAATCAATTGTGGTAACAGTGAGTTAAGAATCAATAGAATAATCAAAGACGGACTGGGGGAAGGCTGCCTTACATTATGAAGGCTTCTCTGAGGAGGTAACACTGGAGCTGAGACCTTTATATCCAGCCTAGGATAAGACGTAGCTGGTCATGAGATGGAAAAGAGAAAATGGTTTAGGCAGAAGGGACAGCGAGTGTAAAAATGAGTAAAATCTTGGAGTGTCCCAGGCATAGAAAGGACACTATTGTGCCTGGAGTACCACTAATGAGGAAAGAGTAGTAAGAGATGAGATTTACAATGCAGGCTGAGCCAGATTATGGAAAGCTTTTAAACCTAAGCTAGGAGCTGGGATTTTATTTTATAAGCAATGAGAAACCTTTGTAGGGTTTTAAGCAGGACAGTGATACAAGCCATTATTTATTAAAAATATTTTCTTTTTTTTTTTTAGAGAAAAAGGAAGGGAGTAGGAGAGAGAAATATCTATCAGCCACCTCCTGCATGCCCCCTACAGGGGATCAAGCCTCCAACCTGGGCATGTGCCCTGAATGGTAATTATGAAATACATTGAGAAGGTATAATTGAAAAAACTTGCAGATAGGCTGGATATAAAGGATGCTTAGACAAGGGAGGCAATCTTTGGTAAATCAAATTGAAAAGATTGGCTGACCAGTCCATGGTATAGATGTCTATTTCATTTTAATGAAGAGCAGTCAAAAGTTCTGTTTTGAATCCGATGAATTTACATCTCTTTATGCCATTTAGATGAATATGTTAAATAAGTGACAGGGCTTCCACATTGGTGCTGGGGGTAGCGGTCAAGGCTGGAGATGTACATTGCTAGTATTTAGTTAGGTTTCTGTATGAGATCACCTCAGGAGGGAATAAAGAAAATAAGCTCAGAGAAAATACTCCAAGGAGGACAATGAGAAGAAAGGCCTCGGGGGCAGGAATTTAGCAAGAGAAAACACCCTGGTAAAGCCTCATTTATCTCCTAACTTTGCCACAATTTGGTCCTGCCAGAACACCTGGTCAACAAAGTTCTACATTCACTTTGATACCTTCCAAATTAGTTGCCAATTTTGTTCCAGATCTAAAGTAAATACATAAACATAATACAGAAATGCACTATTGAAATATGTGGACATGACAAATATTTTACATGTGTTTATTTAGCCCTAGATGCTTTTTTACTTATGGACATGATAGATGTTGGATCATCAGCTTAGAGCATGCACTTGACCATGATGCTTTGGGTATTTTTATTTTATAAGAATATATTGTTATTCCCCTGACTGTGCTGAACTCCAGTTCCGGGTGAGACTCTGGGAACCCAGACTCATTCGGGGGGAATCTGGACTGTCAGGAAAAGAGAAAGTCACACTGAGACTCAGGGGAGCTGCGGAAGGCAGAGGTCCAGAGGCACGCACGCACAGAGAGGACTGACTGCTGAGTGTGCGGCTGGCATTCTCAAGCGGGAGGGAGACGGAAGCTCCTGACTGCACTGAACTCTAGTTCTGGGCGAGTTTCTGGGAACCCAGACTCATTGGGGGAGAAACTGGATGTCTCTCAGCAGGCGAAACTCCCAAGGGCAGCTTTCTCCCAGAGGTGCTTGCAGCGATTACCGAGGGACACTGAGACCCAGGGGCCTCATAGGGCAGGGCTGATGGGAAGCCGAGGCTGTCTGCTCTGCCCTGAGACTCCGCCCCATCCAACCTGAGCACAGAGGCTTTTGCAATTTAGCAAGTCTTGTCTCATAAGGGTGTCTCCAGCACAGAAGTTCTCCCAGCGTAGACATAGCTGATCCTCACAGCCAATTGGCCTGGAGGTCAATTCCTCCCAGTGATATCAACAACAATCAAGACTTAACTACAACAAGGCTGTGCACACATTCCACAAAGGGGTGCACCAAGAGTGTCCACCTCAGGTAACTGGGGAGGCTGAGCCACTGGGCCCTATGGAACACCTAGCACACAAAGCTAGTTTACCAACTCAGGGAAGCAGCAAAAATTTGGAGACAAAGAAAGAGATCATAAATGAAAGAAATGGAGGAAAGAAAATGACTGGATATAGAGTTTAAAACCACGGTTATAGGGTTTTTCAAGAATTTCCTAGAAAAGGCCAATAAATTTAGTGAGACCCTCGAGGATATGAAAAAGGACCAACTAGAAATTAAACATACACTGACTGAAATAAAAAATATTATACAGAGACCTAAAAGCAGACTAGAGGACCACAAGAATCCAGTCAAAGATTTGAAATACAAAGAAGCAGAAAACACTCAACTGGAAAAGCAAAAAGAAAAAAGAATCCAAAAATTTGAAGATAGTGTAAGGAGCCTCTGGGACAACCTCAAGCGTACCAACATCAGAATTATGGGGGTGCCAGAAGAAGAGAGAGAGCAAGATACTGAAAACCTATTTGAAGAAATAATGACCGAAAACTTCCCCCACCTGGTGAAAGAAATAGACTTACAAGTCCAGGAAGCACACAGAACCCCAAACAAAAGGAATCCAAAGAGGACCACACCAAGACACATCATAATTAAAATGCCAAGAGCAAAAGACAAAGAGAGAATATTAAAAGCAGCAAAAGAAAAACAGTTAGTTACCTACAAGGGAGCACCCATATGACTGTCAGCTGATTTCTCAACAGAAACTATGCAGGCCAGAAGGGAGTGACAAGAAATATTCAAAGTGATGCATAGCAAGAACCTACAACCAAGATTACTCTACCCAGTAAAGCTATCATTCAGAATTGAAGGTCAGATAAACAGCTTCACAGATAAGAATAAGCTAAAGGAATTAATCAACACCAAACCAGTATTATATGAAATGCTGAAAGGTATTCTTTAAGAAGAGGAAGAAGAAGGAAAAGGTAAAGATAAAAATTATGAACAACAAATACATATCTATCAACAAGTGAATCTAAAAATCAAGTGAATAAAAAATCTAATGACCAGAATAAACTGGTGAATATAATAGAATCAGGGGCATAGAAAGGGAGTGGACTGACAATTCTCGGGGGGAAAGGGGTGTGAGGGGTGCGGGAAGAGACTGGACAAAAATCATACACCTATGGATGAGGACAGGGGGTGGGGGGTAAGGGCAGAGAGTGGGGTAGGAACCAGGTGGAGGGGAACTATGGGGGGGGGGGGGGGAAAGAGGAACAATTGTAATAATCTGAACAATAAAGATTTATTAAATTAAAAAAAAAGAATATATCATTTTGATTTCAGAGAGAAAGGGAGAGGGAGAGAGAAACAGAAACATCAATGGTGAGAGAGAATCATTGATTGTCCACTTCTTGCATGTCCCTCACTTGGGATCCAGGCTGCAACCTGGGCATATGCCCTGACCCAGAATCGAACCATGACCTTCTGGTTCACAGGTCGATGCTCAACCACTGACCCATGCTGGCTGGGCTGCTTCAGCTATTTCAATTTTTTATGACTCTCACAAGTGAAGACTATTGTTAAAAGGTCTTTCTGAATATGAGTTTTACCTATAATTCAAAATATTTCAGCTATTGTTCTCATTCTTACCTTCCCAATCCATACTTTCATGCATAGAGACCTAAAGACACACAAACACATAAATAAACATGCCCGTACTATCTAATTATTAGAAAATGGGAAACTTGGAGTTCTAATTATTGTTTATAACACACATTCAATTACGTACTTATGTACATCATGACCCATACCTTATAAATTTCTATGTTAAATGGTGCAATTATTTGTAAATGCTAGAATGTTCAGGAATCTAGGTAGCATGAACACATATTGGGTTTTTGAGTATAATTCTATACATGCAGCCACTTTTAAAAACGTACATAAATTTTCTAAATCCTGTGATTTTTAATGCTAATGTTTATAATGCATGCAAGGAGATTGATGCCTACCAGATGATTTGAAGAACTCAGTACAATCCTATATAATAAAAGGGTAATATGCAAATAGACCGAACGGCAGAACAATTGAACAACCAATCAAAGTGTAATATGCTAATGATATGCTAAGGCTGTTCAACCACTCGCTGTGATGTGCACTGACCACCAAGGGGCAGGTGCTCCGACTGGTAGGTTAGCTTGCTGCTGGTGTCCAGCAAATCAGGACTGAGCGAGATGGGCCAGACACGCCCTGGAGCCCTCCTTTGGTCCCTCCCTGATCTGATCCCTGGTCTGATCATGCACCAGTGGGGTCCCTCATCCTGGCCTGCGCCCTCTCGCAATCCACAATCTGGGACCCCTGGGGGATGTCAGAGAGCCAGTTTCAGCCCGATCCTGCAGGCCACTCCCCTTGGGAGGGTGCCAGACGCAGGGCTCATGGCTGGCGAGTGCTGCTGTGGCAGCGTGAGCCTCTCCTGATGGATCATGGCAGGCACAGTGGGGCTGGGATGGGCAGGAGCGGTAGGTAGGAGCTCATTGAACTGTGGTTTCAGCTGGATCCCTGTAGGCCACCCAGAGGGATCCCACCCTGGCATGAATTTGTGCACGGGGCATCTAGTCCTATATAATAAAGTTGTATTATGCAAACATAACGACAAGATCACAGATCAGCAGGAGGGTGGGAAAGCAAGCTATAAGCAGGCGGTGGAGAGCTACAGGAGGCGGCAGGGCAGCAAGCTATGAGGGGGGGCAAGGGGGCGGAGGGAGCTACAGGAGGGTGGGGCAGCAGGTGGAGAGTTACTGGAGGGTGGCAGCGAGCTACTGGCACACGGATTCGTGCACAGGGCTACTAGTTAGATATAAAGGACATCAGGGTTCACATAAAGAAAAGACTAATGAAACTGTAGCAGCAGCTCTGGGCCTGTGGGTCACACTGCACATATCAGAAAGGAGAAGGTAGCAAGGTTAACATCTTAAGAAGAGAAGCATTTTTCATTGTGGTGTAGTATAATTTAAAAAGTATGAATCCTATGTTTTAAAAAATGTTAAATGCAACATCATTTCTTTAATTACAAATGATATTAAGGAAGTCACGCTAAATTAATATTTAGTAAGTAAACAATAAAAGAGTCTACCTGGGAAATTTTCCACAGTGGCTTTGCTGCCTTAAAGCTTCAACACATGCCCATAGCAACCACATTAGAGGCTATTGCTCTTACAAATAGTCCTACAACAAGGCTTTATTTAACCATGACTTGAATATTCAATTCTTGCAGCTTAATGAATTGATTTCCCTTCTTCTTTTCTTATTTACATATTTAATTACACATTTCTTCCCTTATTTACATATTTAATTAATTTCTTACTTATCAGCTCCTACCCTCAGTCCTCTAACAGACTACAGAAAGTCTCAATGGTCTCAGCTCCTGAGAGCTGGGATGTCTTTTAATTGCTGATAGGATTTTAATTTTTATGCATCACTATGGGTAACGTTCCAGCCCCAAAAGGTAGCTGTGACACCCAACAAAGCTAGGAGATACCCTACATCTAACAAATACCCTATCTCAAGATCAATTGTTTGGATTCTTAGCCACAATCCTTCCCTTCCATTATGTACCTGAGACCTACTGCCTGACTACATTCTATAGTCACACCAAGGCTGCATTTGTTTGTCCAATCAGCAAATATTTATTATGAGTTTATTAATACTCAAAGCACAATAGCATAGTGTTTAGGAGTGTGGACTCCCTAGTTTGGAATATCAGCTTTGCCATCTACCTGTTGTTTAACTCTGAGCAAGTTACATAACCTCTCTCTTTTTCAGTGTATCCATTTGTAAAATTGGTATAATGATAGCATCTGAGGACTAGTATGATTGAAGATATATTAAGCACTTAAAAGAATGTCTGGTACATAGTAGGCTTTTAATGTTATACATTGCTATCATTTTAATAATTATAATTGAGATGTGCTTATGTGTTTTATGTTAAGTGCTAGGAATACATTGCTAAAAAAGGCAAACCTGCACCGAAGATGTTGTTAGGCTGGCTGGGTAAATGCATACATGACACAGATACTTTCAAAATAATGGGTGCTTTCATAGGAGTATGTCCAGACCTTGGAATATTTACTTTAAATATAGAAAACTTGCAGATGGAAAGGGATTACTACAAAAAACTGAACATTTACTTCTAATCTGTTTACAACAAAACATCACATTTTTCAATAAAAATGGAACAGTTTCTCTGGAATTCCAAGAAACTCTGGGAACAAAATCATTTCAGTTCTTTAAGAGTTCCATCTTCTGTTTCAATGTGTTGCTAATTTGGTGATTTCCAATTCCAGCAAAATAGGGATGATGCATTCTTTGTGGACAAAAAGTGTTCTAGGAAATTCCAGAAAAATCAATATCTAGAAACTAAAGTAGGAATACTGCATACAAAGTCCTTAATATATGGTATCATTTGCTTGCACATGTCTTTTCTACTGACTGCAATGTACTGTGATTTTCTAAGTGTCTTGCACTGAAAACAAGGGAATGTAAATGATGGAGGGTATTTTTGGGTTGCTGAGATATTTAGGGTTACTCATTTTACTAAGCTGGCCTCAGCAAGTGCCAGTTTTATGATGATAGATTTATGCTCCACTTTATGCATCAGTAGTAGGCTCCAAAATTGCATATAAATCAAAACTCCATTTAAAAGTAGTTTGTTTTTAATAGACCTTATGATGAATACTTCATTCTATTATCATTTATGTTTGCAAATTTGAATTTTGTCACTTGGGTTTTTAAAATACATGATAAACCTTTTAATTAAAAATACATCCAGTGGTTTTCTAAGATGGAAGAAAAATCTGAAGAAGAGAGGGAAGAGTGAAGAGAACTACTGGTAGAAAGCTTGAGGTAAGGAATAAAATAAGCTGAAGGAATAAAACATACTTAGGCAAACCTAACACAGTCTTTTTAATGCCTCCTTCTCTTCCTTTGCGCATTCTTATTCTATTTCCAAGAGGATGCAATTTAAATCTTATTTCATTTAGTCCTTTTAATTTCAGATTTTAGTTCTTGTAAAGGAACGAAATCTTTTTGAAGATAGAGTGTCCAGTAGTCAACAATAACCTATAACCAGAAACAATTCCCTTTTTATGGTCCATATAAATGTGTACCAATGACTAAACTAACAGATATGTTAGAAATATTGTTTATGAAAAATGAGTTCAAATGATACAATCACATGGAATAGATTATAGGGGTGGGTCATTACCACTGTAAAACCTCCCCCAACATCCTATATTTACACATCATGTATTTTATTTGTAATAAACTCTATGGGGATAATTGCCATTTTAGAGAGAGGTATTTGCTAATAGTCACTTAGATTTTGCTTAACTGTGAAAACCAGGTAGTGCTATTTGAAATTAATTGAAGTATGAGTATATGCCAAAAAATTTCTTTGTAAAAACATTCTTTCTAATATGACTATCACACATAAATAACCAATTCATCTATTTACTGGGACAGATGAGTAACTTGAATATGAGAGTTGAGGAGGTATGTATATACTGGTTCATGTAGTAAAATGGCTTTTTTATTATGACATCAACAATTTAAAAACATGGCAAAGTTAGTGAGATAGAGGCTTTGTGGGTTTTCCTTTAATTAATTTGAAAGGCAGCTGCACTGTTTCTCTCATCTGAGTAGGACATGTTTAGTCTACTGAGGTTATGTAAGGGCCAATCATTTTGAAAGTTGTGAATTTTTCCAAATCCTTCATGATTTAGGTTAAGTCCATTTGTGCCATCTGCAAGTGTGCAAATTGCTACATAAAATACCAGTAACAATAATAATTTGTATAGCATTTCATACTTTAAAAGTCTTTGTTCTGAAATACTGAACTGGATGGGACAAGGGCCAAGCCCAAGCTTACAAACAGTGCAGCTGGAGTGAAGTATCTTTATTTCACAGAAATTATGATACCTTCTTTGGAGACATCTATAGTAATAAAAGCGTAATATGCTAATTAGACCGGATAGCCGAATGACCTTCCAGACGACCTTCCAGAGGAAGCCAGGGCTGCGAGGGCCGAGCCCCTTGCATGAATTTCGTGCATAGGGCCTCTAGTAGTATTAATAAAAATAAACAATATCTAAGAATAAGTCAGTCTCCTCTCCAGTTTAATTAAAGGGATGTTTGATTTTAATGCTTCGTTGAATTTACTTTGTCCTAACCAAACATGCAATCATAATTAAATTAACTGTAGGCAATGTTGCAGATTCCAAATCCTTTCCTTCCCATGCTTTAGAAATGAATGTAGTACAGAACATTCTTATTTGTGTGCAAATATATAGGGCAAAACAATAATTTTTTCATCAAAAATGATTAAAAAATAACATAGCAAAAAATTGGAATTTCTTGAGAGTGAGAATAATTGCTTATACACTATAAAGTAAGTTATATTAAATTTTTCATATCAAGTAAAGTCTGGTATATGAAACAGGACACCTATTCTTTTAAGCTAATCTGAGAGCAGCGATTTCATCAGAAGACATTTTACTAATTAATTTTATTCGTGGTCCATTTCATATCATGCAATCCTGGTCATTTTTAGGGGCCCTAAAGGGATTCTTTGTCTAGTGGTTCCTGTATGTGGCTGACAGAATATATGGGAGAGTGCATGGGAAGCTCAGATTCCAGAGCCCACCCTGGAACCACTGAAATAGAATTTCCAAGAGGTGTGGCTGGGGACTGGCTGGCAGACAGGTGGGGACAGATTCTGAATATTTGAAGACTCCTTCCTAGGATTTTCTGAGGATGTTCCAGACTTGGAGAGTTTCCTCTAATTTATTTCACTAACAACCTATTCCCCATGGACATTTGTTTTGCATGACATGGAGCTCTCTAGATATTAATCAACCTTATCTTCAAATGGATAACATTGACTTAGTGTCCACCTCATATAGAATGACCAATTTATTCTAAGGAATTAAGACTTCAAGTGTACTGAAAGAAAAGTAAAGTGTGTTTTACAAAACATTTCGTAAGTAAAAAAAAAAGGCAGTGTGTGTGTGTGTGTGTGTGTGTGTGTGTGTGTTTACTCTTTATCCTGGGCTCCTAGAACACTGCTTAGTGCCTGCCTTTCAGGGAAGGTGTTCAATAAACACTTTTAAACCTTAAATGAAAATCTGTAGATATGGTACAAAATGTTATCTCAGAAAATAAAGGTAAGGAATGCGTTCACAATATAACCAACTATTTTAGGCTCCTCCTGTGCAATGACATAGCGATGGCACTCATCTAAGCCTTATTATGCTTTACCTTGAATTACATTAATTTGCGATCACATGTCTGTGTTAACCAGATTGTAAATTCCTTGAGAATAGGGAAAGTCATGTCTGGAATTTAAATTTTAACTAAGTTTAAAGAAATATAGTGTTTTGCCCAAAGTCTCAGCAGAGCTGAGATAGGAGACTCATGTCTGTCCACTCTGTTTTTATACCTTTGACTCAAGTGATTTCACAGTTAGTTCTTCACATCATCCCTCCAGCACCTGGTACAATCCTTTACACATGGTGGAAAAATACATGAATTATTTTTTATATATTGCTTCCTATGTAATCCTTTGGTTCAGAGAAACATATAGCTTCCTTAGTCCTGCACTGAATTGTTTGAGTAAAACAGCCAAAATCAATATGTGTACACACAGTATCTGAAGACATCAAGAAGACTGAATCATTTTCCCTGCTGTGGCTGAGGCCATGAGATTTTCACATGGCTTTCACCTATTCTTACTACAAGGGACAGTGCTAGAGAGAGAAAAGGCTTCCAATGCTTTATTTCTCTGCTACACACCCACAAGGACACGAAGCATAAGAGAAGACACTAAAGAGGGAAACAATTGGGTTTGAATCTAATTTCCAAGAAATGATGACATTAATCTAACACCAAAGTCACTTCATGCAGAATTATTTGGGTCACAATGTTGTAAAAATATACCATATGTTAGAAATATGGCTATTATTGACAGGTTATGTCATTATAAATTATTTTATTAAATACTTTTTAGCAGTTTAAAGATAGAATATTAACTGCACCTGGTCATAACTAGAAATACTCATATTAAAAAGGAAATTTTCCTTTCTTCCCGCATATTTACCAATGGTGAGTAGGTATTTTGGAACAAGTTCATTAGCTTATAAAAACCTTTAAATATAATGGAGAAAACTATAAAACTTAATTTGTAATATGAAGTTGTCTTATATATGGCCATATGTACATGCATATGTATGCACATACATGCATGCACACATAGTAATTTGAGAGAACTAATTATTTCTTTTGCTAATGGAACATCTCTATTAACTTTGTAAAGTAGTGTTTTGATATCTGTAGGTGAATTTTCAGCTTTCACAACCTTATCAAATGTGGAAAAGAGAGTAAATTCACTGTGGCAAGGAATCGATGTTCATATTAAGAAGAAAAAAATGGCAAGTATGAGGATCTAAAGTATTTTAGTTTCACTTTGATTTTTAGGTCTCTAATTAACATCTACTTTTAGTAATGCTAGTTTTTATATCACACTTTATTATAACAGGGTAGCAATCTATATGGCATTTTCTTCTTGATCATTTATATATACAAGTTAATAAAATAAAGCTACAGATTTTTATAGCAGGAAATACAAACACTTTAAAATTATCATCTGAAATTCTTTGAATACATATGGCATAACAGTGATGAAAACTCAATTAATGGAACACCCCCAAAATGATAACCAACGGGATTCTGGAAAGAAAAGGTTAGAAGGAGAAAGACTAGCAAGTCTAATAATAATAAATGAAACCCAAAGTGATTAATTTGCACAAAATAATCCTCCTTTGGTAAAGCAAATATTCTAAATGTCAACATTTTGCCATTTTAGTAAACCATGTATAGTGCCTCCATTTAATTTCTAAGGTTTTCAAAGATGAGTCAATGGGTAAACTATACATTTGCCCCTGCAAATAACTTCCTTGAGAAAAAAAAGACCCAACATCAATCCTTGTTGCCCTTGTCTACATGATGAGTTTAATATAAATGTAAAAAGAGAATGGAATTGTGGAATAATTTTGGAAGTCAAATAAAGATCATATCAGTATTAGAATTGTATATTTCCAATTTATGAAATGTCTATCTGGGATTGCTTTTAAGGTTTGTCACTTGATAGGGGATTTATTCTTTCTCTGACTCACTCAGGGATAAACTAGATCTCCAATGGCAGTCTAGGGAGAGAAAGGTGATATTTTCTTCTTGTTTATTTTTGGTCCTTAGAATATAAAACATCAGCTTTTTAAAGAAAAAAATCTTAAAAGCCCAATTACAAAATTTCACTTGCTCAAAATGTGGCTTACTGTTAATATAATCACAGAAAAATGTTCCCACAGTTTATGAAATTCAGAGTCAAGTAAATAAGGCAAATTGCGATTAAAGGGGAAGTATTGATTCTCTTACCACAGTAGGTGCACTTCAGTTTTGATATATGGGACTTTATTTCTATTGTAGCAATAATTTATATTTAAGCCTTAAGTTTTGTGTCACCTTCCATGGTCTCTGTTGTTTTAAATCAGATGTGACAACTGTGCCTAAACTTCCCACTCTTTTGTTCTCTTTTGAAAATCCTAAGGGCTACATGCTATCAAATCTGGTCTTGAGAAATTATAGAGTTACCAGTAACTTGCTTGACAAACTTTTGCAAAAACCTTTATTTATAGTATTCTCATATTTCTTGTCTGAACATGTAGAAGACTGAACAAATGGATATGTAATTCCCTGTTAGTCCTAATGTCTCAGAGGGCATGAAGTTATTATTTTTTAACTCTCTATAGAATAACCATGGGTGCATATCGAAATCTGTAGATGCCTTTTTCATCAAATGCTATGGCCAAGGACTGAAATTATTTTCCAACTAGTTTAGTTGATTAACTGTCACAAAAGTATTAAACAAAAATGCTAAGCAAATCAGAATCAATCTTTCTTTTTCTGTGCTAAAATAGTACACCGTGCTTCTGTTAAAAGTGTTTCTTTGGCGGGAGTGGGGTAAAGGGGGTCACTGGAGGGAAAGAGGGACATCTGTAATACTTTCAACAATAAAGATAAATTAAAAATTATTTTTAAAAGTGTTTATGTATTATAGCTGGATTTCTGGTGCATCATTCTATCTCACAAGAATGGAAAATTTATGATGAGCAGGGAATTAAGAAGTCCTTTTTTATTGCTGTTATATCTGGCTCCAACTCAGGTTTAAATAATACCATCTTCCATTTCTTGAGTATTGCTCTTTGTATCTAATATTTTGACTCCCCCGAAAAGAATGCACAAAGTAGATCTTATTATCTTATTTTGCGGTTGAGAAGGCAGGCTCAGAGATATCTGTTCACTTGCCAAAAATGACACAGCTGGCAAGGGGTGGGGCTGGGCTGTTATTTAGATCTGTCTGATACTAGAGATCAAGCCCCTTCTATGATAGGCTTTGAATTTTCAAGACAGATGCATAACACCTGTTGAATCAAATGCATTTTTTTCCTTCTGGAAACACCGAATACCTAAAAACTTTCCCAAATGTGACGATTTGATCTAAGAACTATAAAAAGAAATAAGCAAGAGCAATTAAATTACCCACTTCAAGCCTCAGCTTTATTTCCCAAATGGGGATCTCACATTGAGATGTGGTTAGGATTCATTAAGTACAATTATGTGATGTGAGATCACTATGTGCCTGGCACAGAGAAGCTCCCAATGACTTAGATAAAACCATCATCATCATCATCCTCATCATCCTTCTTTAGTACTATTTGTACATAAAACTCAGTCATATGACGCAGAGGCAGTTCTTAATTTTAAATTGGCTCTACCAGAAATTCATAAAAATCAGAAAATATTTCTTTGTAAGTTGTTTTAAAAGTGACTTGTGACAATTTCCCATATCTTTTACTTTTTCTTTTCATTGTTTAAAGTATTACAAATAGTAGTACATATGTCTCCTTTTTTTTTCCCCATTGACCTCCCACTGGCCTCCCCTACTCCCCGGCACATGCCCTCATCCCCCACTCCCAAGTGTCTTGCGTTTATTGGTTATGCTTATATGCATGCATATCTTTTACTTTTAATAAATGCTATTTCTTTAAAAAATTATAGTGAATTCATTGTGCTAAGGGAAGATGATATCTTCATTTGTACAGGAAGGAAAGGCTAAGATCCAAAGCTTTAAAGGTATATTCCTTAGCTTGCTTTTTACCAGCTTAGCATCATGAGTTACCACTGAGTTTATGCTACATATATTTTAATATAGAACTAGAATTTTTAACATAGAACTATATAAACAGATCTAACTTTTTTTTAAAAATATATATATTTTTTTATTGATTTTTTACAGAGAGGAAGGGAGAGGGATAGAGAGCTAGAAACATCGATGAGAGAGAAACATTGATCAGCTGCCTCCTGCACACCTTCCACTGGAGATGTGCCCGCAACCAAGGTACATGCCCTTGACCGGAATCGAACCTGGGACCCTTCAGTCCACAGGCCGATGCTCTATCCACTGAGCCAAACCGGTTTCGGCCAGATCTAACTTTTAATGAGCATTGATACATATTTGCGGGGAAAAAACGAGGCCCTTTCATGTTTAATGCTACCAATCTAGGCTGAAGTTACTTCTAGTTCTCATATATTCAATATCATATCTGGTTATCAGAACTAGAGGAGGGATTAAGAGCAAAATACAGTAATGACATTTAGCTTTATTAAGTTATCTTTACTAAGTTACTTGTTCAATAGATAGCCAGTGAATATGAACCAGAAGAGGCACTCGTGGATCTCAAATCCAAATTTGGTGCTCCTCTATTTTACAAGATTATGCAGGCAGACTATGAGCTTTTGGTGAATTATCCTAAACTGAGGGATATGCATATTTGATAATTCAGATGAATTCCTATAAAAAGAATATAAAACAATGAAAAGGATGAATTTGTAGCATCCTAGTACTTTCATTGTCTTATGATTTTTTTTTATTTGTTAAAGAAATGGTGGGGATATCTGATAGAATTGTATGCATATCTCCTGCTTTTCTTATGAAGAGAATAGATTTTTTTAAAAGAAAAGATTTATTACACTCATGAGAACCAAAATCAATGAGCAGTTTGTAATATTGAAGAACATGTCTCGACTATTAGTAAAACCAAAAAGTTTTTTTAATAGGAGTTCAGTCACTGCGTAATAATATTTGGGAAAAAGGCCTCTTTTTCAGTTTCACAAAATGTAACTTAATGCAGTGTTGTATCCTGATAGATAACACCTCACCTTATTTTCTCTTGTGCTGCTAAATGCTCAGTACAAGTGTACACAGCACACATTCATACCCCCACTAAGAACCTTAGAGCATGTCATTCCAGTTGTTATCCAAATTTTGCTGTTGTTTGCACTACTGAGCTTTTGAATCTAGAAGACGCTCAGGTATGTTTCAAAGGTCGAGTCTGTCATTCTTCAGTATGTCTCTGATTCTGTTACCCAGAAGATATGCCCCTCTATCTCCCTCTACTTTTCTCTCTCCCCTCCCCATTCCCTTCCTCATTCCCTTTCTTTTCTCCTCCCTTCAGGTAAAGTCTATGAGATCCCCACGCAGGGCAGAACCTAGGTTTCCGAATGACTTCATGGAACAAAGCACCATTGAAACTTGCCCTGGACTATAACATGTATAAGTGAAAAATGTTGTAGTTGTTAAGCCAATAAATTTGGGGCTCATTTGTTACACAGTTAGCTTCCTCTTATTTGCTTTAGAATTTAAGTAACCTCTTTTATACATAACCCCATCAGCATTGGAAATAATGAGCAACAAAGCTAGTTTACCAGTATTATATTTCTACTGTGTTAAAACGTGATTCCAAATTTAGGATAAAATTCAATATGTTCTGTGTTTTCACTTAGTCACTATGTTTGTGGTTTAGGGACCAAATCTCTTCCTACTTTGACAATATGGAGAAGTGCACACAATCAAGAGTGAAGAAGCACTTTATGATGTGTGTGTGTGTATTATACACTATAGCTTAGTATATGTAGTTTTGGGGAAAGTATAATTATTTAGCCTGATACCTGCATCTGGTTGAAGGTGGACCATGGGTGTCAGGACAGTTTATGAATCACAGCTGCTCTCCTCATGTCTTTCTCCTAGGGAGTAGTGGTAGTTTTCTTGGTAATGCCTGCAAAGCATGTGGCTTGATTGCTGCACATACACATCCATACTAATAGTGATCATTTCAGTGGGAGCTCCATTAGGAAATTAAAAGGGGGTGATGAGACTGAGTGATTCAATGTTCCAGCTTTTTCACTGTGCTTGTGGGGACCACCTGTAGATCCACAAAACAAGAGTGGGCTTTGGACAGGTGCTATTTGAATGCAGGCTCATTATAGTTTAAATAACATAGTGCAAAGCTCAAGGAGCCCTGGGAGAGCAGCACAGCAGGTGTCCTGGCGCCACCTCCAGAGAACTCTGATAGCCCCATCCTTAGGGACTCAACATCAGGACTGACAGAATGACTGCCCTACAGGACAAGATGGTGGGTCAATGGGCAATGAACTATAGTTTCTTTAGTTATGAATTTCAGAGTTTCATTCTTAAAAATAGGTTTTTTTAAATAACTCCTTGAACCTGGTACCCTTACTGAAGCTAGGATGGGTATATGATTGTCATCAATGACTTTAAAATGCATATACTCCTCTTGCTATGAAATCAGTGCTTTAAATGTTTGTCAAAGTTAGCAGGGACTTTTCTGCACCTGGTAGTCTCTTAACTGACCATGGCACTTTAACATTTTCCAGTAATGTCCACTGAACATTTTAAGCTTAACCAAAGATGCTTTAGCTTCTACAGACTGCTTGATATCAAAAGGAACTGCAAAATTTCTCTGAAGTTTCACAGTAGCAGACACAAGAGGATTCAGAATTTCTGACTTGTGTTATTGAACTCCATTTCTCTGGTGGTTAATGTTTTTAAAGTATTTTTGCATACCATACTTGTCCTACATGTATTTGCTCCTTTAATTTTACTCCTCCCCTCTGCACCTGCTCTAATCCTGGGAGGCTGACTGAGTGGGGCCACACTGTTGGGCTTCCCGGCCTCTGGCTTCCTGTTAAGTTCAACCACTGGAGAACTCTGGCCAAAGCAAAGGAAGGGGTGCTCGCCAGGGAAAGTGTGAGCTGCACTGCACCAGGGAAAGTGTGAGCTGCACTGCACCAGGGAAAGTGTGAGCTGCACTTCACCAGGGAAAGTGTGAGCTGCACTGCACCAGGGAAAGTGTGAGCTGCACTGCACCAGGGGAAGTGTGAGCTGCACTGCACCAGGGGAAGTGTGAGCACCTTGCAATTGGCTCTCTCCACCTGGCTCTTTTTGTCTCTGGGCTCCAGCACCCACTTCCTCCCCTCACACCTGCAGGTGGTCACACTTCTCTACCTCTTGCCCCCTAATCCTCTCAACTTTACAAATAGTCCCTTTATTAAATTCCCCTAAAATCCTAATTGGATCCTGCCACTTGCCTCTGTGATGCTGCCAGATCAACTATTGCAGTTGATGTTTACATCAACTTTATAAAATATTTGCCCCATTTTCTAATAGAATATTTTGATTCATCGAAAAAGAAAATGATTTGCCCAAGGTCACAAAGCTAGTCAGTAGTTGGAATTCAGCAATTTTGACTCTTATTACAATGTTTCTTCTACAACCCTGCACTGCCTCCATTACTGTAATTATTTAATCATGCTAACCACATCATACTGAATAAATGTTGAACTAGTTATCACCATCTATTATATTTTCCAAGTAAAGATCAGACATTGAAAGAGATCCCTTTTCAGTGAAAATCAGTGAAGCAAATCTTTTATGGTAATGTGGATGTTAATCACAGTAATTTTTAAAATTGTGAGTGATTTATGGCATAATTAACAATCGCAGGAGATCATCACAATAAGGCTGTCTTCAAATACCTTTATTATTGAAAGTTTAGTACACCAGGCATCCACAAACCTTGTATGTGATGCAAAAATAATTTGCTCAATAATTTGGTAGTGAGTTTATTTTTCTAATAATTTTTTATCATTTTTTTAAAAATTATCTTTATTGTTGAAAGTATTACAGATGTCCCCTTTGTTATTTTCCCCACTGACCCCTTCCACCTGCCCCTCCCAGGCCTTCACCACACTATTGTCTGTGTGAGTTTTTGAAAAATATGATTTTATTGATTTTTAGAGAGAGATGAAGGGTTAGGAATAGAGAGATAGAAACATTGATGAGATCACCCTAGCCAGTTTGGCTCAGTGGACAGAGCGTAGGCCCTCAGACTGAAGGGTCCTGGGTTTAATTCCAGTTGCAGGCTTGATCCCCTGCCCTGGTCAGGGCGCCTGGGAGGCAAACAATGGATATGGATCGATGTTTCTCTCTGTCTCTTCCACTCTCTCAAAAAATCAATGGAAAAATATATCCTCCTCCAGTGGGGATTAACACACACACACACACACACACACACACACACACACACAAAAAAAAAAAAAAAAAACACAAAAAAAAGAAAGAAAGAAAGAAAGAAAGAAAGAAAGAATGTAAAAAAAGAGAAACATTGATGAGAGAGAAGTATCATCAATTGACTGCCTCCTGCATGCCCCCGACTGGGGATCGAGCCCACAACCCAGGCATGTACCCTGACTTGGAATCAAACTGGTGACCTCTTGGTTTTGACATTGCCAGTCCCTGTGAAAAGTCATTAGGGTTTGAAGAGTAACAAGTTCATTTATAAAAAAAATACTTGGCTAGTTGTACCAAGTGATCTGAAATAAACTAAACTGAATTTATTGCATGTAATATCAGATTTTGTGAGGTTTTCTTATCTGATCATTTATCAAGAGGTGTTAAGAATGTTTTTTTCCCCCTTCTAGGAGCAGATGTTCTATGTATGGAGCTAAATGGCACACTATCTCAGGTCAACTTTGTTATTATGATAGTGATGCCTCTGCAATGCAGCCAACTGTCTAATAAATAAATGTAGGGAGTATTCTCTTTCCTTTCTCACAGAGCCTTCTAACGTGTCAGCATTAAAATACATGTTAAATAAAGTGAAGTACCAGGAAAGGGAACATCCCACCCCGACAGCTTTGCATTCGCTATTTCTGCTCTATGACAACACAGAGTTGATATGCGATCTCATGTGATTTACCAAGCCGAGCATTCCACCTTGTAGCGGCTGCAACGGTGTTGAGCTGCCTTGAGATGATTTACTGCATTTTGTCACTGTTTGAAACTGTTCCAAAATAGTCTGCTGACATGTACTAAAGAGCTTTCAATGAAATCTGAACTGGTTCATTTGTTATGTCAACCAGAAACATTAAGTGATATCTGAAAATCACTTTAAGATTTATTGAAGTGATCTGAAATATCCTTTCATGGCAATTTGGTATATAAAAAAAGCACTATTGTCATGAAAAGCATAAGAACATCTTTTCATCACATCTTAAAAGTATTCATATCATGTTATGATTAGAACAGCATCACTTTGGCCCTTGAAAATTCTATCACTTTAAAGATATTCTGAAAATTTCACAAGCAATGTTTTAACAAATATTTGTAAGTGGAAGGGGATTGTTGTGATTTGCATGATTTAATATCATTGAAAATCCTAGGCCTGATAGCTTAAATTCCAGATACATTACTAAAATAGTTTAAAGATATAGTTCATATCGTTTTTCCTTAAGAATCTAAGCATGTATGGTTATGCATCATATCTATGTGGACTACTGGGAATCACTTTCCAATTTAGTGAACGCACAACTTAAGTAAACCAGATAATTTATGTGTCCTATCAAATATGGGTAGAGGTTTCTTAAAGTTCTCTTTGAGACCAATGTCTCTAGAAGAATGAGTAAAAGACAATAGGTGGCAAGCTGTGTACAGAGAACATCCTATGATTATTGCTTATGCTAACTTTCCTGGGGGAAAAAGAAAGGTACACTGAATTTCTTGAGGTTTAGATATTAAGTATGCTTTTACATTATAGTATGTAATAATTAAAAATACCTTTGAATTAGTCAACAATACTTGGTCATCAAAATGCTTTAATTTTTAAGCTAAATATAAGTGTTATAAAGTATGGATTAAGTTCTAACCCCCTCTCCTAAATATGAAAAAAGTTAGTGGGCCGATATTAATAGGATTTCTTAGAGAGAATCCTAGAAGGAAATAAACAGAGACATGTCTTCACATCGAAGCTAGGCCATGGGGAGTTAGCTGCTTTGGCTTGATGTAGAAGCAGGGAGTGAGTACAATAAAACAGAACTGAATCTTAGTCCAAGATTGGGACTGTGGCCACATACTTTCTCTTTGTTTAAGTTCATAGGATGCGCTGGTACCCGTGATTTCTCTCAGGGAACAGGTACCTCCAATAGAGCCCAATAAAAATCAAATCACTTCTAAGGAATGGTAATGAACATAGTCATATATTGCCAACCAATGCAACCCAAGGGAAATCACCCTGATTGAGCATGTACTGCTCTGGGATCAGTAGGGAGAACAGGGGGACAAGGGCTGGATGCCACTGCCATGTAACTTCCTGGCTCACTACATCCATTAATAGACTCTCCTCTAAAAAAAACACACCAAACACCCACTTTTATGAGTCCTCAGTTATGTCAGACCATGAATAAGGTTTAAAGAGGGGTTTCGGTAAGCAATTTCCACTAGTAATTCCTCATGCTGAACAGAAGTGATCCAGAACAGCATGTCTGTTGAATTCTATGAATGAGATTATTATTCTCCACTGGCTCCATTAGACCACTGCTATGCATGGCCAAAAACAAATTTGTTAATTTTTCTTTTATCTAATTTTAGCTCAATTATATATTTGCCTGTAGTAAATCCATGTTTCTCAAAGTGTGATTTATGGACAAGCTGGGTGAGAATTACCCAGGGTACCATTTAAAATGTAATAATTAGGGCCCTAGATCTCTTGAATTAGAATCTCTAGGGTCGCCCTAGCTAGTTTGGCTCAGTAGACAGAGCATCGGCCTGCAGACTGAAGGATCTCAGGTTCAATTCCTATCAAGGGCACATGCCAGAGATGTGGGCTCCATCTCCAGTAGGGGGTGTGCAGGAGGCAGCCAATCAATGATTCTCTTATCATTGATTTTTTTCTATCTCCCTCTTCCTCTCCCTACCTCTCTGAAATCAATAAAAATATATTAAAAGAGAGAGAGAGAGAGAGAGAGAGAGAGAGAGAGAGAGAGAGAGAGAGAGAGAGAATCTCTAGGGTCAGGCTCAGGAGCCTGAATTTTTAATAAGAACTACAGGTGATTCTTATGCACACTGAAATTTGAACACCCCTATACGAAGACATTTTCCTTTGATTAGGGCTTATAGCCACCACAAATGGATATTCACAACTAATTTATTTTAGAGATCAAAGGAACCTTGGAGATCACTTCATTCAGCATCCGCATGTTTAAATGAAGAGGTGGTTGAATTCCAAAAATATTTGATTATTTCAATGAGAAGCCAGCCTTCCAGACTATTTCTGACATAGTCATAGTAATAATTATCATTTATAAGGGATTGAAAATATGCTTGGCGAGTAATATGGCATTTTAACTAACAAAAATAATCATTAGACCTAGCAGGGTAATTTAAAAAGCATAATTTATAAGCTGGTGGACCAGACTAATACTATGGTCACTTGGTTCAGGCAGTATTTAGAATAATAATAACTAAATATGCAACTAAATATGGCTATCACCATAATAACAACTATACACGGCTATCACGATAATATGGTAATTCAAAAATATTTTGGTAAAATTACTATTTAGAGTAATCACAGTGACTGGAAATTCAAACTTGTTTCTTCTATAGTAGAAATGAGCCTCCTTGGGGGCATTGATATTGTTATCAAACCCTCCTGTTATGAGGTTCTTGCCACCTCCATGAATTTTGATACTGAATGTTCTACTCATTCTCTTCTCCTTAGATCAGAATTGGCAAACTACGGCCTATTGAAAAAATCCAGCCCATGGCCAGCCTTTGCACTGCCCACAAGCTAAGAATGTTGTTTCCTGCATGATTTATATGGTGAAAAATTTAAAAAAGATGATGTTGTATCATGTAAAAATTACGTGAAATTCAAATTTCAGTGACTGTAAGTGAAGTTCTATTAGAACATTGTCAGGTTGATTTGTTTATCTACTGTCTGTGGGTACTTTCATGTGACACACACAGACTTGAGCAGTTAGTTGCTTGCTACAGAGACCATATATCCCACAAAGTCTAAATACTATGTGGCTCTTTCCAGAAAAATTTTGTGGACTCCTCTTCTAGAATGGGGGTTTTCTAAGTGTATTCTTTGGACCAGCAGCATCGGTGTCATAGAGAATTTGTTGTTAGAAATTCAGGCTCATTTAGACATGCTGAATCAGAAATTATGGAGGTAACGTGGGTATGGGAGTTGGTGTCACATTCTGTGCATTATAAACTTTCTTGTTGATTCTGCTTCATGCTACAGGTTAAGAACCACTATCACCTGGGCTTGGGCCTTGTTTTATGGATGCAATAAGCCAAAATTATTTGAAAAGGTAAGTTAGGATGTATATGAAAGAGTTATGATTTATTCATTTTTTAATATTGCATTACAAGAAAAACATGTAGAAGAAAATGAGCATTGGTAAACATTCTTTGTTGTTAGAGAAATAGCTTTTGGTAGAGAAAAAAAAAATGCAGCCTTGCTTCAGGGGTTACTTTAATTTTAACAGGCTTTATAAAATTACCTCGGAGTAGCTTTGATAAATCAGGAAAATGAGATGGCAATCTTTCTAGGAGCTGAATCTCAGTGGTACTTAAAAGAGCTTACCATTCGCTTTATAAAAAAGAAAATACAATATAATCCAATTACTTATATATGAAGTTAAAGAATCCAACCTGAAATTATACGTGGAAATCAAATTGACTTCAACAGAAGGGAGAGAAAAAAACAAAAACAAAAAACAGCTTCTTTTTGAAGAAGAACCTGATCCTGATGTCCTGTCATTTGACTCATACGTGTCATGAACACCAAGTGCTCACCCCCATATGGCTGACATTTTTGCATCGACTATTGAGGAAGAGGCTGCTTAGTCCCAATCTGAATAAAACTGTGGGGACAGATGAGGATGAAAGGAGGCATGGAGACGAATCATTTAAAAATAAAATATAATAAAACAACCCAGTCTAAGCGAGGTTGTTGTTTTAAACAGCATGCTCAAGAAAACGCTTGAATGGCTCTTAACATTCCACTCTAATTAAATGAATGGCTCAATGTACCATTCCATCCTCATTCGTGATATTTATTTCAGGATATTAATAAATATTTAATTTCAGTTCTATTTACTAGTACAATAAAACCCGAAGAGATAAAAAGAAGAAAATGATATGGTTACTAAAGCCAGAATGAAATGTTGCTGATAAAAATGGAGATTGTAATTGAGCGGTATGGTCTTAGTAGGCTGGCTGGCACTGCCCATGGAGCAGCCAATAAGCAAATTAGACAACAGGTTTAGTTTTCCAAAGAGCACTGTAAATGTATGTAAGAGGCTTCGTTTTCAGTTATAGAAGGATGGCTCTGCTGGAGTAGTTAAAAGCTCAGCTTTTGCCGTCTGACTGTTTAGGTTGGAATCCCAGCATTGCCTGTTACCACGTGGGTAACCTTTGGCGTGGTACAAAATCAATCCCCCCATCTCTGTTTTCTAGCAAAAGAAGAGAATGATGATATTATCTACCTCAGAGAGATGCTGTGAGAATGAGATGAGAGCCATACAAAGTCCCTACCCACGGTCGGGCACATAGTGAAGACTCAAAAGTGTGAGCTAGTGTAACTGTCACTGATAATTGTTAATCACCTGCAAGGCAGTGGTGGTAATAAGGGAGGAGAGAATGCTGTAAAAGATTACTCAGTGTGCCAACAAGTCAGAGCTCCCTCATAAATCAGGTCCTATTGCTCACTAAAATCTCTCTCTGGATCAGCTTTGGAACCATTTAGTAGTCCTCTTCCATAAAAGTTGTTTTGACAGCCCAGGTGGCGTGGCTCAGTGGTTGAGTGTTGACCTCGGAACCAGGAGGTCGCAGTTCCATGCCTGGTCGGGGAGCATGCCCGGGGTTGCGGATCCCCTGTGGGGGCTATGCAGGAGGCAGACAATCGATGATACTCTCTCATCATTGATGTTTCTATCTGTCTCTCTCTCTCCCTTTCTCACCGAAATCAATAAAAATATATACTTAAGAAAAAAAAAAAGCTGTTTTGACAACCTGTGCATGGGTACCCTGAAGAGAAAGCTCATAACTACACTTTGCAATCATTTCATTGAACACTCAAGTTACCCAGCTTAAAAAATAAAATCCAGGCTCTATTCTAATTCAAGTGGGTGATAAAGACTTTCACTTAGATAGGAGTTTTTTCTTTTAGATTCTTTGCTAAAATATGCAAATGGAACGTAGTTAATAAAGCACTCTTGTCCTTATGCCTTGACCTGTAAATTCCAAATCTGTTTCTACCTTGTGGTGAGACATCTGGATGTGCCCCTGCCCTGCTGTGCTGTTCTGTCCTAAGGGTGTGTTGCTGAGGCAGCTCTAGCACCTGACTTCAGTCCACATGCGTGATAGACTATTTCTGTTTAACAGTCCAAGGACGTAAGGCTTAGTATAAAGAATAAAAAAACCTCCATATACAAGTAAGGGGTGCTAGCTATAAAGACCCATTTTACAAACACAAATGCTAACACCTTGCTCTGGGACAAGTGCTGCTGCCCATCACCAGAACAAATGACACTTGATCCCTAATTCACGGCACTATTGAAATGACAGAGCCAGGCAACACCTTGTTTTTGGAGAACATAAAGGTGGGCTTCTATTATGTCTAACCAGAAGAAGTTATTGTAGCCACAGACACATCATCTGCTTCTTATTGTCAGTGGTTACAATTAGTGTTTCAGGGAATTTGCGTGAGAAACTGCAGTGTGATCAATCTCCTTCTTCCTAGAGTCTCAGCATACAGGCAGCAAATAGTTCCTAAGGGTATATACATTATGCTAGGGTAGGTCTGGGGGACATTATGGTAAATATGATAAGCTCATGTCAAGGAACGTAACCATCTAATTAAAATATATTTTTTATATTATAACAAAGACTAGTAGATATGCTATGTCATAGAATGGACATTTTCAATGTATGATTATAGTAGAACAAGGAAGTCCAACTAAATTCTCCCTGATGGACTTGTTCATGTCCTTCTGCCATAAGATTATGTTAGTGGAAAAAACTGAAAAGCATAAGTTTGTTTTTGTTTTGTTGAATTTTTATTGACTTTAGTGAGGAAGGGAGAGAGGTAGGAACATCAATGATGAGAGAAAATCATTGATCAGTTGCCTCCTGTACTCCCCCTATTAGGGATCAAGCCCACAACCTGGGCGTATGCTCTGACCAGGAATCCAACCATGACCTCCTGGTTCATAGGTTGACGCTCAACCACTTCTGCTTTTGCTCAACAGAAGTTTTTACCCACCTGAAAGTACCTGCTGATGACACTTTGCAAACAAGATCATCTGTAACCACAGTTTAAATCAATTACCCTCTTTTAGGCACAGAAATGACTCCACTCCCCTCATTCTCTTCAAATGTTTTCACTCTCTCTTCTGCACTTATCTGGGATCTCAGAGAACTCTAGTCCTTCAGAGTCATGGTTTTGGAGAGTCTGGGGCTTTTGTTTGAGAATTTCCTATACTATTTATGCTTTCCCTTCTTCACCAAGACTTAGCATCTCAAAAAAAGATGATAATTCACACCCACGAGCCTCCAGGGTTTCCAAATCCCAGGACCTAGCCTGGCAGAGGTATTGAAACCTGGGTGGGAGTGGTCTCCTATGTACTGCCAATACCTGCAGGCAGCCATCTGGGGACAGGTACAAAATGTCTCACCAATCATTTGGACTTGAACTTCATTCTGAATGAAGAACTTGACATGAAAGGGTCAAAAATTATATTTTGTTTACCTGAGATGGCCTTCAGAAACTTGAGAGTCAAATATCAACTAGCAAAATCTCTAAAAATATTCTCTATTTTCATTTGAAGAAACTATCTTAAAAGATTACTTTTGGAGGCTACTGGAGAATATATTTTAATGTAAAATGCATTGGTTGTTGATGAGATGGTTTGTTTTTCAGTTCATCAGCAAGATGGCACTTTGATAAATCACAGATTGCTCAGTGCCTAAGGAGGCGCATTATGACAGTTTTCATCACAAGGTGATATAAAGGGGTACATGAAGAGGCACTTCAGATCACACTAGGGCTGGTGGGTAACGGTGCCCATGGTGTCACTAAGAACCAGGGCGGGGGCGGGGGAGCTTTCATTTACTAACGTGCTCACTGTTTTCTGACACCTGTGACAGTAACTTTTTCTTCAATCACTTAAGAAGTGAATTTGATATGAATCTTACTGCTTATAAATAAATGGATAAATGGAAGGTAACCCAGCCAACCAGAAGACCTGTTTGAAAGGAAATGGACTGTGCAAATTTTTTTCTGCCTTGATTTTTTTTTCTGCCTTGAGTCCTTCTGTGTGATAGCATTGGATATGAATGAACAGCTGCTCACTGATTCATTCTCACTAATTTTCATGCACCAGTTAATACTCTCTCCATGTCAAACCCTTTCACCATGTCTTTTGGAAATCAGGCCATTGCATAGTCCATGGGTATCTGATTTGGACACATACGTAAAGACATCACCTCTGACCCTAGCTGGTTTGGCTCAGTGGATAGAGTGTCGGCCTTTTGACTGAAGGGTCCCAGGTTTGATTCCGGTCAAGGGCACAGGTGGCAGGCTTGATCCCCAGTAGGGGGTGCGCAAGAGACAGCCAATCAATGATTCTCTCTCATCATTGATGTTTCCATCTCTCTCTCCCTCTCCCTTCCTCTCTGAAGTCAATAAAAAAATATTTTTTAAAAAAGAGATCACCTCTGATTTCAAATTTCTCTTTTGATGTGATTTTTTTCATTTTAATATTCATAACACAATATTCTGTCCTATGTACTAGTATCTAGGTAAAATATTCTCTCATTTCATCACTGAAAGTAAATATCAAGCCCTTTCACTCCTTGATTTGCTTTTAAGTCTTAAGGGGAGAATTATGATATTCATATACTGGTTCAGACAGATTCTAGGATCCTAATGGGAGTGACTGTATGAGATTAATACTAAAGACAAATATGCAAACATATAATACAGCAAGAAAGAAAAGAGTTATCAGACCACTTTATCACTGGGTGGCGGTGGTAGGGATACAAATAGTGCCAAATGAATGGCATAACTATAATTTTCATCTTTCAAATATCGCTGTGGCACTATGGAGACTAGTCTGAGAAGCTGATCTTATTTGCTTCATCCTGTTTTTGTTTTGTTAACTCTCATTCAAGGATACTTTTCAATTGATTTTTAGAGAGAATGGGAGAGAAACATCGATGTGTGAGAGAGACACAATGGATTGATTGCCTCCCACACATGCCTGTACCAAGGTTGGGGATCGAGCTTGCAACTGATGCATGTGCCCTTGACCAGAATCAAACTTGGGACCCTTCAGTCCTTGGACTGATGCTCTATCCACTGAGCCAAACTGGCCAGGTTCATCCTGGCTTCTTTTGGGCATTAGGCAAATGGGCCAATACTTATTTTCAAGGCTGATCTCATCTTTTCTGGCTGTTGAGTAGACTTTGCACTTCAGTTGATGAGGGCATATGAGAAATGAACCAGATAAATTGCTTGATTAGGATCTTCATGAACCAGAACTGATGAGAGGGGCACACATTTACTTGTGAATTAAGAACCAAATACATCTTTCTGGGGCTTGATGATGACATATATATGTACGTTCTCCCCACTATGTGCCATTCACTAATTATAAACTTTGGGTCATTCCACTTACAGCAAGCATATGGTGGAATTTTGCACCAGCATATGGTGTTTGAATATTCACCCTGCTTCTTTTGCAAGTCTTATCTTAGTCTATAAATGGCATTCTCGTTAGATGAACTCTGACCCTCTTCCTATGTTTTTGGGAATATTAAGAAGGAAACCCAACAGATGATTCAGCCATTTTTTTAAAATATATTTTATTGATTTTTTACAGAGAGGAAGGGAGAGGGATAGAGAGTTAGAAACATCGATGAGAGAGAAACATTGATCAGCTGACTCCTGCACACCCCCTACTGGGGATGTGCCCGCAACCAAGGTACATGCCCTTGACCGGAATCAAACCCGGGACCCTTCATTCCGCAGGCCGATGCTCTATCCACTGAGCCAAACCGGTTTCGGCGATTCAGCCATTTTTGAAGTCAGTTTGATTATTATTTCTTTAATAGTATGAGCTTCTATTACCATAGTAAACAAACAAATATAAATTCTCCTGAATGAATAGATGATATGAACAAAAACAGACAGAATTTAAAATTTTTTATAAAGATGAAGTTCTATTTAGCCAGAATGGAATAAGCTTACATTCTTGGCATTGTATACAACATATAGTCCTGGCTTACAGATAGTTATCTTCTTGCTGTATTCTTAAATGGTGCGTGTGTGTGAGAGCTCTCAGGTGTCTCTTCATATAAGGACAATAATCCTATTAAATCAATGCTCTACCTTACTACCTCATTTAACTTTGGTTATCGCTATAGAGGGCCTATCTCCAAATACAGGCATGTTGGGGGTTGGGGCTTCAATATTTGACTTTGGGGAAAATATATCATTCACTCCATACCAGATACACAGTATTATTATAGTATAAACTTATATTAATATGTTATTAAAGATCATCCCAGCTCTTTGCATCAGCTTTCTCTTAAAAGAGCACCAAATAAATCAGAAAAATAAAGAAAAAAGAATGTATTCTGGTGTAGGCATTCAATATAATGAAACTGCTCTTGTTTATATGACCATTTTTATTTTTATATCATTTTCTATATAAACACTTTTTGCCAGCAGAAAATATTTTTATTAAGTAAAATAATCAAATTCACTATATTTAATGCATATAATTTTTTACTGTTGAAAAAACAAACTTATCTCATTTTCTGTCTCTTGTGTTTATGTGCGTTTGTTTGCAATAGGAGATTGCATAGATTTCTTATTTAAAATCTCCTCTGTTGAGTAGAGTCTGATGAATACAGAAATGCAAAAGGTGATAGTCACAATCAAATAAAAATAATGGGATCAAGAAACACAGAAACAATGTCAGTTATTATACAGTCTGAGCTGAGTATTTCCTTAGTATATAGTACATGCCTACTCGAAGGCATACCAAGGGGCCTTTCTCTCTTTTGATTTTAGGACTGGATAATGTATTGACTTTTTATTTATTTTTATTAGTTTTTGATCCTCACCCAGAGATATGTTTCTTATTAATTTTTAGAGAGAGAGAGGGAAGGAGAGAGAGAGAGAAATTGATGTGAGAGAGAAACATCGATGGGTTGCCTCCCCTACATGTACTGACCTGGGATTGAACCCACAACCTCAATATGTGCCCTGATAGGGAATCAAACCCACAACCTTTTGGTGTGCAGGACAATGCTGCAACCAACTGAGCCACCTGGCCACAGCAGACCTTTTCATTTTTTAAATGTTAATATCTAGTAATGAGCGAGTGCTGTTTTTTTTTAAATTAAAATTGTCTGTTCCCATCACAGATTGTCTTCTTTGTACCAGAACTGGATCTCAATATAATGAAGCACATCATGCAGACATGCCATCAATTAGGAGCAGCAGCCCTGGAATACAACCGTTGAGGAAGCACTTACCCTTGTCGAGGGAGAGGCCAGTGAAGGCAAAGGAAGGGCCACTGCAAGTTAATGTTCTCAGAAATAATTCTGTGGGCTGCCAACCTGGCACGCATCAGTAGCCCGAATCTTGAGACTAATTGATTTGACTGAGAAACCTACCCAATGTCATGGTCAGGGTTGCTTCTCAACATAGAACCTCTCAGTATGATCGTGCTTTTCTAGCTCAACACTCCAAGCAGAGACAGTACTCTTAGCGCTGCATTTATCATAAGAAGAAACTATTTTTTGTTTGTTTCATATAAAGGTGCTGAGCAGGCTAGTGGTGGCTCTGAATCCATGGATAATCCTGGACCTGCCTCAAGAGCCCGCTGTAAAGGTAAGACATTACACTGCAGTCCTGGGGATACTGCTTGGGCATAGTTTGAAAACAACTAATTTATTTGAACAAGTATGATGACCTGCTTCATTCAGACCCTCTAAAATGTGGACATTTCCTTCTTGCACAAGCAGAAGCTCAGTTCCCTGGCCCGTGCCTACACCTTGTCTCCTGCTTCAGCTTCCTTGAATAGTGGCTTCAGGATTAGCTCCACCACAGACATTGTAACTTGGCCATTTTTACTAAAAGAAACTCTAAAACAACTTTCCTACACACTGATGAGGGATGTGATTCCAGCCTCAGACTTCTGTTTTTGAACTGGACAACATTTATTCACAGTTCTTGTGCATTTGCTTGTAAAATAGGTATCCCTTTTACCTGAGGCATTATAAGAATAAAATACTTCATTTTGAAAGGGCTCCGAGGAAAGCAATCTGTCAGATATGTATGTGTCTTAAATTAGTTTTGACAAACTATTATAGTTATATTCTCAAGCCTTTAGACTTATTTCCAAATAAAAATACCTTCAAGTCCATTTTAGAATGCAGGAAAAGTAATATTCTTATTTTTCTTGCTAAGATTTCCATTCTCTATCTTCTGAGATATTTATATTTATCTTAATGTTTTTATTATGTTAAAGGCCCCAAAATGGCTTTAAAGTTAGTAGATTTATGTCTGCCATTAAGAAAACATTTTCATATAGGTATTAATTAAGAAGTATCAAGAACTGCCTGGCTGGCGTGGCTCAATGGTTGAGCATCTACCTATGGACCAGAAGGTCATGGTTTGATTCCTAATCAGGGCACATGCCCGGGTTGCAGGCTCAATCCCCAGTAGGGGGCGTGCAGGAGGCAGCCAATCAATGATTCTCTTTCATCATTGATGTTTCTATCCCTCCTTCTCCCTTCCTCTCTGAAATCAATAAAATATATGTATTTTTAAAAAGAAGCATCCAGAACTTAGAAATAAATTTAGCATTAGAAATGGTTATAACCAACATATATTTGATTAGTCTAATTGTAGGAATAACCAAGAGATTATCAGAAAATGTATGGCTCAGGAGATTTGGGGGCATCCATTTTAATGATTCCCAGTGGCTTGTCATGTTTTTTTCTTACATGAAAATCCACAGCAGGCATTCCAGACGGGGTGGACCCAGACTCCTTCCATCTTGTGGCATTATCTTGTCAAGAATCTTAGTCTTCTCCAGCTCATAGATCAGGAAGGAAACCACAGGAAAAGCATCCCTGATTCTTAATCATTTGGCCTAGGAAGTGTCACTCATCACTTCTGTTCATGTTCCATTGGTGCAAATAATGTGGTGTCACCCAGCAGGAAGAGTTGGGAAATACACATTCCCTCCTAGACAGCTGCTTCTCAGGAACAACTCCAAACTTACTCCACCACTTGGTGGCTCACCAGAGCCTGTCTGTGTATTTTCTAATTTTTGGATGAGGATAAGTAGCAATGATATTCATCCATTAACCCATCTCTGTGAGAGCATAAAGAATTAGTGGTCATAAGCTATAATTGGAGAGCTCACTCTTCCTTTTCATTTGTAGGGTGCTTTTCCTTTTATTTATATTTAATTTGCTGAAGTGATCAGGAGATGAAGAGAAGAGAATGTGGGGTTCACATTTGGGCTCCAAGCCAGGCAGCTTAGCCGTAGATATTTCATTTTTAAATTTAATTTTAATGAAAATGGGAAACTAGAGATGGAACAAAATTCAAGAAATGGAAATTAAATAATAAAATCAAATCCCGGGGGAGCACCCACTGAAAGATTTATACAGGCTTCTGAATAAGAATAACAGTATTTCACATCATCATTCTCACGTCTATTGGTGATAAAGACACAGCTGTACATTGACATCTGTGACAAAATTATAGAAACATTTAAAATATGTTTTAGATAAATACATATACATTTGTGTATCATACTGCACTTCATTTCTAAATGGCAAGCTATGTGATGCATTATATAACGGTAATAGCAATACTACCGCATAAGCTACACACATATATCATAATTAGCTAATTTTTTCCATTTTTCTATACCTTTATGAAATAGCACTCAGCTTATTAATTTATAGTAGAGTCTTAAAAGGCATTTCATTTTGAGATCCTGCATCTTGAATACTAAAAGAACAGCAGGATCACATAAGAAGAGACCCAGCATTTGTCAAAGGAGAAATATGAAGGCCAGGGCTTTAGAAGACCTTCAACTATTTTCTTGCCAATATCTGAGCACCCAGTGCCCTATTGTTCTTGATCATTTTGTGCAGAAAATTGTCTACAGTAACATTTTTCCCCCTATGCATGCACCAAGGCTGCCAAATTCTGCCGAACACTGCTAAAGAATGTCACCCAAAAGGGAAGATTGGTGCCAAAATGCACTCATGATTGCTAATCTTACTCAGGCTCTCCATAGTGTCTGTGAATCCCATTAGCTTTCCATTATACCACTTAATTCCCATTTCTCACAGATACTGTCAAACCTTCCCAAGTCTCCTCAAATTTTCAGCTCATCCATCTTTTCCCCAAGTCCAGGAGATTACTTAAAATCACTGGAGAAAACTCTTGAACTTTTTACTGTCCAGGCTACAAGCTGCCTCCATCTTTCTCTTCTTCCTGTTGGGTTGAGGAAGACTTGAATTTCCACCTCCATAACTGATCTACCATATATCTGAATTCTGGGACCTTTCTCCTCCAGATTCCTTAGACACACGCACCTCCCCCTCCCCCGCCCTCCAACTGCTTGCATCTTGAACTCTCCTTCACTTCTGGATGTGTCACACCAGAATTCCATTATGGATGGCTTTTCAGCAGTGAAAAAGAGAAAAAAAAAAAAAAGAACCTTCCTTCGATCTAAATTACCTCTGCAAATCCTATTCTTTCTTGTCTCCTCTTCACACTCAAAATTCTTGAAGGTGTTATCTATATTTTTTGTCTCAATTTCCTGAACTCATCCAATGTTATTTTTTTCTTGCAATATACCCCTGACCTTGCTCACACATGCTGTCAGTTCCCACATACTGCAAATGTGAATGCTTTTCAGAGATCTTGCTTGACTTCTTGGAAGCATTTGATGCTGTTGAAATCTTTTCTTCATGAACCTCTACTTTCTTGCCTCACTTGGCACAACTCTCTCCTGATTTGCCTCCTTTCCTTCTGGTTTCTCCTTATTTTCCTTTGAATGTTCCTTTTGCTATACTTCCACTTTACCTATTGATGACCTTCATAGCTCAGTTCTAGTTTTTTTAGCCACCTCACTGTTAAAGATTTATTGAGCTAATACAGGAACCGGGTCAATTCATCTACTCCCAAAGCTTCAAAAACCATTAGTAAATTGATGATTCACAAATCAACTTTTCCATCACTGACTTCTTTTCTAGGCTCCAGTGCTATTTATCCAACTGCTACTGAACATTTCCACATGCATATTTCATAGACACCTTAAGCCTAATATGTTGAGAAGTGCTCTGATGTTAACGCTCTTTCATACTTAATTCTCCTCTTGTGTTTTCTTTCCTTCTCCTCCTCCTCCTCCTCCTCCTCCTCCTCCTCCTCCTCCTCCTCCTCCTCCTCCTCCTCCTCCTCCTGCTTCTGCTTCTACTTCTTCAAGTCTGAGCTCAGATTAAGTGTAGAAACCTTCATAATTACAAAAGTCAGTAGTCAAACCTTTTCATCATTGCTCAGAAATGATCAGCCTTTCAAAACACATGTCCCCACCTCTCCACCCTCAATCTCATTTATCCATCAGCAAGTCCTCAGTTATCCACTGTCACCTTTATAAACATAAGTTCTCTCTCTCTCTCTCTCTCTCTCTCTCTCTCTCATTGTTTTAAATTACTTTACACTTTTGCTTCTCAGAACTAGCAAGATCATGCTTCAGGTGGACTGGAAGGTCTTCTGATGCGCAGATTTGGCTATTTTAATCACTGATCCACTTCAGTAGGAGCAGATCTCAGAGAATTCTTCTAATGTTTTCTACCCCTGAAATGCTATCACCTTCCTATTCAGGACAACTTTCACATCTAGTAAATCACCAAATCATTCAGATTCTATTGTCATATTGCTTTCTGGATACTACTCTTTATTCCTGCAGCTACTACCCAGGTCCAAGCAAAAGCCACCTCCTTTCTAAATGGTTGCCACATTTTCTTAAATGGCCTTTCCTTTTTCAATCTCTCTCCCCTAATACACTCTCCACAGTGCACACATGAGAATATGATTATGACATTCACCTGCTTAAAATCCTTTAGAACTTGCACATTGCTCTTATGATAAAGTTCAAGCTTTGGAACAGGTCATAACTGATTAGGTCCTTCATGGTCTGATCTCAGCCTTAGCATGCATCCTCCATCTTGAATTCTATTGTCCAGACATATTGAACTTCTAACAATTATTTGAAATATTAACTTGCCCTTGCCCATCTCTAAGCCTTCATGTCTCATTTCCCTTCTCTGGAACATTCTTTAGCTCTCCTCTTTTCTGGTTGATTTTGTTCACCCTTCTAGTCTTACGTTATACATTACTTCCTCAAGCAGCCCTTCTTGGATTAGCTTAATAAATACCACTGAAATATGATTTTAACATTTATGCATTTCCCTTATCATAATTTAATACTTTACTATTGTTGCCTGTTGTATTAGTTTCCTCTTATGGTTGTAATTACCAAAAACTTTGTTGCTTAAAACAGCCACAGATTTATGATATTATAGTTCTGGAAGTCAGAAGACTAAAATGGGCCAGCAATTCTGTGTTGCTTCTGGAGGCCCTGAGAAAGATTTCATTTGCTTACAGGTTTTATCTTCACAAGATTGACTACAGTCCTTGGCTCATGACCCCTTCTTCCACCTTCAGGGACAGCAGGGTAGGCTCTTCAAATCTCCCTCTCTGACCTTTGTCATCACATCTCCTTCTCTGACTCTGTCCCTCCTGCCTCCCTCTTTCCCTCATAAGGACCCTTATGATTACAATGAGCCACCTGGATAATCTAGGATAATCTCTCCACCTTAATATCCTTAATTTTTTTTTTCTTAATTTTGAAAGGCATTGGGGGTCAGAGGATCGTCAGCTAAAAGAGCTGAAAGACTACCCCTTGTCTAAGGACCCCGTGCTATTTATTAACACAATTTGTCCTAAGGCAAGGTGGATATAATACACTTCAAAGGGTAGGGTTTACAGAAGCATTGTCAGATTGGGGAATAGCCTACAGCTGTTTAGGTGTTTTGCCAACAGGAGGCAATAACATGCAGATTAAGATGCTCTGAGCTGTCTGGCAGTTAACAATAATCCTATTCAGGTTTGGGGGAAGTGCCTTTCCAGCTGTTCCAACAGGTAAACTACATATGTGGCTCAGCCCTTGTTGAGCCTCCCAAGCTTCACCAACCTTTTGATGAAACTCTTGTAATTATTACATGCTGGAATTGGTTCCCGGCATCTCACCCTTTTTGACTTTTTAAATTTAATAAGAATGTATGTTTTAAGATTTTTAAATTCAATGGAAACGACAGAGTTCTATCAAGTCCCTTTAAATTGCTGTCAGGCATTAAAGGAATTAGCCTGCAGTAAGTTTCTTTCTGGGCCAACAATTCTTTGAGTCCCAATTTCAATGTCCAATAGTTTTGAGTCTCAATTTCAATGTCCAACAGTTCCTTATGTGTACATGTCAGCAATGATATTTCAGTTCTGAATGGTGGACAAATGGTGGCAATGCAGGTCCGACCCTCTCTGGTTTGGTCCTGGGCAACCTGCAGTGATGCACAGCTGCTGACTGCTAGCATGGCAAGGTGTTTTCACCATCTTCATTTCTGGACTGTTTCTCCTCTTCTCTCAGGGGCCACTGCTTATTCTTTGGCTGGAGCAGTCCTGTCAATTCCTCTCTGGGATCCATTGTTGCAGGAATCCACAAGAGTTTGGAGTTTTTTGCAGATCCTTAATATCCTTAATTTAATCACATATGCAAAGTCCCCCCGCCTTAATATATTTTTTTGTTGATTTCAGAGAGGAAGGAAAAGGAAAAGACAGATAGAAACATCAATGATGAGAGAGAATTATCGATCTGCTGCCTCCTACACGCCCCCTACTGGGGATCGAGCCAGTAACCCAGACATGTGCCCTTGACTGGAATCAAACCTGGGACCCTTCAGTCCACAGGCCAACACATTATCCACCGAGCAAAACCAGGTAGGGCCCAAGTTCCTTTTGCCATGCAAGCTAACATGTACCAGGTTCTGGAGATTAAAAAGAAGACATTCTAATGGGAGTGCTAGTCTGTCACCAAAATATATGTTTAAATGTCTATTTTTCTTATTAGGTTTATGAAATATCCTTTATTCCCCTCATTATGCCTATGCCTAGTACAGTGCCTGACCCAGGAGAGGTGTTCAGTACTTGTTATAAAGAGTTCTAGTTGTAATTTCAATTTATTGATATATACATGTAGATATAACAAATGTATGTACCATTAACAAGTATAAATTATGAACTACCATCATAAATTAACCAAATAAAATTGGAAATAGTATTTTTCTTGTTCTGCTCTATTGCCCCTTTCATTTTTTCATAGCAACTAGTTTTTATCCTGTCCTTGAATAAAAACTCAGGCCCTATTGCTTCTCTGTCCACTTATATGTGTTGAAACAACCTATTAAACCACAAAACACAGTTTTAATTCCATAATTCAAATGCCCCATCTTATGAATATATAAAAAATCTGCATTTCCTTTTAGGCTGAATCACTTTTCCTCCTCTCCACTATATCGTCCCTACTGTGGTTTCTGCCCCCTTCACTGTCGGAATACAATGGAGGGAGGAGAGTTTAGTGGGACAGAAGGCATTAGTTGGCTGAAGCTGTTCAAGTGATGTAATTTCAGTACTCTCTGTTTGACAGCTGACTCTCGTGTTCATTCATGGGATATTGGAGGATACCTCTCCCACTGTATCTCTGAGGAGCTCTCTCCTATACCCTTCAGTTCTTAAAAGTCATCCTCAGCCTCTACCTGCTGTAGAAGTCCCTTCACCCTCCAGCTGAACTGCTTGAGAAGGCTAAGTGAACCCCACTGCAGCCTCCTCTCCTGTGTGTTTCAAAAGTGGTCCCAGGGGAAATGCTCCTGAATCCATTGTCCCTATAAAGTGGGGGTGCCATTAACGTCTTCACACCAGCCCTCTCCTCTGCTGCAAGAGACCACTTTACACAGCTTCCTGCTCACGAACTTCTTAGGCTTAGCTCAGATACTCGTCCACTATGCTCTCTAAGTTGAGTAGTCTTTTTAAAGACCCTTTGGTGTGTGTGTGTGTGTGTGTGTGTGTGTGTGTGTGTGTGTGCGTGCTGGGGGGAAGCATTCACAAGACACCTCTTTCCAAATAAAACCTCGACAAAAGTCCTCCTTAGAGGACTAAAACCAAAACCAAAAAACAAAATCTATCCATGGATGTGAGAGGTTAAACTCATGCGGCTGGATCATAAACAGCTATTGTTGAAACTTCCATCACAGCCTAGAACCTCACTTTTGAATATACATCCTACCTGAGTTAAATAATGAGTATTAAGTATGTGCCACTGTACTTAGTCTTGTGTTATCAACCCTTTCAACTCAGTGAGAAATGCATTGATGTTGTCTTCATTCTAGAGATGAAGAAACCAAGGCTCAGAGACATTAAGAGGAATATGCTAAAGATCACATTGTTGATAAATAGTGGACCTGAAACTCACCACCAGAGTACAAAGCCAGAACTTATGTCTTTTCATATGACAACATTCATCACACTTTCTTTGTTTAAATGCTCGTCTTCCATATTAGATTGTAATTTCTTTCCTAGTCCCTTCACCATTCTTAGAGTAATGTACATGTATGTTGTAACACTAATGTAATTCTCAGTTTTTAAAATGCAATGCAAGATAGTGTATTGTTTCACATGCTATGGATGGAGTGATTTTTCTATTTAATAATAAAGACAAACAAAAGAAAGCAAAACACACTTAAGAAGAAAAAAGATTCCAAAGTATAAAATGCCTTTATTATAATATCCAATTAAAAAATAAACAGTATGGTCATTTGTTTTTGTCTACAAAAGACCAAAAATTAACTTTCTGCTGAATTTCACACTCATTTTATAGATGTGCATGAGGCTGTGACCAGCTGCCGCAGGAAACAAGCTATTTTTGTTATTGTAGAGATGTAACTGACATTGCCCACTGCCAAGCTTCCCTTATTGAGCTTCAGCATCAAAACAAACAAACAAACAAACAAACAAACAAACAAACACAAAACACTATGCTTCTTTGGAGTAGACTTAATCTTAAAATTAGGTAACTGAGTCTTTCTATCTTTGCTTTAGTTCCCAAAAGAGGATTGCGCAAACTCCAGCCCTGGGTCAATCTAGTCCACTGCCTATTTTTATAAATAGTTTCATTGTTACACAGCCATGTCCAGTCATTTACGTTTTACATATGACTATTTTCATATAAAATGATAGAGTTGCCGCAGAGTCTTTATGACTCACAAGGTCTGATACAGGTGCAATGTAACCCTTTGTAGAAAAGGCTATTGACCCTTGCCCTAGAAAGCTTTGATTGGCATTTGCCATTATATAAGACTCTGCAAAATAATGCTGCATACTGTGTTGCCCCAACTGTTTATCAAATGTGCAAAAGTGACTTTTTAAGTTTATTTGTTATTTTTTATCTTTTACCTTAGTTTCTTGTCTTTATTATACTTTCTGTATATTTTTAGCAACTCTAAAATTATTTTATTTCACTATATTTCATGACTTTTCAAAAGCTTCCTTAAGTTCCTTTGAAATAACATGGCATAAAAATAAAATATATTTTGCAAATTGCCTCAGTGTTTTTAGTTAAAATAAAGTTAAAAATAAAGAAATACATGTATAAGTAAACAAGAAACTTTAAAATGAACACTGGACAGTTTGTACTGCCTTGAATATTTCATTGTTTTATTTTTATTAGATATTAGAGGCCCAGTGTATGAAATTTGTGCAGTTGGGGGGGGTGTCCCTCAGCCCAGCCTGCACCCTCTCCAATCTGGGACCCCTCGAGGGATGTCCGACTGCCCTACTGGGATCGGGCCTAAACAGGCAGTCGGACATCCCTCTCACAATCCAGGACTGCTGGCTCCCAATTGCTCACCTGCCTGCCTTCCTGATTGCCCCTAACCGCTTCTGCCTGCCAGCCTGATCACTCCCTAACCCAATGGAAAACACAGATATTTACATTACAATTCATTAACAGTAGCAAAATTACAGTAATGAAGCCGCAATGAAAATAATTTTATGGTTGGGGGTCACTATAACATGAGGAACTGTATTAAAGGGCCGCGGCATTAAAGAGGCTGAGAACCACTGCGTAACCACTCCCCTGCCAGCCTGATTGATGCCTAACTGCTCCCCTGCCAGCCTGATTGCCCCTAACTGCCCTCCCCTGCAGGCCTGGTCACCCCCCAACTGCCCTCCCCTGCAGGACTGGTCCCCCCCAAAGGCTCTCCCCTGCAGGCCTCTGTCTCCCCCAACTGCCTTCCCTGCAGGCCTGGTCACCCCCAACTTCCCTCCTCTGCCAGCCTGGTCACCCCTAACTGCCCTCCCCTACAGGCTTGATTGCCCCCAACTGCCCTCCCTTGAAGGCCTGGTCCCTCCCAACTGCCCTCCCCTGCTGGCCATCTTGTGGTGGCCATCTTGTGTCCACATGGGGGCAGGATCTTTGACCACATGGGGGCAGCCATCTTGTGTGTTGGAGTGATGGTCAATCTGCATATTACTCTTTTATTAGATAGGATAGAGGCCTGGTGCATGGGTGGGGGCCAGCTGGTTTGCCCTGAAGGGTGTCCCGGATCAGGGTGGGGGTTCCCTTGGGGCATGGGGCGGCCTGGGTGAGGGGCCTGTGGTGGTTTGCAGGCTGGCCACGCCCCCCGGCGACCCAAGAGGAAACCCTGGTATCTGGGATTTATTTGTCTTTTATAATTGAAACTTTGTAGCCTTGAGCGGAGGCCAGGGCAGGCCAGGAAGCTTGGCTTCCTCCATTGCCGGGGAAACAAAAGCCTCCTTCTCACTCTGTGGCCGCAGCTATCTTGGTTGGGTTAATTTGCATACTCGCTCCTGATTGGCTGGTGGGCGTGGCTTGTAGGCGTAGGGGAGGTACAATTTGCATATTTCTCTTTTATTAGTGTAGATTTCCATATGTTTGTTTTTCAACTTTGTAAGCTTTAGACCAGAGGTCCTCAAACTACGACCCATGGGCCACATGCAGCCCGCTGAGGACATTTATTCGGCCCGCCGGGTGCCGCTGCCTGTCCTGCTTAGCAGCCGACTCGTCCCGGGCCTGCAGTGCGCATAGGAATTTGTTCATAGTTTTTTTTTTAAACTATAGTCCGGCCCTCTAATGGTCTGAGGGACAGTGAACTGGCCCCTGTTTAAAAAGTTTGAGGACCCCTGCTTTAGATGAATTATTTGATTTTTTTTTTTTTTGGCAGAAAAAGGCCAATAAGAAATGAATATAATTGTTCATTTTGAACTTTATGCTCTGTTTTCTGAAAGATAAGAGTGTATTTACTACAGGGTAAAGTTGAATAAGATCCAAAATAATTTCTTTATTAAAAGTATGCCCTTTTAAAATGAAAATTTATTTTTTATTTCTTTATTGACTTTGTTTAAGCAAGTACTAGTAGAATGAAATTAATGCCTTCCTGTCTCTATAATAAAAAATGATGTATTAAATTGGACATGTGCTCTCTTTTATAAAATGCCATTTACTTAGAATACATGTTCTACTATTGAAACAACTACTGGATGCCATAAAGCATATATATTAATTTCAGTGGAAACCAGTATAGGTAAAATTATATTAACCTTCTAATTGAATGTTACCATATTGTCTAATGCACTGTTTTCTTAGCAAATCTTAGACTACCTCTTTTTCCTTTAACTTATTTCATTCAAAAGTTTTATGATATTTCTAAAATTATATTTTATTTTCTAGGATCCAAAATAACACTACAGATAATATATACACAGGTCCCACTACAGAGAATTTTATTTTGACTTCTGACCAACTCTAGACCAGATTAAAGGTTCTAAATTCAGTGGATTTTTATATTTTCAAAGTCCTTTTGCTTATTAATATGGCAAATATTTAGAAAGAAAATTTAAATCCCAAGACTATATTTCAAGTACTTTTCTTTAGTTTGTCATAATAAAATTAAGAGACCAAAGTGAAGTAAGTTTATACTGAATTTTCCAACTAAAAGTCAGTGACTTATTGTGGTGAGCATTTCACAATATATACAAATATCAAATCATTATGTTGTATACTTGAAGCAAATATAATATTATATGTCAATTATATGTCGACTAAAAAATGGAGATCTGTTCTTATTATAGAGACTGTCTCCATGAATTTTTTATGTTGCTGGTCAAAGCACATCTCTCAGATATATGTTGATATAAAATGTACAGCTACATTCCTTCCTGTTTTCTGCCAGATTTTCAGGAGATTCTTTTTATTGTTGTTAATACTCACCCAAGGATATTTTTCCCATTGCTTTTCAGAGTGAAAGGAGGGAGGGTGGGGGAGACAGAGAGAAACATCGACGTGAGACACATTGATTGGTTGCCTCCTGCATGTGCCCTGACCAGGACAGGGGGTTGGACCTGCAACCCAGGTAGTGCCCTTGACCAGTAATCAAGCAGGTGATTCTTGGATGTGTGAGCCAATGCTCTAACCACTGAGTACACCAGCCAGGGTTGTAGAAGATTCTTTTGTATTTTGTGTTTTAGTTCAAAAACAAAAATCTATGACCATGTTTACCCTGAGCTGGCTTTTGAGATTTCAGGTTAGACACGTTATAACAGTTATCTGTAGCCTGAGGCCTCAGAGCCTATATATGTTCAATTCAAAGAAGCAACAAAAAAGGCACAGACTTCCTGGTTAGCTTAATGACACATCATTATAAATAGGCAGCCAATTGGTTTAGGCCAGTGGTCGGCAAACTCATTAGTCAACAGAGCCAAATATCAACAGTACAACGATTGAAATTTCTTTTGAGAGCCGAAAACCAACTTCTGCGCATAGGCCACAAAGTTTCAATTGCACTGTACGTGTGTGGCCGCACGCGGTATTTTGTGGAAGAGCCACACTCAAGGGGCCAAAGAGCCGCATGTGGCTCATGAGCCGTGGTTTGCCGACCCCTGGTTTAGGGGAACCTTGTCTTGTTAATAAATCTGCAAGACTTGATGGCTCTGCCAGACAGGCCTGGGAGGAGTTAACATTGGCTGTTATTTTACAAGCGCCACAGGTCCTGTGTGATTTTATGTTTGTATTTTATTCTACTGTGCGATTAAAACAGAGTGAGCCATAAAGATTTTTTTGGGGGGTTGTTGTTATTTTTTGAAAAATTTTAAAGTTTTTCAGTTTAAAAGATGGTTATTATTTCTCTAACTAACAAATATACCAACATTTCATTATAGAAGATTGGATCAAGTTATGCCCAAATAACATCAGAAAAATCATTTTAGGTCATGTTTTTAGATTTCTCAGAAGATTCTAACACTGAATGGAAATATTTTTCTGAAATCCATACTTTGGAGATTCATTAAAATTCTTGTTCAAAATCACAGTAGTGGGTAAGAGTCTGTCCTTCAAATTCTCACTTACATTAGATTTCACTAAGTAAGAAATAAATAACAAAACAGAGTGGGTAGTTTGATTTTAGGGGGAAAGTCTTTAAATGAATTTTTGGTTTGCCTGCTCTTGCTACCTCATTAATCCTAAATGGTGTCAGTCAGTTGAGTCTAATAGCTGTGAGTGTTACTACCATGGTCAGTTCCAAATTACAGTATTGATTAATTGATTGTCTTCTTCCAGTTGTGAATTATATTAGCCCCAGCTCAGGCAGCTTGGCTTAGGGCCAAAGCCTAATTTTCAATAGAGGCAACAAGCAGCTTCACTGTTTCACTGCTGTGGTTAAGTGGATGCTTAGAAAACAAAAAGCTTTGGAAAGACGGTTTGACCAAAAGGAATGCACTAGGTGTAATGAATATGCACTTACTGATGGTCTCTCTCCAACGTAGGAAAATTGGAAGGAAGAGAGTATCAAGAATTCATCATTTCTCAACCTCAGACTTCCCAAACAATCTTAAAACAATTGACTGGAGGAAGAGAGCAGGAGGGGAGACATGTGACCCAGAATGACAATAAGCCAGCATTTGGATCTGGGGAATTAAGTCCATTCAGGAGAAGTGTGGTGTTGCTGGCACTTTCAAGTCAAGTAGAAGTTAAAGTGGAGCATGGATTCCCTTACATCATAATAGGTGCAGCCAGCTATCCAGGGAAGCTTGAAAAGCAGCTGCCAACTGTGCATCACAGAGCAGTGGCACCATCTTCTTAGAATAATATAAACTTACAGAGTTGAAAGACAAAACATTAGCAAGTTTAAAGAGGCACAAGATTTCATGTTAACTCTCTGCTTTAATGATCAACATAAAATGGATGGGTGTGTTTATCATTGATTCTTGTGGGATGGGAAAAGCTAAATGGGGCATTAAGAGGTTAATAACTTTCATAGATCCATACCTTGGTGTTTGTATGCTGCCAGATCAATTCCTTTTCTCTAAAAAATCTGAAGGGAAAATTGGTGTGGGGTGGAGTAATTCTGATTATAATATTATATTCACATTAAAATGTACTTAAAATCATTATTGTTCTTTTTTATTCAGCATGAACAAAATAATACTTGATTTCACAGGGAGTTAGCAAGAAGAACTGCTCTCCCTCATGTAAAGGGAGTGATCATGAAAAAGAAAAAGATAAAGAAGTGATTCTAGTGGTCCAAAATTTGAAAGCTTTGAAATCAATGTTTGCACAAGAGTGGTAAATGGAAGTTTATAAATGGGAAAACAATTGTGAATTTATGAAAAGCATATATAACAATGTCAAATATGGGAATTAGAATTTTATAAAAGTATTTGATACAAGAAAGGAGAGAAAGATTTCAAGTGAGTGTGTCAATGAGGAGAAAGTTACTTTTCTATAAGTGGTACTAAGATCAGGATTATTAAACACACACACACATATATGTGTTTGTATATTTATGAAATCCTTAATAGAATCTACGATGTAAGTCTCTTGTCATAGATCCTATAAGGAAAGTTCATAGACTAAATGTCTACAGAATACAAAGATATATTAATTCTTCATGGCTGTCTTACTTACCTGTAGCAAAAATAAGGTTAGAATTAGATATGCTATATATTTGTTACCTAAAAAATATTATAGGTTATGTGATTGGACATGTGCTAAGGATACTTTGGAGGGGTTGAGGGATAGAACCAAGCAGCATGCTTTAGGGTGATCTGTTGAGTAGTTACTAATGTTGTCACTAACTCAGGTAACTCACATGTATGATACAATAAATCTAGTGCACTAGCAACTTGAAGATAGAAATGCATGTAGTGGACTTAACTAAATAGTTAGGTGTTAATATGGAGGATAAAACTATACTCTAAGTCCCTTTGGACTAGATTAAGCAACCTTATTACAAACTCCTGTGCTTCCCATATTTTGCAAATATTTGCACTCTTCTATAATTGTTTATTTAACCTGCTATCTGTCCTAGATAGACTAGCAAAGGGTTTGGCACATAGACAGCTACTTGGTTCTTTCAGTCAGTGTCATTCTTTTTTAAAATATATATTTTTATTGATTTCAGAGAGGAGGGGAGGTATCATTTATTATTTTCATCTTTGCATCCCCATCATCTAAGGTAGCGACTAGCTAATTCAATAAGCAGATGAATGAAAAAAGGACTTTGTATATACCTACAATTACTTACTTAAGATATACAAATTATCACAACTATGTCTTTATTTTACTTAATTTTAATCAAGATAAAATTATTTATACAAACTTATTGGTGCAAGTATAACTTTAAAATTATGTATTTCTAATGTGTGCATTTATCTGCCTCAAGGGTTTTCAGAAACACAATCCTTGTGATTGAGAACAAAAATATTATACACACACAGTCCTCTCTTGGCATTACTATGCTTTTAAATTGCAGTAACATTAAGATCTCAGGTAAATTGCAGGCAGTTGTTTCCAAAAAAGAGTCCGTAGATATTTCATAATCTCATTTAATAACTATAGATGATTTCTGATCTTTTAAAAATGATTTGAAAAATACAATTCTGCTTAAGAAAACCTGGATTCAGATTCAGAATTCGTTTTTGTTTTGTTTTTAACCATTTCATGTACTCAAGATATTTTAAAAAGGAGATTTTTTTATTGTCTAAATATTATCTTTATGTCTATACCATACACCACAATCATAAGCAACCCCTAAAATATTTGTTAATAAACTATGTAATATCACACAAGGCATATTTGTAAAAAGTGCAAAAGATAGTCTTAAGAATTCTTATAAACTTAGGACTCAAAGTTGCCTGTTTCTTTTTTTAAAAAATATTTTTATTGATTTCAGAGAGAAAGGGAGAGGGAAAGAGATAGAAACGTCAATGATGAGAATCATTAATTGGCTGCCCCCTGCAAGCCCCTCGAGCCTGCAACTGAGCCCACAACCTGGGCATGTGCCCTGACTGGGAACTGAACCTCCTGGTTCATAGGTCAACCCTCAACCACTGAGCCGCTGGCTGGGCCTCACTGCCTGTTTTCAGGAACACTACCCTTCTTATGTGCTCTTGTTTTGTTACTACCCATCTCATATATTGCCCTTGACCCAGGCAACTCTCCCATGTTCAACACAGTCCATCCTAGGTACCTGTCTTCATTCCATTGAATATTTAAGAAATAGGTCAGATACTAGCAAAAACTCACATTTAAAAATACAGAACCAAATACCATGGGTACAGTTTAGTTCCCAAATTCTGGAGATCTCCAAAAAAAAAAAAAAAAACCACCACTTTTTAGATAACATTTTAAACTAAATTCTGGGTAGTCTTTTATAGTTGAGTCTCTAAGCCCCTCCCTTTGAACAGCAGGTGTGTTATGGTGTATATAGCATAACTACTTTAAAAATATTTTTATTGATTTCAGAGAGAAAGGAAAAGGTATAGAGATAGAGAAACATTAATGATGAGAGAGAATCATTGATTGGCTGCCTCCTGCATGCCCCCCACTGGGGATTGAGCCCGAAACCCAGGCATGTGCCCTTGTCTGTAATCAAACCTGGGACCCTTAAGTCTCCAGGCTGACACTCTATCCACTGAGCCAAACCCGCTAGGGCTAACGTAACTACTTTATGATTTACTTTATACTACTTGTTTAATTTTTGTGTCATTATGAACTCCAATTAGACAATTTTTTTATCAACTCAAATATTCCAAACTGATAGACTTTTTGATAATTACAAAGATGATGATAGCAAAAAGTCATGTTTAGTCCTGTCAATCTCGACTTAGAAATGATAAAAGTAAACAAACTAATTAGCATGTAAGTATATACTTATAGTCCCCCATGTGAAAAACACCTTTAGGCTTTAGTTGATACATAAGCACAACTACACAAAGCACAATTAATTTAAAAACCAACAGTGGTTAGACCAAGAGATGATAGTAGCTTTTCCACATACTTACAGTAGTCCCCAGATACCATCTGTCACACTGGGTTTAATTCTAGGATCAACCTGAACCGTTTTACTGATGTGCTAGCAGGAGGCATCAGAAGATGCAACATCTGAAACTCATGTTATAAAAGGAATGGTTGAAGGAGGCATGGATATTTTACGTAGATGACAGAAGATTAAGGAAGAAATAAAGGCAGTTATATTTTCTATTGATGTAAGACATTTCATGCAATTATAACTACCCAATAATAAAAGTGAGGTTCATGCATAATTTTAATCAGAGACTGCCTGACTGTCATGAGGAAGTTTCTAATAGAGGAGATTGAATTATGTGACCTTCCCTAGATTTTATGTCTTCATTTTTCTTTTTCTTTTATTTTTTTCTGTCCTTCCTCCCTCCCTCCCTCCTTCCTTCCTTCCCTTCCTCCCTCCCTTCCTTCCTTACATCCTTCCTTTTTTTTCTTTTTTTCCATTGAAGGACAATATGTTTTAAATGCAGAGTGAAAAATACCTCAGTCACAGATCTACTACCAAATATCTATTTGATCTCAGCAGGTCGTTTATCCTTTCTGGGTCTAAATTTGTCATGTACAATACATGGCCTGGAGTCTCGAAGGTATATTTTAATTCTAATGTTCTCTGACCATACAAATGTAGACATATTGAATCAACCCCTAAGTCTACTCATGGTGAAGAGTCATTACAATCATAGACTTTTGAAACTGGAAAGCATTTAGTCAACCCCCCTGTAAGTCATTAGATTACACCCATTATCTTTCCTACACTATCTTCCTAGTAAATCATTTAAATAAAGTTTTTTAAATGTTATGTATATAAAATGAAAGTTTTGGTTGCTACTCTTAAATGAAAAAATGTAACTCTCTCAAGCAGAAATGTTCAGAGAATGTCCTGCTGAGTTTTCTTCTTCCGACCACGGAGTCTGCATGAACAATTAACCTTCCTTTAATTCAATTAACTTGTTACCTGAAATTGTCACATTAATACTGTAATAAAAAATCTCTAGTAGAGATCTGGATATATCCCTTCTATGTGCACTGTTAATTATAAAAACTAAATGAAATCATGTTCACTTCATAGGGTGCCTTAGTAAGCAACTCTGGTTTATTTATCCAAAATAGTGCTAGTCAAAACTTTATAAACATTTCTCAAAATTAGGTAAAGAAAAGTTAGTATTTCTGACTTTCTTAATTGATGAGATTCCAAGCATTAATTAAAATTCCAGAAGTTTACACTTAATGTGAACTATTTATAGGCATTGGCATTGGTCCATATTAAAACGTGATACTGCACAGCATGTACTCAAATGTCATCATACACAAGAAACTAAATTGCACTTGCCAAAATAAGCCAAGCACTTGGCTAGGAAACCCACAGTAATATTATGTTCACCCCACGTGTTTTTGCATTTCTAAATTCAGATATTTTAGCAGTTCCTGGCTAGCATTAGCTTGATCCAATCATGGAAAGTGACAATGACAATAGATGAAAGAGACAGCTTATTTAACCAAATTAACTGAGCTTGGTCAATAGCCCCAAGGCAAAAAATTTGAGCCTTTAATTATAGATTTGTATATTCATCACTGACAGTATCTTAGATATCCCATAATGTTCTGATTCATTCATTTATTAATTATACATGATGTCTAGGCATTCTTTTAGACATGGTAAGAAACACAAAGACGTAAGAAGACATAGACACTCCTTTCAAAAAGTTTACAATCTAGATACTTAAGGAGGAACTATCAGGGGCACAGAAGCCTTACACATTTGCCCTCTGGTGAGATGGCTCGGGTTCTCTGAACTGAAAGTAAGCAGGGGTCGTTGCAGAACAGTGGCAACTGCTATATCTGCAGTTTCGCCTGGGTTCAAATCTTGACACTACTACTGGTTGAGTAAATTTGGACAAGATATTTGGTTTTTCAAGCTCTCAGGTCTCTCATCCTAACATGGAGATCATTAAAGTATAGACCTCAGAGATTTACTGTGAAGAGTAAATGAGGTGTGTGCCATGTGCATTGCACATAATATACATATCAAAAATAAAGGTTAAGCATATTGAAGGGATAAAGCATACACTAAATAAGAAAGCTATCTTTTCTTTTGCAAGATAAAAAAGTTCAACATTTTGTCATATGTTAGAGTTAGATGACTGCATTCATGACTGATGATACAATATTCATGAATGGGGAAAGAGAGTTTCTAATGCAGTGTCTTAAAGCAACACTGCTAAGTGTGCAGATAATCTCAATGGAGGACAAGATACTTTGGGGAAGCCTGGCCATGGTGGCTCAGTGGTTGAGCGTTGACCTATGAACCAAGAGGTTTGATTCCTTGTCAGGGCACATGCCCAGGTTGTTAGCTCGATCCCTGATCATGCAGGAGGCAGCCAATCAATGATTCTCTCTCATCATTGATATTTCTATCTCTTTCTCCCTCTCCCTTCCTCTCTGAAATCAATAAAAATATTTTAAAAAAGACATTTTGGGAAATGCTGATGAAGAGAATGCACTAAATAAAGTGTGCTAGTAAAAAAACAAAGTGTACTAGGCTTTCCCCAATTGTTTAACAACATATGATATTTTTATAGACAACATGTAGAAGACAGGTTTAGAAAGAACTAGGTAGATTTGTTAAGTGGCAGAACAACCCCTAAAAAGACATTGGAATATGTAAATATTAATTTGAAAAATACTTTTGGACCTGGTTCAGAGAATTGTATATGGTAGGGTGGAAATCAGATGAGATTTAAAAGTCAGAAAGGCTGAAGTTGGGATTCTTGTTCTAACTCTCATTAGCTATGACCTTTCCTCCTTGACCATCAGGTTCTTAATCTGTAATGGGAGGACATGAGGATTGCATGTAGAGCCCTTCACTTTATGTTTGGCATATCCTAAGGGCTCAATAAATAATATCAATAATAATAACTGCTAGCTTTACTTTCATTTTTGTGATGAGATGAATATGGTTACATATTCTGTTTCTATTTTTACTCATCTTGGAAATACAAGTAGGCAAAAAAAAGGCTTTTGATCTGTATTTTATGGAAGGGTAGTTATTTATGTTCTTTCTGATCATGAGACACTGTGTTCTGTGATTGAATTATCTATCCTGTCTCTACAGGGTGAACTTCTAAAATATATGAAATATTTCTACTTTTAAATATGCTTATATGTGGGCATTTAAGTTCCTGATACTCTAAGTTTCAATGAAAGTATAAAGATAACACCTATATATCCCTATTATGTGTCAGGGACTGCTCTAAAGCACATTCATATATCAATGAAGTTAGTCTTCACAACAGACATAGGAAGTAGGCAGTATGATGATCTCCATTTTAAAGAGGAGAAATCTCAGATAAACATATTTGAATAATTTGCCTAAGATCAAACAGCTAGTAAGTAGCATAGAATTCAGACAAGTCTAGGTTTAGAATCTATGTAATTTGCCCCTTACAATAGATATAATTTATTTTGAATAAGCAATGTCATCAGTAGAGGTATATATGAAATATTTCTATAGGCACTAGCTCAGAGAGCACTAGAACTTAAAAAGAAAATAGAAACATTATTTGTATTATTAGTACTATGGAAACAAGTACTTTGGATTCCAAAGAAATAAAAACTGCTTTTTAAATTAACTCTGGAACATAATGTGCTCAGAAAATGGGAAGTGATTCTATATAAATTGCTGAACCATAAAGCAGAATGATTAAAATCTTAAGGGAGTTATGAGCAAAGACACACAGGAATTTAGAAGAAGACATCATTTTGACTGGGGGTATCCAAGAAAGCTTTATGATGCTGAGCTGAATCACAATATATAAAAAAGCAACAATGAGAAATCAAAGAGGAACCTGCCTGGATGCCTAAAATAAAGTTACTGCAGTCCCGTATCGTTCATGTTTAATTCTTATCTAATTTGACTTCAAAAGCATCTTGGTTTCTGGATTCTGTGTACCATTTCTATATACAGATATTTATTTATTTTTTCCTTAGAGTTATAAGAAGCATCAACCCAAAATTAAAGTTCACAGGGAATATGGGAGATGGTATTTTTTTTCCCCTTTAAGCTGAAGATGCAACATTTTTAGCAGATAAGAGTATTTTAGTATGCTAGGAACTTTTTGTAAACTTTATTTACAAAATGTGTATTTCGAACCATCAATTAAAAGTAATTTGAATTTATTTTATAGTTCTTCACAGGTTTTTACCAGATAATAGTTTAAAATAGTGAGGAAGTAGATCAAGTATCTTAGAGAGAAAGCATAGGGGTTACTTATGTCAAAGAATTATCATTTTAAGATTAGAAACACACTATTAAGCTGCAACAAGCAAGAAAAATACACTTTGTAGATAATTGCATCAAAAAGTACTATTATAAGATAAAATGTTGATAACAAGGATATGTAAGGTAAACAAAGCTGTGTTAATAGCAAAACATTTGTTGCAAAGTAGTGAGAACTGAATGCATAGCATAACTATTACTGTTTAACAGAGATTAGATATTTAAAAATTTGCTAATCTGTTTGCAAATCTGCTTTTTCACTTTATTCCCCAATTAACAATAAATAGCTTCATAGCTTCCAGAAGAACCAAAATAGAGTCTGTAGGCAAGACCATCACTGAGGGACAACAGTTTCATAGCAGCAGCAGATAAATTCAATCAATGTTTCAATTTACAGACATCTGCTACTCCAGTTCAAAACTTTAACTCATTGTTAGACTTCCCACACATTCATGAATCAGAACTGAAAAATAAATCCCTCATTGACATATCATTTCCTAGTTATTCCACTAGTTTGAGTATGTGGTAATTCTATCTATAAAAGAAAAACTAATCATCCATAGTTAAGAAGAATTCATTCTTAGCATGTTTTATGAGGAATACCAGGTGAAAAGAACATATTGTTTGGATATTCTGTCTATCCATCCAACAGTATTTGTTGAGTACCAACTCCATACATATCAGGCACTACATTGAGTGTTAGGACCCAAAGAAAGAAGGGGTTCAGATGTGTTGTAGACTTACCTTGTGCTAGCCACTGTAGGTGCTTCCAGACAGTCCCTGGCCTCAGGAAGTTCAGAGCCTAATTAGAAAGAAATAAAAATTATTTTAAAAAGTATTTCAAACCCTAAATAGTCTTCAAGATACTGTATTTCTGCCATCCCTCTTTTTAGGGGGGATTGAGACAGAGAGGAAAAAAAGCAAAAAGGTTAATGAGAAACTGCTATAAATTTTATGTGATAAATGTTTAATTGAAAGAGTAAAATGTCAGCCTGACTGGTTTGGCTCAGTGGATAGAGCGTCAGCCTGCGGACTGAGGGGTCCCAGATTCGATTCCAGTCAAGGGCATGTACCTTGGTTGCGGGCACATCCCCAGCGGGGGATGTGCAGGAGGCAGCTGATCAATGTTTCTCTCTCATCGATGTTTCTAACTCTCTATCCATCTCCCTTCCTCTCTGTAAAAAATCAATAAAATATATTAAAAAAATAAAAGAAAGAGTAAAATGTCAAAAATCAACATGGACATTTCTTTCTTCACATGCTACAAAGCTGTACATTTTGACTGTTCATTAAAATTTTGAATTCAGGCTTTCCTATCTAACATGAAGTGGCTAAACTGCCTTTTTACTACATCTATTCCATCAAGTCTACTGAATGTCTTAGTTTGTTGCTTCCTGAAATTACCCAATACATTTCAAATTTCCCATTTTGGGGTCTTTATGGAACTGGATGTTAAGGAAATCACTTAAACACTGGCAGCCAAGCTAAAGCAAATCCTTATCCGTGCTACTCCTCCTGGGACTAGCTAGCACAGAAGAATTGTAAATCTTATAAGTACTACATTTATGTAAAAAAAAACCAACCTCAGTAATGTTTTAAAAATCTACACCTCTGAAACATATAAAAAGACACTATATCTGAATTCCTCCATAGAATCATTTCATAAGGATTAAAGCCTACCCTAATGATTGTTTTCAGAATTATTTTCTTCTGTCTAGACCACTTTTTTGTCAACTCTTTCCCACATGTTCAATGCATTTCTCTGTCAGTTCCCAGAGAACTTATCATCTCATGTAGAAAGCATTCCTTATACCTTGTCCACTTCATACTTCACTTAGATGTAGCTCTTAGATGCTGCAACATCTCTGTGTACCTCCTTATCGTATTCTAGAGGCCCGGTACACAAAATTTATGCACGGGGGTGGGGTGGGGTGGGAGGTGTCCCTCAGCCCAGCATGCACCCTCTCCAATCTGGGACCCCTCGAGAGATATCCAACTGCCCGTTTAGGCCCGATACCAGTAGGATCGGGCCTAAACAGGTAGTCGGACATCCCTCTCACAATCCAGGACTGCTGGCTCCCAACTGCTCACCTGCCTGCCTTCCTGATTGCCCCTAACCGCTTCTGCCTGCCAGCCTGATCACCTCCTAACCACTCCTCTGCCAGCCTGCTTGATGCCTAACTGCTCCCCCGCAAGCCTGATTGCCCCTAACTGCCCTCCCCTGCAGGCCTGGTCCCCCCCAAAGGCTCTCCCCTGCAGGCCTGGGTCCCCCACAACTTCCCTCCTCTGCCGGCCTAGTCACCCCTAACTGCCCTCCCCTGCAGGCTTGATTGCCCCCAACTACCTTCCCTTGCAGGCCTGGTCCCTCCCAACTGCCTTCCCCTGATGGCCTGATTGCCCACAACTCTCCTCCCCTGCTGGCCTGATCCCTCCCAACTGCCCTCCCCTGCTGGCCATCATCTTGTGGCGGCCATCTATGTCCACATGGGGGCAGCCATCTTTGACCACATGGGGACAGCCATCTTGTGTGTTGGAGTGATGGTCAATTTGCATATTACTCTTTTATTAGATAGGATTATCACATATTATCACATTACCTTACCACATATTATCACATTACTTTGTATCACAGAAACTGGCCAGTTGTTCACCAAACTGTTTCCCTTTACTTCCTGTTACTGAGCTGGATTATATTTTGTAGATATGTGTATGTATGTGATTGAATTCTTCTCAATGCGATACAGCTAGATACAAATATTGGCACTAGCAGGCCTGGCTTAAAACCGTCTCACACATGCTCCTTCATTTGATGTTCACTATCTATAGAAAGAATCCCCAAGGACCTGGAGGAGAAAAGATCCATAAGATAGCAAAAGCCTGGTGCTTTAGCTACAGCTGTTAGGATACCCCCCCTCCCCTACCCCACTAATAATGCCTATTCATACTAGAATGTTAATAACATGGCCATCCATCACCCTGTCCTGATTAGGGACATCTATTGGCACTGGAGTTGCATGTAAATGAGAATTAAATTTCAGTTCTTTGTGCCATTAAAAATGTTGGGTGTTTGTTACAGCACTTAACCCACCCAAACTGTGATAGTTTGATCTCTTCCATTAGATTGTAAGCGAGAGTATCCTCGCAATGACTGTTTTTATCTCATTCCAGGTTTTAGCTGAGCCCCTGGCACAGTGTATGGCACATAACGACCATCTCTCTATTTAATAATTTGAATTTTATAGAATGAAATGCATGCAGCATGAGATTTCATAGGAAATACTATTCTAAATTCTGTATTGCTTTGTGGCAAAATCCAAGGCTTCATCTAGCACAGGCTTCACAATTCCTTTTGATAAAACCCTTGAAGGCAAGAAACAGAGTTTGCTTAGGAGTTCAAAGCAAGTGGAAACATCCCAGCATTTTCGCAAAACTGTCTTTGTAGACTTCTATTTGCAGTTTTTGGTAAGATGGTGAGAACACTGTAAAACCTTAGTCAGAAGTAACAGACTTAAAGTTCCTTGATGCAGTTGCTGTGATTTAAGATGTCCTTCGAACCGCCACTGGGGATTTAATGCTGAGGAGAGAAAATGAAAGGTAATTTTCTTTTCTTTTCGAAACAATAACCAATCACCGAACTCAAGACCTTCTGCTCTTCTCACAGAACAATGAAATAGTTTTTGAAATTTAGACAAAAGTAGAGACATCCAACAAACAATATCAAATTTCAGTCAGCATGCCTCAATGTACTTATTGCAAACACGCCTCTTTCTCCTGTTACTCCTGCAGACAAATCCACAGTATGAAACAGGGCGACCACCTGTTTATTCGAGGTCACTTCCAAAAGGTGTCTTCATATATCTCACCTATATGTCTCCTTACTATCACCCATGTATTGGTTACATTTAACCCTGTTTGGCAGAGTCTAACTTTCAAACACATACTTCTTTTACCTTGAGCTCAATGTAAGACAAAAAAAAAAAAAAAAAAAAAAAAAAAAGAGGAGGAGGTCTTATCTTTTTGCTTCCTCTTAATTAAAGGAAGACTCTTTTGTTGGGCATATAGATGCCTTTAACCAAAATAAAAACCCTCAAGCTTGGTTCCATAACTCAGTTAGGTTATTGCTGAGTGAAACCTTTAGGCTAGGTTTTACGGTAGTAATAAATTTGTATTGCACTCACATCAGTGTTAATACATCATTTTCCTTGGCAAAGCACTTGTCTCTTTGGTGTCACACACGTGCATGGTAGATTGTTGAAGCCATTTCTTAAAATTTTCAAGACAGTAAGACAAACTCTTTTGCTTCTCAGTCTATCAAAAAGCTATCTTTCATTTCTGAGTACAAACACCAACCTAATGACCTGCTGATCTAGGAGAGGAGACAACAGAAAGTATTTAATACCAGCCAGGCCTATTTTTATAAATTGTATCTAAATCATGTTTACTGCTTAGGTCAACTGAGCTTTCTGCTGTGGTCCAAGTACAAATTATTAAAAAGTTTCGATTTTGTTTTCTTTTCTGAAGATTAGAAAAAATGAATAACATATTCCCATAAGCAGGAGAAAATGGAATTTTGGAGATTGATTTAGCCGGGTGAGCATACTCCAGCTCATATAGAGCATGCCTGATGTGGGTGAGAGAATGAAGCAAACAATAAGAGGGCTGTTGGAACAGTATAGGCTCTTTCATTTCCACGATTTATGCTAAAGTTTTGACTACTTGTTGTGGCTGAGAAAACTATAAGAGCTAAAGTCAGTAACTTTCAAGAGCAGAACTGTCCATAGTGATGTATAATCTGGCTATGATACATATTATAGTACAGGCATACCAAGAGATATTGCCAAATTGGTTCCAGATCATTGCAATAAAGTAAATGTCACAATAAAGTGAGTCAAATAAATGTTTTAGTTTCCCAGTGCAGATAAAAGTTATTTTTACACTATCACATAGTCTATTAAGTGTGCAATAGCATTATGCCTATAAAAATGTACATACCTTAATTAAAAAATGCTTTATTGCTAAAAAAAAAAAAATGCCAAGCATCATCTGAGTCTTCAGTGAGTCATAATCTTTTTGCTGGTCCTGATGTTGATGGCTGCTGACTGATCAGGTTGGTGTTTGGTGAAGATTGGGGTGGCTGTGGCATTTCTTAAAACCAGACAACGGTGAAGTTTGCCATGTCGATGGACTCTTCCTTTCGTAAATGATGTCTCTGTAGCATGCAGTGCTGTTTGACGGCATTTCACTCCCAATAGAAGCTCTTTCAAAACCAAAGGCAATCCTCTCAATCCCTGTTGCTTCATCTGTTCAGTTTATGTAATATTCTAAATATTTTCTTGTCATTTCAACAATCTTCACAGCATCTTCACCAGGAATAGATTCCATCTCAAGAAACCACTTTCTTTGCTCATCCATAAGAAGCAACTCCTCATTCGTTAATATTTCATCATGAGATTACAGCAATTCAGTCACATCTTCAGGCTCTATTTCCAATTTCAGTTCTCCTGCTATTTCTATCACATCTGTAGTGACTTCCTTCAATGAAGTCTTGAACCCCTCATGAGGGTTGGGATCAACTTCTTCCAAACTCCTGTTAATGCTGATATGTTGACCTCTTCCCATGAATTATGAATGTTTTGAATGGCATCTCAAATGGTGAATCTTTTCTGGAAGGTTTTCAATTCACTTGGCCCAGATCCATCAGAGGAATCTATTTATGACAGCTTTAGCTTTACAAAATGTATCTCTTAAATAAGACTTGAATGTGGAAATTACTCCTTGTCCATGGGCTGCAGAATGTATGTTGTGTGAGCAGGTATGAAAACAACATTCATCTCATTGTACATCCCCATCAGAGCTCTTGGGTAGCCAGAGGTATTGTCAATGAGCAGTAATATTCTGAAATGAATCTTTTTGTCTTCTTTTTTGAGTAGTAGTTCTCAACAATGGGCAAATATATAGCAAACCATGTTGTAAACAGATGTGCTCTTATTCAGACTTTGTTTTTCCATAGAGCAAAGAGTAGATTTAGCATAATTATTTAAAAAAACATTTTTATTGATTTCAGAGAGAAAGGGAGAAGGAGAGAGATAGAAACATCAATGATGAGAGAGACTCATTGATTGGTTGCCTCCTGCACTGCCCACACTTGGAATTGAACCCACAACCCGGGCATGTGCCATTACCAGGAATTGAACTGTGACCTCCTCGTTCATAGGTTGAAGCTCAACCACTGAGCAACACCAGCCAGGCTAGCATAATTCTTAAAGAGCCTTAGGCTTTTCAGAATGGTAAACGAGCATTGCCTTCAACTTAAAGTCACCAGCTGTACTAGTCCCTAACAAGAGAGCCAGTCTGCCCTTTGAAGATTTAAAGTCAGGGTTCCACTTCTCCTCTCTAGCTATGGTATCTTCTTTCAATATAAGGCTGTTTCATCTACATTGAAAATCTGTTGTTTAGTGTAGACACTTGCATTAACTACCTTAGCTAAATTTTCCGAATAATATACTGCAGCTTCTATACACCAGCTACTTAAAAAAGTGTAAGTAGTCCTTGAACTTTTGTTATGGACACAGACCATAGCATGGTGAGGGCCTGAAGTGGGGGAATGGGGCGGGCTAGAAGGGGTCAATGGGGGGAAAAAGGGGGCACATGTAATACTTTCAACACTAAAAATTTAATTTAAAAAGAAAATACCAATTATCAAAATAGCATGTCATTTAAAAACATTTTCTACATTAGTATAAGCAACTGTAACCCTTCAAAGTAGGTTAATTACATATTAAATAATTACATCCTAATATATAAAAACCCAGGGGCTGTAACATCCAGAAGTCAGTGCTGGGTTGCCATGGCGACCAAGCACTGACTGCCAACACTGCGGGAGCCCAGACCCAGCACTGACTGCCAAGGGGGCTGCAGATCAGGCCTGAAGAGAAGCCTGGAGAGAGAAGCAGGGTCTGATCCATAGCCTCCGTGGCAGCTGTTGATCAGCACTTGCCTCTCTCTTTCTCTCTAAACTTGGCCAGCAGCCACGCCTCTCTTTCTCTCTGGCTTCCACTGGGGCTGCTAATCAGCTCCACCCCTTGGATCAGGCCCGTTGATAGGCCCAGAGATGCTGACTGGCATAGAAACCAACCAATCAGAACCAAATCTGGGTGAAGTACGATGAGACAATGGCTGCCTAGGAGGCAGAGCTTTTGATTCTGACTGGCATAGAAAACAACCAATCAGAACCTAATCTGGGTGAACTGCAAAGGCAGAACCTAAGGTGGGGGCTGAGGAGGAGTTTTAAGGGCAATAGCTGTTTGGTGTAAGGTGTAAGAAAGCAGTTCAATTTTTTAATGACCAGTTTGGCAGTATAGGGCATATGGCTGGCCATCAGTCCAGATATAGGGATTATGAATTTTTGTCTTCCAAGAGCATCTCCTCCTGATGAAAAAGGCTTCCCCCCCCCCCCATTTAAGCAATCCTATCCTATATAATCTATCTATACTACCAAAAGGGTAATATGCTAATTAGACCAGGTCGACCAGCCATCTTCCGGACGTCTGACTTCCTTCTGGACAAAGCCATGGTGGTGGGGGCTGATGCAGAGGCCATTAGGGGCAATCAGGCAAGCAGGGGAGGGCAGTTAGGGGCGATCAGGCAGGCAGGCAGAGAGGTTAGGGGTGATCAGGCAGGCAGAGGCAGTTAGGGGCAATCAGGCAGGCAGGCAGGTAAGTGGTTAGGAACCAGTGGTCCCAGATTGCGAGAGGGATGTCTGACTGCCAGTTTAGGCCCAGGATCAGGCCTAAACCAGCGGTCGGACATCCCCCAAGGAGTCCCCAATTGGAGAAGGTGCAGGCTGGGCTGAGGGAACCACCCCCCCCCCGCCCCCGCACGAATTTCATGCACCAGGCCACTAGTATTATTAATAATTACATATTATTTCATTAGGAGGTTTTCAGTCCCCTTTATTTCAATGTTTTTTTGCATTGTTGTACTTTAGTCATTGTTCTTAAATTTTTATACATTCATGTTTATACTAAATAAGCAACACTAGGTAAGTAATCGCCAAGGAAAATATAAAGTTTGAAATACTTAAAGGTACCTATCTTGCAAAATTGTCAAGTCCCTATTTCCTATGTAACCAGATGTGGAAGAGAATATGTTTTTAAGCTTTGTTTTGTCAGACACATTAGACCCTTAACTAATATATCATACATATTTTTCTCTTTTTCTTTCTTTCTCCCCTCTCCCACCTTCCTCCTTCTGTTATTTTTCTAATGTCATACCTTATATAGTGTGTTTGTTTGTTTTTTAAATAGATTGAGTGGTTTGGAGCTTTGTTATATACATAACAACACATCCTACTTTAAACCATGCTGCAACTGGCACAGAAACTTAAGAAAAATATTCTACAACTAGAGGCCCATTGCACAAAGATTCGTGCATGCAATAGGCCTTCCTTCTCCTGGCTGCCAGCACCGGTTTTCCTCCGGCACCCAGGACCCAGGCCTTCGCTCTGGCCGCCGCCTTCTGTCTTTGCTCCAGCTGCAGTCTTTGCTCCAGCCAGAGCCTTCAGTGTTCACTCTGGCCGGAGCCTTCAGTCTTCTCCTCTCTGGCTAGAGCGCCACTCTGCGCCTGTGTATGCAAATTAACACACCATCTTTGTTGGGCCAATTTGCATACTCACTCCTGATTGGCTGGTGGGTGTTGCAGAGGTATGGTCAATTTGCATATTTCTCTTTTATTAGTGTAGATGATGAAGGTTACTGGAGTACAAGATTTTCCTAATACAGATGGCAGGATATAAAAACTGGGAAATCAATTGTGCCTCTCATCACTAAAAATATTAGAAGTTTTTTTTAGATTTGTGTGTGCTTCCACATGGTCCCTTTAAAAAAAATGAACAGGACCTCCAGGAAGACCAAGTTCTTTTCATTTATATATTTTTAAATCGTAGTACAGTGCATTTATAGAAAAGTGCATAAATAATGAATACAAAAGCAAATGTCAGGGGTTCCTCCATGCCACTCAAAATATAGAATATTTCTATTGCTTTGGAATTCCCATGCTCCCTCCCAATCCCATTTCTCCCCTTCATCAGTAGCTAACAAACATTATCTTGATTTTTAACCCTATAGTTTTAGAACTACCTGTATGTTATATAAATACAGGGATGGGCAAAGGTAAGGTAATGATAAGTACAATAATTAATAAATAATAATACAAGAATAAACTCTGTTTCACATATACTCACAACTGTAAACCTACTTTTGCCAAACCCTGTATAATCATGTATTACATTATTTTGTGTCTGACTTCTTACTTAACAATATACTTATTGGCTTTATTAATGCTGCAGTTTGTCAAATGTTATCTGAATATACCACACTTTACATATCCATTCTATTGCTGATGGACATTGGGTCATATCCAGTTTAGAACAATTACAATTAAGGCTGCAATAAACATCCTTGTAGATATTTCTTGGTACACATGTTGTATATAATGAGAAGTGAAACTGTTGGATCATCTGGTACACATATGTTTAACTTCAGTAGATAAGGCCAAACTGTTTCCCAAATTGGTTGTAACAATTATACTCCCCTGAAATATATAAGCATTCCTGTTCTATCACATCTTTGCCAATACTTGGTAGGAATATTTGTTTTGAAAGTCTAGGTTAGTCCAGAGAAAGAGGAAATTGGGACTGAAGGTTTGATGTGAAAAAGGGAAGAATCCTGAGGCAGGACTCAGTTGACTGGTAGAAGAATGAAGGTGGTGCTGTGAGTGGTGATGACTTGAATATTACTGCTGAAGATTTTCCCTGAAAGTAGGACTATCCATGAAGATTGAAGAGTCTAATAAAGAACATGATATTCAGTAAAATTAGGAGACTGAAAATCAACCTGGCAATATTTTTAGTGCAAAAGAAACTTTGTGTGTGTGGTGTAGTGGAGTAGTGGGGAGGGAGACTATTGGAGTCTTTTCACAAGCAAATCAACAAAAGCAACATCTATATATATAAAAGCCTAAGTGACCATTACGACCTGTCAACTGAACAACCAGTAGACCGGTCATTATGACGACACACTGACCACCAGGGGGCAGACGTTCAACACAGGAGCTGCCCCCTGGTGGTCAGTGCACTCCCACAGCCAACTTCCCCTGGCCAGCCAACCTCCCATGGTCCCTCCCCCAGCCAGCCCTGATAGGGACTGGGTGATACAGCCCCAATCGGCCTTGATCACCAGCCAGGCCAAGAAACCACACCTGTGCACAAATTCATGCACTGAGCCGCTAGTATCCTATCTAATAAAAGAGTAATATGCAAATTAACCATCACTCTGCTACACACACAAGCCACGCCCACCGGCCAATCAGGAGAGAGTATGCAAATTAACCCCAACCAAGATGGCTGTGGCCACGGAGAGAGCAGGAGGCTTGAGTTGCCCCCAGCGATGGAGGAAGCCAGCTTCTGCAGCCCTGGCCTGCCTTGGCCTCTGCTCAAAGCTACAAAGTTTCAATTATAGAAGATAAATAAATCCCAACAAAAATGGCTGCGGCCATGGAGCACGCAGGAGGCTTGGCTTGTTCAAGGCTACAAAGTTTTAATTATAGAAGATAAATAAATCCCAGATACCAGGGCCTCCGCTTGGGTTGCCGGGGGAGGCATGGCCGGCCTGCAAACCACCACAGGCCCCTCACCAAGGCCGCCCCACGCCCCAAAGGAATCCCCACCCTGATCTGGGAAACCCTTCAGGGCAAACCAGCTGGCCCCCACCCATGCACCAGGCCTCTATCCTATCTAATAAAAGAGTAATATGCAAATTGACCATCACTCCAACACACAAGATGGCTGCCCCTATGTGGTCAAAGATGGCTGCCCCCATGTGGACGCAAGATGGCCACCACAAGATGGCCAGCAGAGGAGGGCAGTTGGGAGGGAACAGGCCTGCAAGGGAGGGCAGTTGGGGGAAATCAAACCTGCAGGGGAGGGCAGTTAGGGGTGACCAGGCTGGCAGAGGAGGGAAGTTGGGGGCAACCGGGCCTGTAGGGAAGGGCAGTTGGGGGGTGACCCAGGCCTGCAGGGGAGGGCAGTTAGGGGTGACCAGGCCTGCAGGGGAGGCAGTTAGGGGCAAACAGGCTGGCAGGAGAGCAGTTAGTCATCAATCAAGCTGGCAGGGAAGTGGTTAGGGGGTGATCAGGCTGGCAGGCAGAAGCGGTTAGGGCAATCAGGAAGGCAGGCAGGCGAGCAGTTGGGAGCCAGCAGTCCTGGATTGTGGGACACCCCTCCCCCACCCCGTGAACGAATTTCGTGCACCGGGCCTCTAGTAGAATATAAATAGTGTCTCATATATGAAAATTATTACAAATATCTAGGTTGGTAGATTAAAGCGGAAACATGTCACAAGAGTAGATGTTTGCCCTGAAGAACTACTTCATATTAATCTATTCTAAACTGTCTTAATTTTTATTTTTTGTGATGAATTTGAACACGTATGTATCTCAGAAGAGATGGAAATATGATTCCACTATTTTAAAATAGGAACATTTCCCATGGGTGTTTACTGAACTTTTTTAGTAAGTGAAAGCTTTATAAAGTAATTAGTTGATAATTATCCCATAGAAGGTGATTCTCAAAAAAATATCCTCTAGAGCCAGAAATAATCACAGCACTTTATAGTTGGAAGACATCTTGGACAACATCTAATTAAACCTTCTCATTTCACAGATGAGGAAGTCTTGGTGCATAGTTGCCCAGTTACTTGATTAGGTAAGGCAATAGTTAACCATAGATGCAGAAGAATCAGGTCTTTAACTGAGAAGATAATCACCATACATCCATCTTACTAAAAAAATTGAAAAATATATCTTGACTTTCTTACCTGGCCTATTTCTATACATGTATCGGAACTCATTAGAGTTCATCTACTGGTCTTTTCTGGTCTTCTCTCTCTCTCTCTCTCTCTCTCTCTCTCTCTCTCTCTCTCTCTCTCTCTCTCTTTTTAAAATATATTTTTATTAATTTCAGAAGAGGAAGGGAGAGGGAGAGAGAGATAGAAACATCAATGATGAGAGAGAATCATTGATCGGCTGCCTCCTGCACGCCCCACACTGGGAATAGAGCCTACAACCCAGGCATGTGCTCTAACTGGGAATCAAATTGTGACCTCCTGGTTCATAGGTCAATGCTCAACAACTGAATCACACTGGCAGGGCTGGTCTCCTCTCCAAGTCTGTGTTAGATGCCTCTAGTATGTCTTAACCAACATTTTATAATAATTTCTACTTTGAAATCATCTATATACTTATCACTTTGCCCACCATATTGAGAAACCAGACCATAAAGAAGAACTGCTTTGTTCTTTGCTCTTAGTCCTTAGAATTTTGCATAAGCCTCATATATAACAGTACTTGTTAAATATTTGTGGAATGAGTTAAATATCAAAAGTTGGTTTGTAATCATTTTGGCATGTATGTTAGTTGGGTAAAGCTGAATTATATAACTTTACCATTTGGTTAGTGTTTTGGGCTGTTCATTGATATTCCTGTTCCTGTTCTTTTCAGGCACATGGTAGAAATGTACTTCCTTGTTCCTTTAAAATTAGTGTGGCCCTGCTGTTTGAGCAGCAGTAACACATGTCACTGTCATGTAGGAGATTTTAACAGCCAGTGATCAATTCACTCTTCCCTCCATCCAGCCCCAGTGATCTTGGAGACTTCCTGAGTGATGACAACATAAGAAGAATCCTTAGCCAATTCATGACATGCCATATGACTGAGAAACAAAAGTATGTTGTTTTGCATTACCAAATTTTAGAGTTGTTATTGCAACAACATAATTTAGCATGTCCTGCCTTAATGCAACGGAATGAGACTTTGGGGACTAGATGGGAAAGGGACTTGAACCATTTGGGTGCAAAGAGTGAACTGTGGTAGACAGCTTCTGAAGAAGATCTCAAAGATCCCTATCACCTGGCATTTATGTACTCCTTGAATGTGGCTTAGACCTAGTGACTTGCTTCTAATGAAAAGGATGCTGAGCCCTAACCGGTTTGGCTCAGTGGATAGAGTGTCGGCCTGCGGACTGAGGAGCCCAGGTTTAATTCCAGTCAAGGGCATGAACCTTGGTTGCGGGCACATCCTCAGTAGGGAGTGTGCAGGAGGCAGCTGAATCGATGTTTCTCTCTCATCCATGTTTCTAACTCTCTATCCCTCTCCCTTCCTCTCTGTAAAACATCAGTAATATATATATGTTTTAAAAAAAGGATGCTGAAAAGGTGATGAGAGGTTGCTTATGAAATTAGATTTTTAAAAGTTTGTGGCAACCTAGCTGGTTTTGTTCAGTGCCTGCAGACTGCAGGGTCCCGGGTTTGATTCTGACCAAGGCCACATGCCGGGTGTGGGTTTGACCCCCAGTAGGGGGCATGCAGAAGGCAGCTGATCGACGGTTCTCTATCATCATTGATGTTTCTATCTCTCTCTTCTTCTCCCTTCCTCTCTGAAATCAATAAAAACATATTTTAAAATAATAAATAAATAAAAGCTTGTGGCTTCCTTTTTGCTCATCCTCTCTCACTCATTCTTTCTTAGAGCACTTGATCTAGGACAGTGGTCGGCAAACTCATTAGTCAACAGAGCCAAATATCAACAGTACAACGATTGAAATTTCTTTTGAGAGCCAAATTTTTTAAACTTAAACTTCTTCTAACGCCACTTCTTCAAAATAGACCCGCCCAGGCCGTGGTATTTTGTGGAAGAGCCACACTCAAGGGGCCAAAGAGCCGCATGTGGCTCGCGAGCCGCAGTTTGCCGACCACGGGTCTAGGGAAAGTGAACAGCCATGCGGTAAGTAGACCTAAGGAAAGACCTGTGTGGCAAGGGATTGATGTCTCTGACTTATATAAGAGAGTACCTGAGGCTTGTCAGTGAATGAGCTTGAAAGTGGATCCTCCAAGCCCTGCCAAAGCCATGTTGGCACATTTGAAAGTGCATCCTCTTCCATTTAGGCCTTGAAATGACCCAGTCCTGGCTGACAACTTGATTTCAGTCTTGCGAGAGAGTCTGTGCAAGAGGCACATAGCTACACCGCCTTGATTCATAACCCACAGGGACTATGAGATAATAAAAATCTGTTGTTTCAGGCTGCTATGTTTTGTGGTAATTTGTTACAGAGCTGTAGATAATGAACAAGTTTTGTATTTCCCTATATAAGTATAATGTAGCGATAGGGCAAACACATTTAACATTGTGCTAGAAATGCCTGATCATAACCGTATCTGAAGTTGAAGGCACTATATTAGTTTTTTCTTTATTGCAGCACTGCTATGTGGTTGTACCTTGTTAATGGATATATGAACCTAAAATCATATTAGAATCAAATTCATACTTTAGTTGTTTGAATCAATTCATTATGTCAAAGATATATAGATGTGGGAAAGGATTTCTAAATGTAAATAAGACTTAATTAAACATATAATAGTGGTCAGTATTTAGGATCCTAGGAAGTTAGGTATTTTGCATCTCTGATTTTTATGGATAAGCGAAAACTTGATTTGTACAATAAGGAGAAACATGGATTATACTAGACCATTTTTATGTTGCTCCAATATAATCTGACTTCTACTGAAATAGCTAACCCAATTCTTGTACTGCTTCTGAAAAAACAACAACTTATCAAAATATGATCAAAGGAATGCAGGGACAGGGGAAGACAAGGACTTTCGGGCTATTTTGAATAATCTGAATCTAAAAATGAGGGCACGGCACCTGTTCTTTTCCCATAGCTGTTCAACATCAGGAATCTAGGACAATGTCTGCTCAGTAAGCCAGAGAGTTAATGTTAAATTCTATATAGTGAAGATGAAAAAAAAAAAAAGCTGCAGGAAAAAAATTAAAAAGTATTTGGAAGAAAGCAAGAGAGCAGTTCTCACATGAAAAAATAAACCCATATGCTGAAAAATTGTAGGACAACCTTAGGGTAATACAGGAAAGCCTGAGACCCAAAAGGACACTGCTTAGATATTAGCCTAACAAGAAACTGGAAAGACAGGTACACAAGTTATGAAAAGGTTTTACATAGGTGAGTGAGTACAGTTGCTCTCACATGTTTAAAGTCTACCCTGTTTGAATCTCACCAGAAAATCCCGATGTTTTCTGTGGGAGAAACAATTCATAATTTCCCTTTATTCCTATTTGTTACTGCAGAAGACTCAGTCTCAGGGGGCCTTAATTAAGAGGATGAGACAAGGAATCAAACAAATAGGGAGTCTGTTAAATGTCTGCCTGAAACCAGAGCTGCACCACTTAATGCAAAAGACTTCCAAACCAATAATGAAATAATCATCCTTTGGCAAGACTGATAAGAACATGAAGGCTAGATGTCGATTTGGGGAAACTAATTTACACTGGGGGTGGGAGGAAGGGAAAGAAGAACAACTACAGAAAATCAACTGTTAATAAATATCGCAGACTGCAGAGAAGTCACAGATAAGCAGCATGTGTTCCTCCCGCTGCGATATGGCAATCATTTCTCTGAGAAGAGAAGCTGATAAGCCCCTCCTCTCCAACAGGCAATCATTTTGCATTTTATATTATTTGAAAAGAGCTTGATTATTTTTTTTGAATGAAACTATATTGATGCACATTTACCTGTCAACAGAATGTTCTATTCTTCTGTTTCGCCTGTCTATTTAAAGGCATGTGACCTGACTATGAATTCCATAAATAAAGCTTTCATTAGATGTAAATAAATGATCAAGAGTGACCAGCTCATTTTTAATGTTTTTGTGTGTGAGTGTGCATGCCAAATTATACTAAATTAAAATCCACAGCCTGATAAATATGACTGATATTTGCAGTAACGGATTAAGATAATGAATATTGCTTTATTCAAGGTTAGATACAATCTTTAAAAATCATATCCGCAGGGAAAATCCACACCTGCAAATAATAATTATGTTATTTGAAGTCTCGTTTAAAAGGAGAACAACATAACATATAATTTCTTCTGTTTTTGTAAACTTGCATAGATATTTAAATATTGCTCTATCAAGTAGGGACAGATAAGAGGAATGTGGAAAGACAAACAAGCAGTGAGCAGCTCATCAATTGACTTATATAGTTTGATTTCACCTATAGAAGTAAGGGGCTAGGCACCAGAGCCATAGTGAGACAGTGGTTCTAAAAGCATTTGCACTGTGTTTCCCAATATCATGCATATATTGCATATTATTAAAGGGGATGGGGAATAAAATGCTTCAGTGCATCTAAAGACTTGGGTCATAGTTTGGAGTACAGTCCATTGGACTGGAAGGTGGGAGGCCAAGAGTCAAGCCCATGTTTGGCCATTTGCTAGTTATATAGTCTTGGGTGAGGACTTAATATATCCGAACTTCCATGTTCTCATATGAAAACTAAGATAATAATCCAACTTTAAGAACATATATGTGGAAATTGTTGTAAAACTCACATGCAATTGAAAAGCTGAATAACTGCTATTACTTTATTACATTTTAAGATTTCTTCCTACTTTATGGGACACAGTAATATTATATTAAACTAGTGGCCCGGTGCATGAAATTCGTGCACAGTGTGTGTGTGTGTGTGTGTGGGGGGGGGGGGGGGTGTTCCTCAGCCCGGCCTGTATCCTCTCCAATCTGGGACCCCTCAAAGGATGTCCTACTGCCAGTTTACAGGGATCGGGCCTAATCCAGCAGTCGGACATCCCTCTCACAATCCGGGACTGCTGGCTCCAGCCGCTTACCTGCCTGCCTGCCTGATTGTCCCTAACCACTCTGCCTGCCGGCCTGCTCGCCCCCAACTGCCCCCCACCGCTGGCCTGCTCACCCCTAAATTCCCCCCTGCCAGCCATATCACCCCCAACTGCCCCCTGGGCCAGCCTGCTCACCCCCAACTGCGCCCCCCTGCTGGCCTGCTTGCCCTCACCTTCCCTCCCCACTGGTCTGCTCACCCCCAACTGCCCCCCTGCTGGCCTGCTCACTCCAAACTGCTCCCCCCCTGCTGTCCTGATCACCTCCAAATGACCCCCACTGATGGCCTGCTCACCCCCAACTGGCCCCCCTGCTGGTCTGCTTATCCCCAATGGCCCCTGCCATCCCATCCTGGCCTGATTACCCCCCCGGCAACCCAAGGTGCCAGCCCCTCCTTTTTTTTTTTTCAGTACCTCCTTGAGTGGAGGCCAGGGCTGGCTGGAAGCAAGTATCTAGGATTTATTTATCTTCTATAATTTGAAACTTTGTAGCCTTGAGCAGAGGCCAGGGCCGGCCAGGGCGGGAAGCTTGGCTTCCTCCATTGCTGGGGCAACCCAAGCCTCCTGCTTGCTCCAGCTCTGTGGCCGGCCGCCATCTTGGTTGGGTTAATTTGCATACTCACTCCTGATTGGCTGGTGGGCATGGCTTGTGATGTGGCAAAGTGATGGTTAATTTGCATGTTTCTCTTTTATTAGTGTAGATAGTCATAACCCTGATTAAGTGTGAACTTTTGATTCCATCCATCAGTTCATCCACCACACATTTCACTGACCCTTCCATATTTATTAAGCACCATTGTAGGCAAGTCATTGATCTGGTTGGTCTGGAAAAATCAGAAATGAAGAATGCAGTATCTCTGCCCTCATGTACCTTATAGTTTGATAGAGAAGCTTCTCTCTTAATATACCAATGTTGTGTGCATACCCACTTTCTTTTATGATGTAGTGATTAAGCACATTGGCTCTTAAGTCAGACAGGCCTAGGATTCTAATCCCAACATTTTACAGGTTGAGCCACCTTAAGCAAATGACTTTTATTTTTCTAAGCCTTATTTTCCTATTAGTAACATGTATACCACAATAGCACGTTCCTCATAGAATTGTTATAAATATTAAATCATGCCCCAAAAGCATTTAGCCTAGTGTCTGGCATGTAATATGTGTTAAATAAATAAATATTAGCTGTTTTTCTTTGCACTTTCTCTTCCCCTGATTTTGATGTGCCTCCTCCTAAGAAAGAGAAAAGCAATACCTGATGGTCTGCTACTGTCATTCAGACCTTGGTTCTGCTACCAGCTGGCCTAGTCCTCACAGCTAAGTCACAATTTCACAGGACATCAACACCAGACAAGGTCATTCTCTGATCATGACAGATCTAGTCAAAACAAGACCATTCCATAATTATATTTGAAAAATTGAAAAATAATCCAACATCCCCATGCTGGCTAATATAAGTAATTGGACTTCTGCTTCTTTACTAGTGACAGTTTTAGTCTTGTTTGGTTTTACCTCCTCATAGGTAATATTGAGATAACCAGTTGTAGAATTACCCCCACTTTCTGGCAGCATGTAATCTGGGCACAGCCCCATATCCTTATACTCTCCCCCAAAGCACTTAACACAACCCCCAATCCTGTAATAAATCCTAACACCCTCTTATTGAAATCCCCCATAATTCCCCATGGCATGCGTGCTCCCATGATGCAAGAACCAATAAACTCAACTTTTCAACTACAGGTGTATTCCTGGAGATCATTGGTTGGAGTGTGATGTAACCACATGATGCCTCTCTTGTCTCTACATGTCATTATTTTTCTTTTCTGCTTAACTAATCTTACGTTCTACTTTTACTTCCTTTTTCTGTCACCACTCCTTTCATGAATTACATAAATGAATGTTCCCTTTCTATATGTATACTTGTTATCTTTCTCTCTTTCTTCTTTTTTTATATATAGCCTTAGCTGGACAAGCTTATGGGAAAAAAATCTACTAGACAGGGAGGAGGGAACTGCATGGCATCATGATCCCTTAAACATGGGAAAGGACAAATGTAGGAAAACAATGTCAACTATGCACTGAACTCTGAAAGAGCACAGGAAAACTACTAGAAACGTCTGACTTTGTACAAGGGAGTAAAAGTATGCACTTAAATTTGTTTATATTTTAGTTATAAATCTTGTTTTTTTCTATGGGGTTGAGTTTACTTATTATTTTAATTTTACTTAGACATGAGGCTTTGTATTTGTTCACTCTTTCATAGTTTCCACTGGGTAATTTTTAGGTCAGAAATATACACATGCAATTAACTAGTTTGAAATATACACCATAAAATCACAGTAAACTTAAAATATAAAAATATAAATTTTGTTAATTCTTTTATCCTACCATGAGTAGTCATAAAATTTCACTAGAAATTAGCCCTCCTGTGGGGAGTTTTGTAGCACTTTGTCCAAGAAATTCAAATTATTTTTTAAAATTTGTCTTAATTTTATTCATTTAGTAAACATGAAACCACTTAGAAGTTAAAGATCTTTTACAATAGGCAAAGCTGCTGGTAGACATGTGAGATGAGAAAGCATGCTATTTTAGTTTTCTCTTACTCTAAATAAGGTTGGTCTTGAGAATTTTAGTTAATTTCTTCTCCATAAATATTTTTGGTGACTCCACTTGGAATGCCTAAATTTTGGAATTCAACGGGATACAGTTACTGAGTGAAATGAACCCAAAGGCAAACATATGGGGTTTGTTTTAACCTAGTCTCAAATTTCTGCATGTTCTAAAATAAAAATAAACTGATAGAAACCTTATGATATTATTGGGCTGCGGGTGTCCATAATCAGTCTCATCTTAATGGAAAGTATCTGATTTCCCCTCTGGTTTCTAATTGGTTCTATGTGCATTCTATTATGGGAAGTCTGCCTTTGATTCTAAGGTCAGGCCCTCTGGCTTCCAGACTCATCATAGCTTGGATGCATTTTAGAGAACTTCTCAGCCATGGAGGGAGGATACAACTTACAATTATTTATGCAGCACCAAAGGTATGTGTTAGGCAGCAGCAGGTCAAGTGTTATCTAGAAGGTGTAGACTGGAAGTTGGTAAAACTTGAAGGGCTTCCCTGATGATTGCAGAAGAAGACATAATTTCAGGTAAGAAGAGAAAGGTGACAATTGTAGTATCTAGAGTATTTCACAATATATTTAAAACTAGGTTGGTTCCTCAAGGAAGGGCTCTGTGTGCTGTGCTGTTTTGACTGCTGGGATAGGGGTTGATTTTAGAAAAAATAGAAGACCTTTAAGCACATTCCCTTATTTTATAAAATTCCATTCTGAAAAATACCTATTAGTTACCTTAAATAAAATCACTAATTCGATTGTCATTCCTGTATCCCCATGGCATGTACCTGGGTCCCCATCCAGAAAATTCAGAGATGGTAAAATACATTCATGCCAGTGGAATTCATCTGCAGTGTTTTGTATTAATGAGAGGAATGAAGAAAAGAAGACCAGAACCAAATATAAATGGTGATAACTGACAAGAGTATCATAAACAAGATTCAGATCAACTTAAACCTAGAGAAATGGTTAGCCACAGATCACTTTGTTGAAAAGGTGATTATACATGAGTTAAATAGCATTTGAAAAAATATTTCAGAAACATGTCAAAACTAAAGAGTTGCAGAACATTTAAACTATACAGGTCAACTTCTTAAGAAAAGGAAAAGCAAATTAAATGTAACTTAAAATCTCAAAAATGATTTTATTAAAACTTATGCTAAAGTAATTTATATACATACTAGAGGCCTAGTGCACAAAATTAATGCATGAGGGGGTGTGTGTCCCTCAGCCCAGCCTGCACCCTCTCCAGTCTGGGACCCCTTGAGGGATGTCCACAGCCCGTTTAGGCCTGATCCCTGTGGGGCATTCGGCCATCACTCTCACAACCCAGGACTGCTGGCTCCCAACCACTCACCTGCCTGCCTGCCTGCCTGATTGCCCCTAACCGCTTCTACCTGCTGGCCTGGTTGCCCCTAACTGTCCTCCCCTGCAGGCCTGGTCGCCCCTAACTGTCCTCCCTTACAGGCCTGATTGCCCTCAACTGCCCTCCTTTGCAGGCCTGGTCCCTCCCAACTGCCCTCCCCTGCTGGCTATCTTGTGGTGGCCATCTTGTGTCCACATGGGGGCAGGATCTTTGACCACATGGGGGCAGCCATCTTGTGTGTTGGGAGTGACAGTCAATTTGCATATTACCTCTTTATTATATAGGACTAGAGGCCCGGTGCATGAAATTCGTGCACAGGGGAGGGAGGTGTCCCTCAGCCCAGCCTGCACCCTCTCCAATCTGGGACCCCTCGAGGGATGTCCGACTGCCCGTTTAGGCCCAATCCCACCAGGATCGGGCCTAAACGGGCAGTCGGACATCCCTCTCACAATCCAGGACTGCTGGCTCCCAACTGCTCACCTGCCTGCCTTCCTGATTGCCCCTAACTGCTTCTGCCTGCCAGCCTGATCACCCCCTAACCACTCCCCTGCCAGCCTGATTGATGCCTAACTGCTCCCCTGCCAGCCTGTTTGCCCCTAACTGCCCTCCCCTGCAGGCCTGGTCCCCCCCAACTGCCCTCCCCTGCTAGCCTGGTCACCCCCAACTGCTCTCCCCTGCAGGCCTGGGTCCTTCCCAACTGCCTTTCCCTGCTGGTCTGGGGGCAGCCATCTTGTGTGTTGGAGTGATGGTCAATCTGCATATTACTCTTTTATTAGATAGGATAGAGGCCTGGTGCAGGGGTGGGGGCCAGCTGGTTTGCCCTGAAGGGTGTCCCGGATCAAGGTGGGGGTTCCCTTGGGGCGTGGGGTGGCCTGGGCGTGGGGCCTGTGGTGGTTTGCAGGCCAGCCACGCCCCCTGGTGACCCAAGTGGAGGCCCTGGTATCTGGGGTTTATTTATCTTCTACAATTGAAACTTTGTAGCCTGGAGCGGAGCCAAGCCTTCTGCTTGCTCCATAGCAGCAGCCATTTCTATTGGGATTTATGTATCTTCTATAATTGAAACTTTGTAGCCTTAAGCAGAAGCCTGGGCTGGCCAGGGCTGCGGAAAGCTTGGCTTCCTCCATCGCCATGGGCAACCCTAGCCTCCTGCTCTTTCCAGCTCCGTGGCTGCCGCCATTTCTGTTTGGGTTTATGTATCTTCTATCATTGAAACTTTGTAGCCTTGAGTGGAGGCCTAGGCCTGCAAGGGCAGGCGGAAAGCTTGGCTTCCTCCATTGCCGGGGAAACCTAAGCCTCCCTCCTGCTCTCTGTGGCTGTAGCCATCTTGGTTGGGTTTATTTGCATATTTGCTCCTAATTGGCTTGTGGGCGTGGCTTTGTGGGTGTAGCAGAGTGATGGTTAATTTGCATATTACTCTTTTATTATATAGGATAGGAGGACTAGAGGCCTGGTGCATGGCATTCGTGCATGGAGGCAAGGGGTCCCTCAGCCCAGCCTGCACCCTCTCCAATCTGGGACCCCTTGGGGGATGTCTGATTGCCTGTTTAGGCCCGATTCCACAGGGATTGTGCCTAAATGGGCAGTCGGACATTCCCCTCACAATCCAGGACCGCTGGCTCCTAACTGCTCACCTGCCTGTTGGCCTGATCGCCCCTAACCTCTCTTCCTGCCTGCCTGATCGCCCTTAACCTCTCTGCCTGCCAGCCTGATTCCCCTAACTGCTCTCCCTTGCTGGCCTGGTCGCCCCTGACCGCCTCTGCCTAGGCCCCCACCACTGTGGCTTTATCTGGAAGGATGCCGGGAGATGTCTGATCTAATTAGCATATTGTCTTTTTATTAGTATAGATACTAATAGATCTATCTATCTATCTATCTATCATCTATCTATCTATCTCTATAATCTGATTTCTTGTCCTAGTGATAAAACTGAATGGCCCTCCTATGATCACTGGATTTGGCATTAGAAAACTTGCTTTCTGATTCCCCTCCTACTTTTTAGCATTGTGGCCTAGCAAGTCTTTGAACTTTAGTTTCTGCTTGTTAATTGGCAATACCTATTTCTCTACACAAGGTTGTTATTGGTCCAGTGGTGGCCACAGGATCTGATGTTCTAATCAGATCAAAGACTAATAAGCCTGTAACTCCCACTGTTAAAAGGGGGGAGGGAGGTGTGTCCTTTCTTCTACATATAGCCATCTTGTGACACTTAGGATAGCAAAAAAAGTCAACATGAGGGAGAAGCTAGGAGGAAGGAATAACAGAGAATTTGAGCAGAAGCCCTGCTATCCAAAATTGTGAGTCTTCCTCTTCTCTAGACTTTTTGTTACACAAGATAAAACATATCCTTATCACTTAATCCAGCGTGAATGTGATCAACTTTATTGGTTGCATCTTCTTACATTTCCAAAATGAGCATTCTCCTCTTTATCTGGATCAAGAAGGTATTAACTCTCTAAGAATGAAGGCAATCTATATTTGTTAGGTCCATTTATGGGCAAGGCACTAGTTGATATTTTACATATGTACTCTTATTTAACTTTATAACCTTCTCACTTTACAGATAAGGGAATCAAAAGCTCAGAGAGTGAAGCAATTTGCCCAGGGTAACACAGGATTCCAAACAAGACTGCCTGGTCACAGATTTCATACGTTTTTTCATTATGCTACTGAGCAAAGCAACTGTAAACCTTTATGGGAGATATCCCTAGTGGTAGACTTCTGCTAACAATGCATTCTTTAAAAGGTATCAAGAAATACCCTGGATAATTATCAATGCTTTTGCATTAAATGAAATAATGACTGGGTAGGGGTGGCAGTTCCTTTATCTTTCTAACCAAAAACTGCAAAACCTTCAGAACAAAGTAATTATTAAAGCCTACACAAAACCATCATTGATTACATTTCCCCATGTGGATTTCCTATTGTAGAAATTCTTTCCTAATTCAAAAGAAGCTATTATTAAAAAGCTAATCTCTTCTTATGTGAAGAACAGTGTATGCTGCAAATATCTCAAACTGTGTACTAAACACAGATTCATTGAAGGGTTAGAATAGCGGGGCTATTATCAAGTCATAAGGGAAAAGAATAGAAACTTCTGAATAAATATAAGAAAATTCTTATTGTAAAAGTGGCTTATTTAACTTCAAATAGTGACATCTTCAGAAAAGCATTCTTCTCTCTCTTTTTTTTTTTTTGTAGGCAATATATAAAATTGTCAGATTCTACCATACACATGTCAGGAGAAAGAAGAAAACTAAAATAAATGTTGAAAATAGGGAGTATTATAATCCATGCTGAGCTGATTGGAAGGAAACAGGAAGATAGGAAATGGAAACAAACTATTGTGTCTGTATTTTGGTGTCAAGATCCTTCTTATTTTTATCATATTAAAGAAAAGCATGGAATATGTTTTGTTAGAAAATGTATATGTGGGCCCAACAAGTATGGCTCAGTGGTTGAGCATTGACCTATGAACCAGGAGATCACAGTTCGATTCCTGGTCATGGCACATGTCCAGGTTGTGGGCTAAATCCCCAGGGTGGGGCATGCAGGAGGCAGCCAATCAATGGTTCTCTCTCATCATTGATGTTTCTATCTCTCCCTCTCCCTGCCTTTCTGAAATCAATAAAAATATATTAAATAAAATAAAATGTATATGTGGTAAATGAGTAGCAAATTTAAAACCAATAATTCTGTTGGTTCCAAATGAATTTTGATCAGTCTTTTTAAGAACAACATAAATATTAATTAGTATATTTTTAAGTATTAAAGTAATGGAACTGAACATTCAATAGTGAATAGAGTATAATATTGGAGACTTTATAATTAAAAAATAAAAAAATATTGATTTGATATTATAGCATTATGATTAGGCCCCAAAATCAAACTTCTCCCAGACACTTTAAAAAAATACATTTTTCTAATAAAAAGAATTAACAAAAGTCTTATAATGTTAGCAATGAGTTTAAAAGGTGAAAATAGTGCTCTATTAATTGAAAAATACATTACAAAATAACTCTGATTAATTTAATATAAATAAAGTGATTATTTGAGATAAGGCAATAATTTTGAGGTGATAATCATAGTGGTCATTAAATCATTTTAATGATAGTCATTAAATGTTTCCTTATAATTGATTGTGTAGAAAACATAGAACCAGGAGCTCTGGTGCACAGTAAAAAGAGTAGAGTCAGGCATGGTCTTTATTCTCAAGAAATTTTTTGACTATGAAACCCTTATAATTTTGAAAAATAGCAGAATTTACTGAATGTATTAAGAGGTGTACACAAATTTTTGGTGGATTCTGGCATAAGAGGTGCTAATGTTCCACTGGAAGGTCAGAAAGGCTTCATGTAAGAGATGCCATTTGGATGACTTTGAATAGTGTCTTGGGAAAGGCACACAGATATAAAAGAACCTGTTTGTGAAGAGACCAGGGTTAGAAAATCCTAGACAATTTTCTAGCAATAGTAATTTATATTGGAGGAATCTCTTCACTCTTTGTACTCTACTGCAATATGAATCTTATTGTCAGATCTGTTTCTCTCTTATCTTCCTACAGATTAATCAAAAGTCTCCATGCAAGCTGGTTAGAAATTAACTATATTCTTCCCTTTAACAGCCCTATATATTTTAAGTTTTCCATTTTCTTCTGGACACCTTCCATATTAAGTAGGAGACATTAAAGCAGTTCCTGACAGCTGCTTTTCATTCTTCTCCTAGGTCATCTCGATCTAGAAACAGCAATCATACTAGAAGCTATGATTTATTGAGCATATACCAAATATACTAAAGTATACTTTATCCAGTTTAAACTTCAAATCCAATTCTGAAAAGTCCTGTATATTTTCCCCTTTTATCTGAAACTCAGAAAGGCTAGGTCATGCCTTCAAGGTCACACAGCTGGTCTATAGTAAACCTTGGATTTGATCCCATTCTGAAGTCTGACCCATGGAAAGCCATGCACTTCCCATTAGGCTTTACCATATATCCCGCAGGAATCACAATATTTCTGTTTTTTTTACATGATTATCTATCAACTCTCTCAACTTAGAAAGCTTGAAAATATTACTTCCTATCCTTCTACAAGTCATTATTTCAGTCTATTAAATATCATTTTAATCACCCTCTCCAACTGACTGTTGCATTCTCATTACATCTTTCCTGGGCTGTTGCTTCCGAGCATTTTTCCTGTCCCCAAGATCTTCCTTCCTTTAATCCATTCTCTCCATCTCAGCCAATTATATTCCCCTCAAAATACACATTGCATTTAAAAATGTGTCTTCTTTGCAGTTTCTAATGCATCCAGCAGGTGCTTTTTATGTACTTGGACAAATAATACCTGCTTTAAAACAAAGAGGAAGGTCTTTGGAACTATTGAATGTTTATTAATCCTCACCTGAGGATATTTTCCCATTGACTTTTAGAGAGAGTGGAAGGGAGAAGGAGAGACTTAGAGAAACATGTGAGAGGAACACATTGATTGATTGCCTCCTGCATGTACCCTGACCAGGGCTGGAGAACCTGCAATCAAGGTTTGTGCCCTTGGCCAGAATCGAACCTGGGACCCTTCAATCGGAGAGCTGATGCTCTATCCACTGAGCCAAACTGGCTAGGGTGAAATATTGAATATTTATGAATAAAAATGGCTTTTCCAGAGTAGTGCTTTAGAAATATTAATTTGGCAGTAGAATATAAGAAGGATTAGAAAAAAAAACAACAACAAAGGGATAGAACCTGGCATTCTCTGCTCACTAAACTCTTAGTATTTACATGTGGATAAAGACAGGGACGATATGGCTCTGATTTAGGGATCAGATTAAATTGAGAACACTGAGGCTGTGGCCCTGAGTGATCCAGTGCCTTTCTGGGTCAGCTCAGACTAGTCCTGGTTGCATTACTGCTAAAATTAATGCTGTGCACTAGGGAACAGATGGGAGGTCAAGAATAGGGACTGTTGATTTCTAATCCAGCCTGATACCCTGTTTAGCTTTGGGGAATTGAGTTGGTAAATCTGCTTTGCAGAAATGTGGCTAGTAAATATGCATAGGCCCTGTTTCATTACTAATATGACCAATGCTTCCAGTGAGCACAATTTCACTGCAATCATGTCTCTCTCTATACAGTTATGGAGTTTTTCTTCCTTTTTTGGAGTTCTCTTCATTATCACCACAACATCAAGTCCCTAAGTGTATTGATAATGTTAATCCTTTATTCAGAAGACCGACTCAGCTGGTTTAATCCTTTTATTTCTGACAAAGGCTAGCTCAGACACTCTTAATAGTTTCCTCCTATTACTATGGTCTCAAGTTCCATGCTAACACCCACAAGGCCCTTGCTTCCAACCACAGAGTAGGGAAGGCCCACAGAGTTTTGGCTCAATTTCGATAAGATTCACAGATGCAACAGTATGTTGTGTATGTTTATGTAAGATATTCCGAACCAAATATTAAATCAGTCAGGTAGAAAGTGGTTTTACATTGATGGCTAGTCAATAAAGTTTTTGTTTAGTGAAAACAGATTTGGATATGGATTACCTGAAAACTGCGCTAAAGTATAAAGCAACCAGAAGAAACCTTCAACAGCCATTTCTAAAATATTATTGCTCTAGCAAAACAGCATATAGAACTGTGGATTTCAGAGTTCATAGGATGGCACTGTTCTTGGAAGTGCATGTCAGGATATGCATCCTAAAGTATCTGTGGCATTTAAGAAAAGGTGAAGTGTGTGTCTGTTGAAGAATGCAAATTAATTCAGAGTAGCTTTGTAGATCTCTAGGGGTGGTAATTTAGTCTAATGGGAACTTAATAACTCATATTAAACACATTACTAATCTGATGCATTGCTTACAGTAAATTAGAATCAGTGAAATTGTAAATCACTTATTAAAGAAAAAAAGAGTATCTTCTTGAACTGATTTTGAATTTTCTTTAACTAAGAAACAGCAGGTAGGAAGAATTCTTGTTGTTTCCCAACGAATTCCAATCAAGTTTTGTATTCATGTAAGAACATTCGGTAAACATGTTTAATTCAGACAACTCAAACCAGTGCTTTTCATGTAATCGCATAATATTAGAAACCTGAAGTAGGCACTTTACCAGTTTACACTGAGCTATACACTGACCTCCATTTCTTATTCTGGATGAGCAAGGGTCATGTGTGTTTAATTCTAAATACTTGGCAATGCCTTGCTCAGGATTAATGCAAGTTACTTCTAATAATAATGATAATAAAATACCTATAAAGGTATTGCAAAATTCAGATTCTGCATAAATTAGTATTCCATAAAAACCTGTAAAATAAAGCAGCAGTAAAAGATTTTTCTTTTCTTTGCATTGTCTAAAATTACACGAACCAGAGTTTCCCTAACACCAACTATCCATTTGTAGACCTTTATTATGAACTTTAGTTTTTATCATTATGCTGATTCACAGATATTTCTGTCTGATGTAATTGTTAAGTCAATAACATATCATTTTATATTCATCCATTCTTTTATTCATTCATTCACTCATCTATTATGAAAAATTACAGAGTATCTACTTTGTTCTAAACTTATACATACAACAGTGAACTGGAGAGAGTTCACATCCTCATGGCTACTTTCTGGCAGGTACAGCAAGCAATCAACACAATAAACAAGTCATTATGTCAGTTGGTCCTAAGTGCCTGGAGGGAGGGGCATGATAAAGGGGCTAGTGAGTGTGGCAGAAGGTGGGCTTGTTTATCTTTGGCTTCCATGGAAGGCCTTAGTGATAGTTTCTTCTTAGAAGAAAGTGATGGAGTGAGCCCTGGAAATATCTTGAGGAAGAGCATTCCAGATATAAGGGTTGGATAATTAGTAGCCTTGTGGCTAGAATAAGGTGAGTTTGCTCATAGAACAACAGGAAACCGGTATTGTTGGAGCTGAGTGAGTGCTAGGAGAGGAAATAGATGCTGAGGTTGGAGAAGGAGTGATGGAGGGTGGTGGACCAGATGGCATATGGCTTTATAGAGCAATCATAGGACTCTGTCTTTTACAACAGGGAGACTTGGGAGACCTGTGAGCAGAGTTAGAATATGATCTCATACTTTTTGTGTGTGTGTGGTTTTTTGTTGTTATTAATCCTCATGATATTTTTCCATTGATTTTTAGAGAGAGTGGAAGGGAGGAGGAGAGACATTGAGAAACATCAATGTGAGACACATGGATTGGTTACCTCCCACAAGCACCCTGACTGGGGTTGGAGATCAAACCTGTAACCGACGTATGTGCCCTTGACCTGAATTGAACCCACTACCCTTCAGTCTTTGGGCTGATGCTCTAACCACTGAGCAACCGGCTAGGGCTGATCTCACATACTTTTAAAAGAATGTTCTGGCTATTACGTGAAGGCTATACTAGGGTGGGGGTACAGGGAGACCAGGAAGATCAGCTAGGAGACTATAGTAATCATGCACATGAGAGAATAGCTCAGATCAGAGTTGAAGTGATGAATTTGAAGAGAAGTAGTAGAATATACTTAGAAAGTAGAACCAGTAGCAATTGGTGACAGAGTCAACGTGCTAACTGACAAAAAGAAGAGTCAGGATGACACCAAACGTTTTGGCCTGAAAAACCTAAAATGATGGAGCTGCTGTTACTGAGTGGGGGAGTCTAGAGGGAAGACTTAGTGTGTAGTGAGCAATCAGGAATTCCACTCTCAACTTGCTAAATTTTAGATGCTTAACAGATGACCTTGTGGAGACATGGAGTATATGAGTCTAGGGGTCCATGAAGAAGTCAGGGGCAACAGTATTAATTTGGGAGGTGTCAGTAAATAGATTGTATTTCCCTAAAATATAAAGACCTCCTAAAATTAGGGATAAACATCAACCATTCTATTTTAAAAAAAGTAGTGGGGGTAAGTGAAATAAACAATTCCCAGGAAAAAGACTACAAATGGCTCTTTACCATATGCAAAAATGCTTGCTCTTGCTCATAATAAGGAAAACAGAAACTAAAGGAATTAGATTGATAAAAATCCCCAAAACTGACAATGTATAATGTGAGCTTTGTGATCTACTTTGTTGAGAAACATACTCTTTCTTACATTGTTGGTAGGAATTCAAAATGTTACAACCTAATATAGAGGAAAAATTTGGCAACATCTAGCCACATTGACCCAGAAATCCCCATTCTAGAAATGTATCCCAAAAATAAACTAGCAAAAATACCTAATCATATATACACAAAAAAATTTACTGTAAGGTTATTTGTAGCAGTAAAGTACTTGAAACAACTCAAATGTCCATCGGTAGGGGATTGGTGAATAAATTCTGGTATACATAGGAGAGCC